>NC_089219.1:116083386-116417524 GCF_963924675.1 Phocoena phocoena | reverse complement strand
GCCTGGAGGCCAGACACAGAGAGAAACAAAACACACATATTCAGCATGTTTCCCCTAACTCCCAGTGGTCTCACCACCATCCTGCTTTCATCCTCCCTAATTTCTGAGCTTCTGTCGTCCATTCCCCAGCACTCTCCCCACTCATTTGACCATCTCTGACTCTCACTTCCTTCCCCTCCCCATTCCCTGACTGTATCTCTGTCCCTCTGTGTCCCTCTCTTGATGTCTGTCTGCCTCTCACACACATTCCCCTCATTCTCTCTCTCTGACTTGGGCCTCCATCCTTGGCTGACTCATACTCATTCTTTCTTTTTCTCTCTCTCCCTTTCTTCCATCCCCCCTCCATCCCTTGGCCACTCAGATGCCCAGAAGCCAGGCACTCCTAGCACCCTAAGCTCCAACTGGACCCAGCAAGAGAGGCCACCAGCAACCCTACCCTCATTACTCACCCAGATTCAAAGCACCAGGCTCACTCGCCCTCAAGATCCTGTCTCCCAGTCCTGGATTGAGACCAGGATTTTCTACCATGTTTTCTCACTGTTTTAAAGAGGGGCGATCTGAAGCCCAGGGCTGGGAGAAGATGTCCAGAAAATTAGGGTGGACTTGGGGACGGTGGCCCCCACTGAGCTGTCCTGTTAGACTGATATTCTGCCAGGAGACTTGCACATGGGAGACAGTGGGAGTGAGGTGGGAGCTTGGATGCGTAGTGCAGGGCCCTTTGTGATTTGCTGTGTGCAGTCGATGTGTGTAAGAGTCACATGGGTGTGTGTCACCGTGTGTGCTGGCGTGTCTCTTGTAGGTGTGTGTGTCCCTGTCAGTTTTGATACAGATTATATGAAATTAATTAGGGGCTTTACGTTAGCTACTTCTCTCCTGTACACCCCCCAGCTCCCGACTCCTTCCCTCCGGACAAGCCTTCGACAATCCCACCTCTACCCCAGGTGCAGAGGACTGGGTGAGGGCACGTGGTGCCAGCCGCCGGGTTTGAGCCCTCGGAGCAGGGGCGGCTGCCGGCGGAACTGAGGCAGGGCTGGGCCGGGAGACCGCCAGCCGAGGCGAGTCCGAAGCCAGAGAACGGGAGGGAGGGGCGGGAGCTGGCCCGGCCGAGCCGGCTGGGCGGGAAGCAGGCTCCATCCTAATCCCCAGGCCCCGGTCGGACTCCCAAACTGCTGGTCAGAGTGGAACGGGCGGCCGGAGCCACGCCGCCTCCAGCACACACCGCGCTCGGAGCGCACCGACAGAGACGGAGCCCGTGGGGCCTGACACGGAGCGGACCCCTCCGGGGCCCCCACGCTCCGCATCTGTCCCCAGGCGTCCCGGATCGACGCCCCTCCAAGCCCAGATGCCCAAATCTGCCCCTCCCCGCGACACTTCCCCTCTCGGCCCTCTCACCGCCTCCGGGGCTGAGCGCTCGGGGAGCGGGCACTCCGGCGTCCCCGGTTCCTGAGCAGCGTCCGGAACCTCCTCCTCGGCTCCCGCCGCCGCCGCCGCCGCCGCCGCCGCCGCCGCCGCCGCCGCCGCCGCCGCCGCCGCTTCTGCTGCCGCCGCCGCCTCTTCCGCCCGCGGAGCCAGAGCCCGAGCCCAGCGCCGCCTCACCCCACCCGGCTGGCCCGTGATGTCAGAGCCGGGGAGGGGCGGGGGGCGGGGAGCGGCGGGAGAGGGGGAGGGGAGGCAGCAGGGGGCTGGGGTTCTGGAAGACTCCTGGGACGGGGGCAGAAGTGCGGGAGGGCTGGAGTAGCGACGCCGCCTCCTCCCCTAAACTGCGAACCCCAATTCTCAGATTTAATTCTTCCCAAAGGGACACACTCCTTCCCTTACGACCTTTCGGTGACCACAGTGGCTGGGACCCTGGGAGGCAAAGAGTAAGTTAGGGTTTAAGGGTTTGGAAGTCCTTTGGCCTCTGGATCCTCTTAGATGCTTGACTCAGTATTTGTAAAAACCTTTTCCCCTTATGGGTCAGGGGAGCCGTAGTAAAAGCTCAGATTTATCCACCTTGGAAGGTGGGGGAGGAGGGAGGAGTAGGGGCAAGAAGCAAAATGGGGGCCTCCTTCGCCTGCTCTGGAGCCACAGATCTTCTTTCTCCAGGATGATGCCAGCTGGCCCCTTGTGTTCCTCTCACCTTTCCCAAATATACCACCCTCCCGCCTTCCCCCCACCATGATGTAATTTTATTTCTGGGGAGAAAAAGAGCAGCAGTGAGCTCAGCATGCAAATATAGACAACTTGCAGAGCCACGCTCGGCTCTGTCTCCTAGCTCTGCCCCTCTGCCCAGGCCCAGCATGGCAGCTCTCACTTCCCTTCTACCCCAGGGACTTTCCTCCCCCAGATTCTTAGCCATACTGAAAGAGGGAAGGAACAAGATGATCTGTTATCATCTCCAGCCTAAGAGGTCTCTCCTCAACTCTGGCAGAGCCTGGCCCGGGGACAAGGTCTGAGCCCCATCAGTGTCTGTGCCACCTCCAGGAACGCCCCGGCTTCACTTCAGTTCCAGCCTGGCAGAGACCCCTCAGGAAGCCTCAGGTGAGCCCATCCTTTCTTGAGTCTACACTGCCCCTAGAAGAGGCTCAGGCTGCTGCTGCTTTGGATTTCACAGCCCTTCTCTTTGCTTTCGCCATCCTCTTCCCCCAGTGTGCCATGTCACTGCCCCTTTGATAGCAACACACCCTCATAATTTGCCTTTGCATATATCTCATTTGTTCTGAGTTGTAGGGCCAAAACTCATTTTGTTGACCCATCTTTGAGACTCAGAGAAGCTGACTGACTGACTTATCCACAGTCAGTGAAAGGTCCAGGTCTTTCAGGTACAGGGGATTTGGGCTGCATGCTGACTCTGCTCCTTTCTTAAGTAGGTTATGCCTCTGAGCCTCATTAAGGGCAAGACGGGGACACTGATGCCTATCTCACAGTGTTCTTCTGAGTTTTAGAAATTGTTAAGTCTCTAGTGACTGGCACAGATGGGTGGTTAAAACATGGGAGCTATTATTTAGTCTGGGGCCTTCCACTGACCTATGCTAGAGAGTTAAGTTCCATAATATTTTTGTATTGGCCCAGTGCCCGTACTATGTATTAAACATTTATTAAATGGGTGCGAGTTGGATGAATACGTGGTTTCTACTCTATACTCCTGCCACCAGGATTTGTCTGTGGAGGGTGAAAACTCCTCTCACCTCAGGTCTCATTCTTCCATACTCAGAGATCCTCTAAGTTGTCCAGCAACACGTTTATACCCAGTCCATGAAAGCTGTAACATCTGTTAGTTATGGGCTTGTTCAGTTGTTTGGTTCCTCCCCCCCTAATCCTTACTCCTTTACACTTACCCCAGTCTGGGCCTGTGCTGGAGAGAATGTGGGTCCTTCCTGCCAAGATCGCCAGCAGGCTCAGGTCTGGGGGATGCCCTTTTAACAAAGCTCAGCGTCTCCTCTGCACTCCCATAACCACCACTCTGATCCGTGTTCTCCCACCTCCATCAGATGATTATAACTGTCTGATAAGAGTTGGGCTCCCTGCCTCTGGTATCTCCATCGGCTTCCTTGCCTCTATCCATCCTGCTCATCACTGCCAGATTAAATGTTGCCCTTCCTCCCCAGCTCACGGGACTAAATCCAAACACCTCTGCGACCTAGCCCCGGATGCCCACCCAACCTCGTGGCCACCACTTGAACCTCTCTTCTTGTCTCTTTGGTCTCCTCTGTGCCCCCAACATGGCACACGCATTCTGGCAGTGCTTTTGATGTTTTCACTACTTGAAATGTCTCCTCCCCAACTCCTTTGCCCTAATCAAATCCCACTATTCATTTAAGGCCTAGAAAATGCTCATTTCCTTTATGAAGCCGTCAAAGCCCACTCTCATCTCTCTCTTCTGAGGCCATTCTATTCATTTGTTCCTTCTTTTAACAAACATTTATTAGGGACTACTTTTGGCGTGCCAGGCCCTGTGGACACAGAAAAAAAGCCTGGGGTCCTGCCTTCAAGGGGCTCACAGTCTGGTGGGGAAGACAGACATGTAAATGAAGAGCTAGTACTAGAATAGAGGTGGACAGAGAGAGTGCAGTGGGAGCCCAGAGGAGGGAGCTGCAGGAGGGGCCACCTCTGGGAAGGCCGCACCGAGGAAGTGTTTTTTGGGCTCAGTCTTGCCATTCAAATAAGAGCTGCAAGGGGGGGGTGCTCTCAAGCAGCACATAATCGCTTAATTACATATTGCTTTGTATTTTTCTAAAGTTCTTTAGTGTGCTTGTCTTGACTACCCAGTGAGGCTCATCAGCTCGAGAGCAGGGACAGGCCCAGCACTCTCTGTTCTCCCAAAGCCTGACAGCAGTGCTGGACAAACACCATGTGTTCAAGAAAAGCCTTTTTGACTTGCAGCAGATAAATAATCCAAGCTTCTCTGGGATAACTGCCTGGAGGGAGGAGCCCCACCCCCCTGCTATCACAGTCCCCTAACAAGGTACCCACACTTTTAAATCCCCATCCTCTGGCTGCCTCCCTCCTGCCATAGGGGTGAGACCTGATCAGCAGACACTTGTTCATGTTGCCCCAGATCCTTTATTGAGGTTTCTCATTTGACCCAAGTACATTAACAAGAGATTGCTAAGATATAGCCCCAAACACAGTACCCTCCCGTCCCCCTGGCCAGGGATAGGACAGTCAGAAGGATAGAGGACTTGAGAGAGTGGGGGAAGAGTGTGCTCAGCTGGAGGGAGCAGAAGAGAGATAGGGGCCCATAGGTAGGGCAAGAGGGAAGTCACAAGAAAGCATGTAGGGAGTGATGGAGGAAACAAATAATCGATACAGGGACATGGTGGGACTGGAAACAGAAGTCAGATGGGATAGCTGGGCTGGTGTGTAGGGAAAAGTAGCTCCTTGAATCTCAGCATGCAGCATAGAGACCGCAGTGGGCCCCATGGCAGAGAATGACCTAGTGTCCCTGGAGGAGCTCAGGGAAGGACAGGGAAGGAGGAGGGAGCAGGAGGACAGCAGGTGGGGCTAGGAGATGGCCGCCACAGCAACTAGTCATCATCGTCATCGTCGTCATCGTCGTCATCATCCTCTGTGTTGATCTCACCCTCCAGTACATCCTCCAGCCAGTCCTCCAGCTCCTCAGCAGAAGGCAGGTCCTCTTCATCATCCATCTCCATCCATATGCTGTCCGCCTAGGACATGGCACAGACAAGGCATCAGAACTAAGCCCGATTCAGGTCTTTAGACCTGTCCTCCCACTCACTGGACTCTGTACATCCTCTGTCCCTTCTCTTCATCTGTCAGTGGGCAGGAAAACTATCCAGGTGGGGGTCTAGGGTGGAATAGTGACAGTGGGAGTAGAAAGAATTGCTGGATCAGCAAATAGACCTTCTCCCTTCAGTCTTTCTTACAAGCTCTTGCCATGCTGAGCTTCCTCAAACAGACCTCTCTATCATGCCCTTAATGCAAAACCACTGGCGGCTCTTCATGGCCTGGAGAATAAAGTCAGCAACTCTTTAGCGTTCAAGACTTTCCAATACCTGCTTTTCTAGCACCATCCTCAGAGATCTCTAGACTCTCAAGCCATAAGAAACGACTTGCCTTTTCCCAAATCTGATATTCATTTTCCTGCTCTTTGACCTTTTGCACTAACTTTTTCCATCAGTTTGGAAATGACTCATGTAATTTGCACTTGTAGAACTCTTATACACGGTACAATCTCCAGTGTGTTTTAATTTTTTTAATTGTTTAGATTTAATTAATTTTTTATATTTTAAAATTGAGGTATAGCTGATTTACAACAACCTCCACTTTAAACTCTACCCCTTTTAAACCCTCTCTGATTCTCAAGCAGAAGTCACTTTGATTTCTCTGCCTTCCTGGTGTTTTCTTCATATCTCTATTATAGAGTTTATCAGACTTGGCCTGGTAGTTAACGGAATACCTACCTCCTCAGTTAGACTGAGAATTATATGAAAGCAGGCTGTGACTTATTCAACTCAACAAATATCTCTGAAGCATCTATCTGTGTGTGAATGAGAAGATTTCTGCTCTCAAAAAGCTCAAAGTCTACTGGAAGAGACAGACATGATACATGAATAGCCATATAAAAGTCATGTTCTCAATGCCAAATGGGCTCTGGGAGTGCCAAGGAGGGAACAATTCCAAATGGGAGATCTGGAAAGACTTCATGGAGAAGAGAGGATTTGAACTGGGCCTTGAAGGACGAGCAGTCAGTTCCAACAGGTAGAGGCAGGGGTGTGTTCAGGGCAGGAATCTCTCCCTCTTTCCAACCATTAGACTGGGCATGTCTAACTCCTCTGGGGAGGGCTCATTTCCTAGTTAGCAGAGCAGAGGAGGACTAGCTATGTTGGGAAGGAGAGTTGGGGGTCAACCGGGGATGAGGGAAGGAAACTCACATCAGTAACATTGACGACTCCTATTTGTGGGGCTGACAGGTCGATGTTAAACGTCTTCTCCCAGTATGGAACCAGCTGTGGAGAGACCACATATGGCAACTTAATGGAGGCTAGGAACACCTGAGTCCAGGAGGGTGAGTGTGAGCGTGAGGGTCAGCCATGGGTAGAGAGAGGACAGTGAACCCACGGTAGATTGGTAGATAGGTCCAGCTAGAGTGCCTGAAGGGAATGGGTAGAACTAAGCAGTTAAAGGGTAGATATCCCCAAAGGAAAGTATTGAGAGGGTCAGCTGGGGACATTGGTCCCTCCTTTCCGAGGAAGACTTGATAGGAAACCTTGTCCTGCTCCTGGATCTGCTAATGACTGGCCTTGTGACTTCGGGCAATCACTTCTCCCTGGACCTCAGTTTCTATATCTCTAAACTAAGGTAGTTATACTCTGTAATTGCCAGTGGTCCTCACATTTCTGTCTGTTCATCTAGTTCCTCTTTCAACGAAGAGTGTTAGGTATTGGGGATTCAGCTGGGAACAGAGCCGTGCCCTGAGACATGGAATCTCTGTGCTTTGATTCTGTGATTGTGGACACCCACATGCAGGGTTAACGTGCCCTTCTGCTCCCCCAAACTCTGGATTTCTCTAGAAGGAGCCAGCCCTGGGCACGTGAGCTATCTGCTCAGCCTCTGCTCTGGGAATCCTGTTGTTCCCACACTTCCCGTCATCCTGTGTCCCCTTTCTCAGGATGCGCTCAGTGCCCCTGAGCATGCGACAGGATCCTCCACTAGGAGATGGGGAGAGGAACTCTGAAACAGCCTCCCCCTTGAGATGTGCCCTGCCTTGGATAGCAGTGCCTGAGTGACATCTCTTACCAGGGGGAAGTCATCAGGGTCAATCCAGATGATGCTCAGGTCAGGATTTTCAGTGTTATCTTGGGCCACAGCCTTGAGAATCTCTAAGAACTCATAGCCATCTTGGAGGGAACACAGGTGATAAGCGCACGGTGGGGCACAGACGAAACAGGAGTCCAGCTCTCTTTTCCTGCCTCCCACAACTCCGCATGTCTAGCCCCAGGCTGCTTGTAAACTGTGCTCTAAAAGAACCCGTCTTATGTGTTAAAAGCCTATGCTCTGATAAATACCCCATCTCCTTCTCTCACCAGTGCCCCCGCCCCTGCCCCAAATCCAATCCAGTATCCCTCCCTCACCAGGATCAGTTTCCTCTGCAAAGGCCACAATATGGATTCCATCCAGATCGTCCTCCTGTGGGGGGCAGGGAGGGGAGACCTTAGCTATACTCACTGAAGTTAGAGAGCCCAGAACAGGCCCTAGATCTACCCTGGACCTAACTTTTGTGGAAATCCAGCTTCTGGAGCAGGTGTATTCTTGTGGTGGTGAGCCTTTTCCAAGTACACTGCGCCCTTCCACCCCAGGGTCTCCACACATCCGCTGGCAAACCCTTCAGCCCCAGAGCTTAGAGCTCCTCCCTTGTCATCGTCATCAAGTTATGTGTGTCCCCCAACTCCTGACATGTTCTCAGAACAGAAACCCTCCACCTTTGCTGGTACACTGTCTTTCCTATAAGCAAGACATGAGGAGCAGCAGGGTTGGATGTTTCTAGGACTTGAGTTTTCCCATGCTCCTGCGAGGGCCTGGGCCCCATCCGGGGCACTCACCCAGGTCTCGTACATACTCTCAGGCTTCAGTTTCCTCAGGGTTGATCTAGAAGAGAAAGAAAGTCACTACTCAGTGGGCAAGAAGGACACCCTTGGCTCCAGAGGGTCCCCATAGCAGAGGCTGCCACAGGGTCATGCCTAGGGCATAGACAGCTTGTAGCCCTGAACAAAGCCATCTGTCAGAGTCTAAGCTCTGGGCACCAGGCCCAGATAACTGCATGGTTAAAGCAGGTAGGAGAGAGGAGGGTGGGCAAGGGGACTGGAAGAGAGACTTTCGGGAGAAAGAACTGGACATCTGGGTGTTCATTCATTCATTCATTCAATAACACTGAGTGTTGCAGATGTTCTAAATGCTGTGCTAGGTGCTGTGTAGACAGAGTTGGACAAGGCAGACATATTCCTGCCCTGATGAAGCGGACCATAATCTAGTGGGAGAGAGTGAGCGAAGTAGTGTTTACACTGATGAACGGGTATTTCCAGTTGTGGAGTACTGTGAAGGAAGAGAATTTTGTGTGAATGTAGGCCAGGGTTTCTCAACCTCAGCACTAGTGACATTTGGGGCCAGATAATTCTTCATTGTGGGAGAGCTGTCCTGTGCACTGTAGGGTATTTAGCAGCATCCCTGGTCTCTCCCCACTAAATACCAGTAGCTCTCTCTCCAACCAAAAATGTCTCCAGCCATTGCCAAATAATCTGCTGGAAGACAACATCCTCCCCCTACCTCGCCACTCCCTCCACCCCTGTTGAGAACCACTGGTGTAGGTAATGTATGAGAAAGAACACAGGCCAGATCTGGATTAGAATCCAGTTCTGACACTACTCGTGGACTCTTTTTAACTGAGGTTGTTAAAAGGATTAAATACAATAAGAGAGATAGCACCTTGGAGTTCCTGGCAGACCACAGGCCCTCAACACTGGTCTCAGTCAACATCACAATGAAACGTACACATTTATGGAGGACCTTCTATGTGTGCTCCAGGCTCTGGGCTAAGTGCTGGGGTGCAAAATGTTGTGCAAAATGGTCAGTATATCAATAAGAACTGATAGCAGAAGTGTATTCATCTGTAGGAGAGACCTGCCTCCTGGTTGGCTGAGATCCCCCTAGCCCATCTCACAGACCCGTGTTCTAGCCTGGGGAGGAGCCTGCCCTGCTCAGAGGGTTGCCCCTGCTCCCCACCTCCTGTGCTCCTCCACGAAGCTGACAATCTCCTCTTCGCTGTTGGGCTTGTCCGGGATGGTCACAGGCTCTTCCATGAAGGCCTCGTAGAAATCGATCTCGTTCAGCTTCAGGGTCAGCTTCTTTGCCACCTTTTGGGGGGAGGGGATGGGGGAGTGGGGCAGGGGACACGGGGTCATGGTGAGAGGAAGTATTATGGGGGACCAGATGTCAGGCAGGGAGTGAGACAACCTGGGCCCTTGTCATTGCCTCTGTGACACTGGACACGTGTCTTCACTTCTCTGGGCTTTGGTTGAAGATGAGAGAGGGGTGGGTTAGATAATTTAAAATCTGTGGGATGGGGGAGGCCCGAGGTGGGGTGGGGTTGGGGAGTACTGGTGTGTAGTGGGGGAGGAGGTCCCCCATTGATTCTGGGAGAGGGGGCTGGAGGGCAGCTGAGGGGAGTGAGGGAGACCCAATGCAGCAGCAGGGGGGAGAACCTTGCTGTCGAAGGTGGCGAAGAAGGGGATGTAGGGATGAAACTCCTCCGCTGCGTCCTCGTAGGCTTTGTAATCTGAGGGGGGAATGCAGAGTCAGTCTCTGGGGGAACCAGGGTCTGCCAGGGAACCATCCCCCCTCTGTCTCTCCCCAATTCTTCTTCGGCAGGTGGGGTTCATTCTGAGACCCACCCCCTCTAGTCCTCTGAGAGTGGTTACATACAGTGGTGGGGTGGGGGGAAGGGGAATGCCTTGGTGCCTGTCTGTGAAACCCACAGAGTGCAGGGAGATCGGAGCAGTCGATCGATGGACCCACCATGGCAAGAGCCAGTGCTGAGCCAGTGGGTGAAGTGGGGAGGTAGGAGGACAGGTGAAGTTGGGGACCAGCGGAGGGGACCGTGAAGTCTGAGGGTTACCCACGCTCTGAGTCTTTGCTCTTGAAGTAGCCAATGAGTTTGTTCTCATCTTCGATATTCTCAAATGCCTGCAGCTCTCGTTCACCCTCAATAAATTCCACAGGGTCCTCCAGGACCTGGAAGAGCAAGGACATTGAAGGAAGAGAGTGAGTTTCTGAACTCAGTGCTAGAGGCAAGGAGAGGGATCAGGGAAAAGTGGGCTGGGAAACGGGGATGAAGGGGCTCTGTTGCCTCTGTGTGTGTGTGTGTGTGTGTGTGTGTCTGTGTGTGTGTATGTGTGTGTATGTGTGTGTGAGGCTGCAGTTGGTCAGAAGGGCGTGAGGTCTTAAAGCAAGGCCATTAGGTCCAGCAGGGTCCTCACATCAAGCAGAAACTCCACCAGGGTGTCAGCAGAAAACTCGCCGTCATACTCAATGACTTCATCTCCCTTGAATACGTAAATGCTGTCCTCTTCAGTTAGTCCTAGGGAGTGAGCCAGAGGTGTGCCATGATTGCAACCTTCCCACAGGTCCAAGGGTCCAAATCCAGGGTTGCAGCCCATTCCATAATCCCACTAGACCACACATCCTTCACCTGCCCAGCTCACCTCCACTGCCTCTCAGCCCCTCCATCCCCGGTGTCTGTGCCCCTGGATTTAGCCTAGGTGGCTAGTCTGGCCCCAGGGGCTCTCCAGCGGGAAGCCGGGGTCAGGTGGGAACGCTAGGGGAGGACGCAGGGAGATATAGGTCCTAGCAAGATGTCTCCCCCCTTTCTCTGCCTGCCATAACCAGAGACAGATCTTCCTCTTACCTCCTCTGAGGACTCTAGTTGCTGATTCCCAGTTCAGCACTTTAACCTTCAGCTATTACTGACCAGATGACTTCACTACTGGCCACCCCTCCCCCATCCACATCCGGAGTCCAGTCTCAGGCCTGTGCTGCCCCCTGGTGGCTGGTGCTGTAATACCCAGCCCGCGGCTCTGGAGGGGGAGGGGTTGGAAGGAGAGTTTGCAGAGGTCTCTCCAGCCCCACTTGTGTTCCCTGATTTCCCCTTTCCTCCAGAACTTAGCCCCTATTTTTAGGTAGGTATAAATAAGGCCATCTTCACCTCTTTCTGGGATTTGAGCATGGGTCTCTATAAGGAATAAAGGAGGGGCTGGAACTCCCAGCCATAACCCTCCAAATTTCAGTATTTTCTCACCGGTCACCTTCTCCTCCCTGCTCCTCCCACCCCTCCCTTACCTAGTTTCTTGGCTACAGCCGTGTCCTTCTCGGAGTCCACCATCCCGAAGCCAACACCCTTGTCTTCTAGGACTTGGGCTGCTAACTGAAGGGAGAGTTAGGGTTAAAATCAGCCTCTGGAATTCTTAGTAACCACTATTCCCGATCTCATGCTTGCGAGCTGGGTCATTTGGGATGCAGGGAATATGAGTTAACCTTGACACTGTGCTAGGATGCAGGAGATCTCCACTTTCCCTACCACGCCCCCCTCCACCCTTTTGGTCTGTGGTCTAATTTTAACTCCTGACATTGTAAAAGCTCATTTACAATGTGCTTATTATGTTGAACTTTAAGGCACTGTGCATGTACTTCCAGGTTCCTTAGGGATGCTGAGGGGTCTAGCTTCAGGATGACTGAGGCTCTTTCCTCCTTCGGAGCTGAGCCCTGTACTCCATACTGATCAAAGACCACGCTTAGCGTGGGGGTGATGTTACACGTCCCTGGGATTCTTCTGAGTGAGTCCCAGTGGGGAGAATTTTGGAGGGCAAGAGCGTGGGGGGCGTGGGGCTCTGCAGAGAGCTGAGAGTAGAGGTCACCATGGCCACCACTGGTCACCCTCGAGGCAGAGAGCCTGACAAAGAGATTAGAGATGAAATAGGCCCAGTTTTCCTCTGTGGAGTGGGACTTTCCCTTTCACTCTCTACTTCAAGCTGTCCTTAGGCTGTGGAGAGTCACACCCTAGGTCCCTGTTCTCAGGGGCCTCCCAGCGGGGCTCTCAACCCTGATGCACTCTGCCTTGGGCGTGGTTTGCAGCTTTACCCCACATAACACAGACTCGGGGCGCTCGGACTCTCAGGAGGCTGGGACAGGTGGATGGCCAGGGATGCTCAGCACTCGGGATAAAAATACTCCTCTCATTAATCAGGCGGCGGGTTCCAGCACCCGGCAGGGGCACACAGAAATGAGAACCTACAGTCCTGGTGTCTTGCCCTGAAATACTCCAAGCTCTGGGCAAGCTGGGGCCTCTCCGTCCTGCCAAACTAGAGGAGGGGCTGCAGCAGCTTGGACAAGGAGACTGCAACACAGCCTGGCTCCTGGAGGGCTGTGTGACCACATTTCCCAGTCATCTCCAAACATGGGCTTTTTTCTTGTCACAATAGGCTCTCTCTCTCCTTTGTGCCCCTGGTCAGCTTGGGGGTGAGGAGAATCTTCCCACAAAGACAAGTTGGGGAAGGCATGGTGAAGCCTCCTCCAAACACAAGAATTTTCCAATCGGGGTGCCCAGCTTGATCCAGTAGGGGCAGATGGCAGGGGGAGGGGACTGAGAGGCCAGTGGGAGGCACGGTGGGCTCTATTAAACCTCTAGCCATTAAATCAATGACATGCAAGCAAAATGTCAATAACGTTTAAATTTATACTCAGTTTGGATCTCTTTGGGGTGCAGCCCCTGAAGTGTATGGAGAGAGGGTGCGTTTGGGTTAGGAAAGTAGATTTGGGGGTGTACCGCAGTTCTTCACCTTCCCCTGAAGAACCTCTTTTCCTTTTCTGTCCCCCTTCCAGGGTCACCTCAGTCGTAGCCAAACCTAGTACTACCACCCTCCTCTAGCATGGAGGAGAGATTCCCCCCTGCAGCAACCCCCTCCCTCCTAAAATTGCCTGACTACGGTGGTACTTTGGGGGTTCCTGAATCTCTGTTTCTCTTCTGGCTAAGGTCATACGCCACTTGGGTCCTGTTGGTCCTGTTGGTCGAGACAGGGTCCTGCTGCCCTGCCCCTCACGCCCAGATCCCACTCTTAAAGATCTACATGGAGTTGCAGGATAGAGGAGTGCAGAGAGGGACTGGGCTGCTCTGCAGGCCTGCGGAGCCCGCCACTCACCTCCAGAATCAGCTCCTCCATTTCAAACTGTCTTTGTGAGGCCTTGTCGTCCTCGGGGGGTTCGTGGTAGAGCAGTGCCAGCACCTCGTACTTCTTGAACACATTCTTGTAGTTCTTTGCGTTGACATTGACCACACGGTCCACACCATCATACTCGGGGAAGTCCAGCCCGTCTTGCCCCTGCACCCCTGACTTGAGTGTCCCTAGCACCAGCAGTAACAGCAGTGCCAGCCGCAGGCCGGGCACGGCTCTGGCCCCCATCCTGTCTGCAGCACTCATGGAGGTAGTGGGATCTGGGTCGGCTCTCCTGGTCCAGAAGAGGTTAGCTGGGGTAGGGAGGGGCCCCTGGGTCCCAAATCCTGAGTTAGGGGCTCACGGTGGGGGTGGGGTGGGGAAGGGCCCAGAGCAGTGGACAGAGGACACTGCTATAGGTCCTGGAGAAACTGCCGACAGAGCCAAGAGAAACAGGGTCAGGCGGAGGGCTAGGAGCAGGGGGCGGGGAGGGAACCGGAGCTGCCCTTGAGGTTGGCACCCCTCGGCCCCCACCTGGTCCCGTCTAAATATGTCTCCAGGATTGGCAGGAGAGACGGATAACCTCCTGAGGCCAGGACGGCCCCGTGAGGGCCGGGATCCTCCTACCTCCAACACCTCTCACCCAGGCTCCCAGAGCCTCCTCCCCTCCCCCTTCCCCCCCAATGTCCAGGGCTCCTCGGCCCCTGTCCCCACACCAGCCTGGGAGCTCATCGCCATATTAAGAAAGGAAAAAGCTGGAGCTAAAAATAAGACCAGATGAGTCGGAGGTAAATGAAGCTGGGGCTGGGGGAGGGGAGGCTTGGGGGTAATTAGGGAGAGTGGAGCGAGGGCAAGGGTACTCAGAGAGAGGGAAGTGGGGCCCGCAGAGGAGGAGGTATTCTGGGTCAGAGGTTAACTTTGTCGTCCATTTGTAAAAAGGGGGGCAAATGTGGTATTGCCTCTAAGTCCTAAAACCTGGGACTCTCCTCTAGGTCAAGTCTGTTTCTTTGATCCCGTGGAGGAAACGGGGTGGAGGGCGGGGGGAGTACAAATGCAATCCAGGCTGCAGGAAAGAGACCCCCTGCACTTCCCTTTAAAGAACCAAGACCAAGGATGAGGTCATTCTCTGAATAAAAGATGGAGCTGAGTCCAGGACTGGCGCCCTGGCTCAGCTCCAGCCAGTTTCCTTTGCTTCACTCAACACTCCTAACTGGAGTATGCAGAGGAAGGACGGGGCGTGGGGCGTGAAGTGCTGGCCCTTGGAGTCCTTGGAGATGCGGATCTGGGGCTTCTCTGCCCACAGACCCGAGAGGAGAAGGAGAAAGTCGTTCGGCTGCTGCCTCTTGCTTGTACTCTCTACTCTGATCCTACGGGACTGGTTTTCTAGGGCACAGTGGGAGGGAGGATTCCCCTGGCTGAATGATTCCAAGGAGAGCGAATTGTGACTGTTCATTCCTACGTCTTTGACAAGACAAAAAGGATCAGGTATCAACGGTAGGGGAAAAAATTAACACTGGGAAACATGAAGAGGTGGGGCCCTGTGCCCTGAACCAAGGATGCTGCTTCATTCTGTGAAAGCAGAGCTGGTGCAGAGGGGCTCTAAATTCCTGGATCCCAGCGTGGGGGTGAGGGCGGAGTGGATGCGCTCAGCTCTGGGTACCTTCAAGGACCCTCTTCACGGCCCTCCAGGGCTCATGCACAGGTAAGCAGAGGCACGAGGGAGACCAGAGAGAGGCTAGATCAAAGTCAGAAGCCCCCATGCCCACCCTGAGGTGTCTCCGATGTTGGAGGCACAGCGGGTGTTTTGCACCATGAAGTTGTTAGAGGAATGACCTTTCCGCACTCCCACAGGGCAGACCTTACACGGCTAAGCAAGGAGGGCCAGGGAAAATCTCAAGAACGTGGCAGGAGTGGGTCCAAGAGAGACAGCTGTCATTGGCACAGGAGAGGCCAGAGGTAGCAAGGCAGGGCATGCTGGAGCTGGAGAGACCTCAGAACCCATCTCAAGAGAGCGACCAACGTGCCCGCAGCCCCATGACCAGAGCAAAGACAGCAGGAGAGACAGGTGGACCCGCCCGGACGTATGTGACCTAGATGACGTCCAGCCCCAACTTCTCCTTCTGCTGCGCTCTGGAGGAGGCGGGGAACACCGGGACAGAGACATTGGGACCTTAGACTCTTTCCATCCTGAATCTGACCTCTCGTACCCCCAGGGTGTGAGATGGGACGAAATGGTGACCCCGTCCTGCCCCATTCCCTCTCTGCTTCTGCAGCTACCAGGCTGTTTCATCCCATCCTCCTCCCTCTCCTCGGCCCTGGCTCTCCAGAGCCACCCGGATCCCTTCCAGCAGCTGCACCCCTCCCCTCCTCCCTGTCCTCCTCTCCCATACTTTGCTCTATACTTTCTATTCAAATCCTTCCCTCTAGGCCCCTGCCTTGAGGCTCAGCCACCGATATCAAATGACCCTAATTTGGGGCCTCTGTATTTTTAACCCACCAGACACCCAAAGCTCCTGCTACTGAAACTTGAGGAGTTGGCCCCTCCATGCTCCCCCACCCCACCTCACTCACACACACCCTGGCCCCTCCGTCTTCTGGGCTCTGGCTCAGCCCTGTCAGCATCGGGGAAGGACCCCAGACTGATACAGCCCTGTCCCTAGGAGACCTTGTGTTGGAGGAGGGAGGGGAGCAGGTGGGAGAGAGACCTCTGAGGAGGGCCCGATGTAGGGGGAGAGGGGCTGGTGTACCTTACGACAGCCTTCCCTTTGCTAGTCCATGGCCTCTCCTCCTCCAGACTTGTCCACGGCCCTTCCTCTATCACTATCCTATTTTTCTTTTGCATTGGTGTATTTTTGGCCCAGCCTTCATCATAAGACTAGCCTGAAAAGTGGTTGAGGGCACAAGTTCTGCAATCAGACAGACCTTGGTGTCCTCATCTATAAAACCGGGCGGGGTGGTAAGAATGTATTTGTTGTATGGATTAATGGATGGTGTGAGTAAGGCCTTTGTCTACCGCCAGACAGAATGTGCGGTCACTTAACACGTGCGCTTTGTTTTTGGTGACAGTCTACGATTTCCACCAGCTTTTCTCAGCATTTCTGTCTCTCTGTATGCTGTTCGGCACAGCCAACCCTCTCCTCTAAAAGAAGCCTGAGAGTGAACCGATCCACAGGGTGAAGTGGACCAGCTCACAGAGCAAAAGCCAGCGAGTGGGTGAAGAGGAAGGAAGAGCTGCCGCCAAGGGTGGGCAGGAGGGAAAGGCTGGCGGGGACTCCTCACGTGCCTGAGACGCAGCAAGTGTTGGGCCCAGGCTTGGAGGCCAGGCTTTGGGGAACATCCGTCACCTGTGTGGAGCTGGGGCATGAGGGGGGCGGGTGCTTTGCCTAGAGTAAAGGCTACAGGGATCCATTCAGCGTTGTTCCAGCCTCTATTTCAAGGTTAGGCCAGAGAAAACAGCTGAGGGCTGGGATGGGGTCGAGGTGCCCTAATGACTGGGGCTACGGGAACACCAATCCCTTCCTCAGAGGCAGGGCAGTGGCCGCACATTCACCACTCACCACGTGGCCCCTTCCAAGTCATTTAACCTCTCTGGAGCTCAGGTTCTTCATGATAAAATAAGGTCTAGCATGAAAAGTCTGTGAGTCTGTGAGTTGATCTGAGGAACTGAGTGGGCACTGTGGACCCTCTGTAACGTGTGGCTCCCCTGCTCCTCTCTCACCTCCTCTGTTTCTCTGATCCCAGGACTTGTCCTGTCCTTGCTCTCTGTCGGGTTGGAGAGTGACTTTGAGGGGGTAACTCTCAAGGGGCAGGGATGCTTGATTCTGATCCCTTCCCAGCCTCGACTCTGGTCCCCGAAAGACTTCCCCTGCCTGGCTCCCGTGAAGATCTAGGGAGAGAGCATCACAGTAATTCCCAATCTCCAAAAATCAGATGCGACACATCCAGGAGCTAAGGGCTGTTGCAAACATTTACTCTTTTTTTTTTTTTTTTTTTTTGCGTTACGCGGGCCTCTCACTGTTGTGGCCTCTCCCGTTGCAGAGCACAGGCTCCGGACGCTCAGGCTCAGCGGCCGTGGCTCACGGGCCCAGCCGCTCCGCGGCATGTGGGATCTTCCCGGACTGGGGCACGAACCCGTGTCCCCTGTATCGGCAGGCGGACTCTCAACCACTGCGCCACCAGGGAAGCCCAACATTTACTCTCTTGACTGGCTACTGAGCCCACTGCTGGACTCCAGTCAGATGCAGGCTGGGCTCCCCTCAACCCACCTCATCTCCTATCCATGGTGCCCTCAACCCAGCCCTAGGATCACCTGTCTCTCTCATCCAAGGTTCTTCCTCCTGGCATCTCCCCGCCCCAACTGATGTGCACTCTCAGTTTTCCCAAACTCATTACCGCAACCCTCCCCCACCTGGCGCTCAGGACACCCTGATGTCATGTGAAGATCTTCCTCTGTTGAGTTAGTAGTAGGTCTCCTTCTCCAGCCAGCCTGTGGAAGAGAAGAGACCAGAGTGAACTGGGGAAGGCCTCGAGGGGAGACAAACGGAAGGGTGAGCCAGGACAAGGTGGGAGGCTTGCCGGTGGAAGGCAGGGCCCTGAGGGTTGGAAGGAGCCGCGTGCTGGGGTCAAGGACTAGAGGGGCAGGGTCCAGGCACAGCACAGGCTGGGCAGTGAGCTGGGGAGAAGGGCAGTGGGCCTGGAGGAACCAGGGGGAGTGGGGCAGCTGCTCAGGATGCTGGCAGACTCTCAGGCCAGGGTGCAGGGGAGCCTCACCGCCAGGGTGACGACGGATGATGAGTTTTCTGATTTCATCATAGACAAAGATGAGGATGCTGTAGGGAGTGGCACAGAGCCACCAGGTTATCCTGAAGAGAGCAAAAGCTGGTCAGCGGGGGCGGAGATAGAGGGGCCAGTGAAAGGCAGGTGCAGAGAACAGCGCCCGGGAATCGAGTATTTCGTTTGTTGTGTGGGAGGTTGATCCCTACCTTTGAGGAGGTCAGAGCCTGGGGAGTGAGGGCGGAGGGGCCCAAGACAGCAGCATAAAAAGCCAGTGAGAACAGAAAGGGATAAATGCCGTATTAGAGGTACATGCAGTGTTCACAGAGATTGTCTACCAGCTTTTGTGGAGTCACTGAGGGAGACTTCCTTTGCTTTCTGGGTTCTCTAGACCTTGCACACACAAACTCCAAGCAGGATGGGTCTGAGACTAGATGTGGGGTAGATCTTGCCAGGGAATATATACACTCTTCCATATTGCAAAGATGGTGAAATCTTTTTCGTCCTGAATCTCTTCTATAGACCAGGAAGATGGACTCTGGGGAGGGGTTGAATCAGGACCACATTTGTCCCTTGGATGATAGAGAGCTGGCTTAGAGCAGCATTGTCCGATAGAAATATACTGTGAGGGCTTCCTTGGTGGCGCAGTGGTTAAGAATCCACCTGCCAATGCAGGGGACACGGGTTCGAGCCCTGGTCCGGGAGGGTCCCACATGCCGCGGAGCAGCTAAGCCCGTGCGCCACAACTACTGAGCCTGCGCTCTAGAGCCCGCGTGCCACAACTACTGAAGCCCGCGTGCCTAGAGCCTGTGCTCCGCAACAAGAGAAGCCACCGCAGTGAGAAGCCCGTGCTCGCCGCAACTAGAGAAAGCCCGCGCGCAGCAACGAAGACCCAACACAGCCGAAAATAAATAAATAAAATAAATACATTTATATATAAAAAAAAGAAATATACCGTGAGCCACATATGATAGTTAATATTTTCTAGTAGCTACATGAAAATAAGTAAAAAGAAACAAGTGCAATTAATTTTAATGTTTTATTTAACCCCAAATATCCACAATATTATTGCTTCAACATGTAATCAATATAAACATAATTAATGAGTTATTTTACATTCTTCTTTTTATCCCGAGTCCTCGAAATCCAGTGAGCATTTTACACTGACAGTGTATCTCAAGTCAGACACTAAATTTTCAGTGGTTAAAGGAAAATGTAGTCTAACCAAAACAATAAAGTTGTATTTAATTGAAAAATATTTGACATTGGTTTAGTTTTTAACATTCAGTTAACTAAAATGATAAATTCAGTTTCTCCGTCTCACTAGCCATATTTCAAGAGCTCAGTAGTTGCATAAGGATGGTGGCTACCATATTGGACAGGGCAGGCCTAGGCCATGGTTCATTACACACACACACAGACACCCCTCAACCAATATAAACGGTTACAGACATACAGTCATGCGTTCATTCAACAACAATTATCATGTCTACTCTGTGTATGTGCTAGGTCCTGGGGAAATAGAAATGATGACATGACGGTCTTTGATCTCAAGAAGCTCAAGCAATCAGGGAAAAGAGGTTAGATAAACACACAAAATAAATAATCACAGTATTAGGTGATGAGTTTTATGGTCAAGGTATGTACAAGAGTGTTTGGGAGCACAGTTAATGCTCAGCCATGTTTACTCTCATACGTTGACATTAATAGCAGCAAAAACTGAGCTACTATTAACAAAGTGCCCGCCGGGACCCAAATGCCAGGCTTCATGTATTATATGCATTTCTACCTGTAATTATCAGACCAATCTGCCGGGTGTGTGTTATCGAGACTTTGCAGTTGAAGCTAAGGCTCAGAGAGGTTACCAGCTTGTCCAGGGTCATAGAATAATACACAGTACAGCCAAAATTCAAACCTGGAATTGTCAGTATCTAAGGGCAGTGCCAATGTCTTTTATTAAACATTAATTGAGCAGCTACAGAATACAAAGCATTGTGTAAAACACTCCAAGGGACAGAAAGGTGAGCAAAGTGTTGTAAACACATAGAAAATCAGTTGGAAGACTACACACTCAATTATTAATAGAGGTTACCAATGCAGGGTGGGGGAGGGGTGGGAATGAAATGGGAGTTTTGCTTTTTTCTTTATAAAAATGTTAAATGGAAAAGTTTCACAAGCATATACTAATGTAAAAAACAAAGAAACAAAAACTTGGGACTTGAACCAAACAAGGTACCAGACAGTAAGAATTTCAGTATACCCACCCACCTATATGCACATTAAAACGGATTTGCAGAAGTACAGCAGAGTTAGCCATGCATAGATGAGGCTGTTTCATGATTACACCAGCTCCAAGCAATGTGTAGCCTGGGACAGCTATACCACACATTATCATAGAAGAGGTACCACTCTGTTAAGCACGGGCAAATCTGCTAAGTTTGCATGTCTAGTGGGTTGCGATCACTTGGTACAGTCCCGAATTCCTTCCCAGATAGGATGCGCTGTGGGAGCACAGGCAGTTCTCTCTACATCACTGAGTGGAGCCTGCTCCCCTCTTGACTTCCCCGCTCAAACACGCCTCCTCCCATGTGCTCTCCCTGTGCCCAGAGACGCCCCGCCTTGCACCCCTCCCCTTACTCACTTGAGTGGGTACATTCGCAGGGCCACGTCCATGCCTGGAGTGTAGGACAGAAAAGCAGCCAGGAACGTCTCCTCCAGGATCCCAAATATTAGGATCTTGTTTCTGAGAGGAAATGTTTAAGGGTGTGTTGGAGGTCGGGAGGGAGAGTTAGGGGTGCAGTTCGGGGGAGTGTTGGGGCCGGTGGGCGGTGCTCATGTCATGCCCTGTGGGAAGACAGAGTTTCTGCGGGTCTTGCAGATGATGAGGTCAGCCCACTGCACGACCACGATGCTGGCAAAGAAGGCCGTTTGGCATGTGAACTCCAACACCTTGCGCTGTTCATAGGTCTGGGGGAGGGTGGGCAGAGGGGAGCCGTCAGTGTCAGGAGGGATTCAAATATGCCTCAAAGGCCTCTTCCTTCTCCTGCCTCCCCGGACCCCAAGGCTGAGATAGGTCCCCTATTTAGATTCCTGCAGCCCTTCACGTGTATCTCTGTCTTAGCACTTTCCATGTTGTAATTGTGAGTTGTTTATATGTTTGCCTTCCCTGTCTGAGAGCCCCTCAAGGGCAAGCACCTTGTCTTACTTATCTCTGTGTCTCCTCTCCCCATGCTTCGTTCAGTGAGTGGCAGGTACTATGGCTCAATAAATATTTACTAAGAAGAAGGGTGGTGTAAGAGAAGAAGGTGGACTTCAAGAGGAAAACAGGGTCAGAGGAAAAAGGTAAGGAAGATGGGGCCAGAGGGGAATCTGCATGCAGAGGGGAACGGGATACCCGAAGAGTGGTACCGGATGGGGAGGCATTCACTCATCCATTTGTTCATTCTTTCATTCACGTTTTACACAGAAGGAACTTAGAGTCCAGTGGGGAAGATAAATGTTATGTCAGCACAGTAGGTAGGTTACAAGAGGGAGATCACAAAGGGCTATGGAAACACAGGAGAGGAGCATCTAAATTCGACTGGAGAAAAAGCCCATTTAAAAAGAAATAAAACAGCATGTTTATAAATAACTTGTAGGTCGAATAAAGAATTTGAAAATATGTAGGACTAAATAATAATGAGATACTACGGATAGAACCTCATGGGATGTGGTCAATGTTGTACTTGGAGGGAGATATAGAGCCCTAAACAATTAGAAAACAAAGGCTGGAAATCGATGAGCCAAGCATTGAAGTCAGAATGAGACCTGTCAGCACATTTCTGTGCATCAGATCATACCACCACTATCCCCTGCAGCCAGCCACCAAAACTGAGCCACTCCCATCATCACTTGAAAATTTTAGCTCCTGACTCACCATCACTCTAACTGCTGTGTCCTCGGATTTGGAGATTTAAATATACATGTTGATGATCCTTCCCGTACCGTGGTTTCACAGTCTTAATCTTCTCCTCCAACTGTATCCTCTACTCCCCACCCGGCTGCTTACTTCCATGGTTAAACTCCAGACATTGTCTTTTCCAATAGTCACAATTTTTCCGTGATTTTAATTTCAAGCACCTCTTTTCTCTCTGATCACTGTCTTTATCTTTCCACCTCACCTACTCAAGTATCCCAATTCCAACACTTCTTGGACTTGGACTTAAAATCTATGGACCCAGTATGTTATATATTTGGCTATTATCTTTCTCCCCTCCCACGCTGTGCCCCTAACTAGAATATAAGCTCCATGAGAGCAATAACTTGGCCATTTTTCTTCACTACTATATTCCAGGGACAAAATAGTACCTGGTGCATAGAAGATGCTCAACAAATACTTGCTGAATGAATGAATGAAAGAATGGTGATCAATGGAATTACTGCTAGAGGTATTTAGAAGATAAGGAGCTATCTAGCAGTATGTAGGGTACTCCCTGGGTGGGCAGCTCTATACTCGATTATCTGAAGATTACAGCAATGGAAGAGGCAGAGACCTTGCCTTTATGGCATTTATTCCGCAGGGCAATTGTTCTCAACCCGTTTTGCAATATCTCAAGACGTCACTGATGTAATTTGACGTTAATTCAAGTTAATTATCTTTAACTTATTGTAAATAAACATGTGTCAAGCTTCATCTTGGTAGCAGGGAGATGGTATCAAGATATAAAGCTAACAAGGGGCTTGATCTGAGGACTGAGGAGATGTTGACAAGGTTCATAGCAATGAGGACTCTGGACACCTTTGGACCCTGAAGCAGTGTTGGTAGCTGGGAACATTGACATCTGTTGGTCTCATGAGGCTCAGATAGTGGAAGCCTACTGTGTATGAGGGGCAATGTTCCAACAGCCCCGATTTTAACATACCTTTGAGAGACCTGCAGTTAACTTGGTTTGGGGACATCATGGTGAAGTGGGAAGGTGCCGGCCAGGAATCAGTCCAGATTTCTAATCCAACTGTTATAGGGATTCACTGTGGGACTTTAAGCAAGTCACTAAATCTTTGCAGTAGACCATAATATCCTCTGTAGACTGTGTGAAATCTGTGGTCCTATGATTCTAGCAAAAATTGGTGTCACACCTCTCACTGTCTTAGAAATTGGGAAGGGAGTGTTCACAGATGCAAACAGGCATACGCACTAAAATTCTTAAGCAAATATTGTTGGTTGGAGGGCTTCGGTTTGGACCTTATTCATCTTGGGTGTTAGGAATGACTGATACAGAGACGCATCCTCTAAGTTTAAAAAGTTTAGAAGAACAAGGAAGAGATATACAAAGAAAATACATTTTCAGATTTAAAATCGTACTCTTTGACTACCCTTGGAAAAGGAGCATAACAGGAAGAAGTGGAAGCACTCATTTCTGGGACAATGATGATTAGAACCTGGAAAACCAGAAATCAGCCCCCAAAAGTTGATGGACAAAGTAGACTTCCAGGTCCAAGGAAGCCAAAAAGACCCAGGAAGATAAGGACAGACAACAGACAGTAGGAATTAATGGAAATGAAGTCATCGTAAACAAAGAGAAGAATATTTGCTGATGCGATTGGAGATTGAGGACAAATGTTAGAAAGCTCCTGTAGGACTGGAGATGAGGATCATCTCTGTCTGCCTGGTGCCTCCATTCTCCTACTTTGCAAAAACTTGCTACACTCGCTCTTCCTCATGACTTCTTCACTCTTACCGGTCACAACCTACTACCCTACCTTTTACTCACCCACTGTTGTCCATAGCTGTCCTCCAGGTCATTGAGGTATCGATTTTCCCAGCTGATGTGGATGCCCAGCAGATCAGTAGGTTTAAAACCATTCTCAGCCAAGATCACAAAGTAGGTGAAGAATCCTGCCAGAGCCTGGATCATCCCTGTGAGTGATAGAGTCCCAGGTCAGGGGAACCTGATTCAGAGAAGGATTTCAGAAGGCAGATCACGGAAGGGGTGCTGCACGGGGCTTGCTTCTAGCAGGGTTGATGTGTGTCTGAGCTGTATTGCTGAAGATTCATGCCATTAATGATCTGATCCCACCATCTCTGTAGGACTTGTCTCCAAACTCTGACATTTCTTTCTAAGCTGTAATCTAGCGTCATCTTTTTATCATATAAGCTTAAAACCGGAAAGGACCTTAGAGGGGATATGTTCCCTCTCCCCGCTGAGTGAGTGCTGGACTCCGCCCTGTCCCTTCTCTCTGACACCAGGACACTCATCAAGTCCTCTCATCCCCTCGCATCTCTCCCATCTGCCCCTTGCCTCTCCCTTGGTCAAAACCTCCACCCCCTCATGCCTGGACCACGGCTATGGCTGATGTTAATGTTTGCCTACTGACCACAGATCTGTGCACTGTGTAGGTACCGGTGGACATTGATTCTTACAACAATTCTGAACCATCATTTACATTTCATAAGTGGGAAAACTGAAGCACGAAAAAGACTCAGTCATTGTCTAGGGTCATACAGGTCGCAAAATTGGGATTCAAACGTAGGTATGGCTCCTAAATCTGTGCTTTTTTTCTATGTGTTTCCATCTCTAGATATTAGAATTGTCTCCTCTGTCCCCATCTCTTTCCTGTACCCCTATCGTATCTAGCAACTCAAGAACAAAGACCTCTAATGGCTCTCAAATGTCTTTCAAGGCTGGCCCCGCTATAAATGCTACCTGTGTCCACAGCCTCATTTTCCACTACTTCTTTATCAGGAATAAGCGCTCCACCAAACTGGTTTATTCACTTTTCAACAATCAGGTGTCCTCTGGTCCCCCACACCGGCTCATCCATTTACTAGTCTAAGCCCTATCTTCCAGCACCAAGTTTAAGTCCTGTTTCCTCCATAAGGCCTCTCCAGCTGTCCTCAAGATTGGTGAGTCCTCTCACTTTGTACTCCTGCAGTATGTCCTATCTATACTCATTTGGCACTTGGAGAACAACTTGCCATCATTTTATGTACTTTTGCTCCTTTTTGACTAGACTCTTAAGTCAAGGGCAGATCAGAGATCAATGTTTTTTTGTGTCCCAGGGCCCAGCACCGTTTGTTGTTAAGAAAACATCTCCCTGACTTCCAAGCCAAGATTGGTCCTGTGGCCACGCCGTTGCAGCCGCTCCCCACTCCCTTTACCCCTCATTCCTCTGGCCGCACCAATCTGTCCGTAGGCCACGCCAGTGAGACAGTCATTCACCAGGTCATCAGTCTTTGGATTCCGTGGAGCCCTCTTCATGGTGTCACTTTCAGCCGACTCCTAAGCCAAGGAGATAGCAGGGACCTGGAGGATGGAGGGTGGAAGTGACAGGGAACACACAGTTCAGAAGGAAACTCAGAAGTAACTCGAGCTCTGCCCCTCTCCCTGGACACAGATTTTTCCTACTCCTCAGTCTGTTTCACGGGAGTTCCACGAGCTGGATCCCAGCTTAGTCCTCACCATGTCAGTGCCCAGGTCAACGCAGAGGATGGTTATGGTGCCCAGAGGCAGGGGGATACCGAGGATGATGAACAGCAGGAAGGGGGTGATCTCGGGGATGTTGCTGGTCAGGGTGTAGGCGATGGATTTCTTCAGGTTGTCAAAGATCAGGCGGCCTGGGAAGGATGGTCAACCTTCTGTGAGAAGCACAGAGAGTTCACACCTCCCACAAATCAGCACCTGGACAGAGAGACCACTACAAAGCAGTGTCACAATCCACGAAAGGGTCCGAAGGTCTTAGGCCTTGGCAGCCCCAGTTTTGTTTCTAAATTGTGTGACTAGTAATTAGAGCCATGATTTATTAACGTGCCATATCTGTATACTGTTTGTTCTTGGGTTCAACATGGCTACTATCATCTGATCTCTGAAAATTAAGCAGGGTGGGGCCTGTTAATACTTAGAGCTGTGTGAGAATGCCAGTATAAAAGCCATTAGAAGATTAAGGCTGATTCAGTAACATGGATGGACCTAGAGGTTATCATACTAAGTGAAGTAAGTCAGACAGAGAAAGACAAATGTCATATGATATTGCTTATATGTGGAATCTAAAATATGACACAAATAAACTTATTTACAAAACAGAAACAGACTCACAGACATAGAAAACAAATTTAGGGTTACCAAAGGGGAAAAGGGGGAGGCAGGGAAGAGATAAATTAGGAGTTTGGGATTAGCAGATACAAACTACTGTATGAAAATAGATAAACAACAAGGTCCTACTGTATAGCAAAGAAAACTATATTCAATACCTTGTAATATACTATAATGTGAAAAGAATATGAAAAAGAATATATATGTATATATATGTGCATACATATATACATGTGTATCTATCTATCTGTATCTGAATCACTTGGCTGTACACCAGAAACCAACACAACATTGTAAATCAACTATACTTCAATTTAAATAAAAGTCTGAAGTGGAAAGAGCCTGGGCTTGGGCTCCAATTCCATTTTCTGCCATAACTAGCTTGTGATCTTGGGCACCCCTCACCTTCATTCCTCCTGCCTTGCAAGATGGCTTGAGTCCTTCCCCGACAACCTTTTCTAATACTGTCATCCCTCCCTCCACTCCCTGCTTTACTTATTTTTTTCCATTGCACTTGTCTTCTTTTATTATACTGTTCAGTTTACTTTATTGTCTGTCTGTCTCCACTGGAAATTAAATTACACAAGGGCAGGGATATGTACTTTGATTCCCAATTATAGTATCCCCAGCATCAAGAATAGTGCCTGGTACATAGTCGATACTCAGAAAGTTTATTGAATTGAGTGGATATAAAATACTGAGGATCATACAAGGTCTATGGATTGTCATAGATTTTAATAACATAGCTCCCGGAAGAAATCGGAAATGAGGGAGCCTGGGAAGCAGAATTCTGGGGTTCTCCTGTACGCCAGTGGGTATCGTCTCTGGGAAAGAGGGGGCTTAATTTAGCTCATGTAGTCAATTCATAGATCAGGCTCTAGCTGATCTTGATATGTCAACATCATTCAGACAACAGGTTGCTAGAAAGTCCTCCTGAGGTTGTGGAGTACAGAGTGGTCTCACGGTATAGCTACACCCTGAAACTTACTGTAGACCCACTTGAATCCCCATGAGAGAAGAAAAACAATGCTATGCTGTATTAGAGCCCCACTCTCCCTAGAAAATCTGGACTTCCCTCCAATCTCATAAGGGCTCCGGAGGGTGACCTGCTAAGTACCAGCTGAATCTAATTTGCAAAATTTTGACTTACAGTGATTTCTCCCAGTCTGTACAGGAGGTTGGAGGATGGGCAAAGGAAATGAGAATAATGTATACCGACTCTCACCTGAGTCCGAGCAGGTGAAAGTCGGTACCTACCAACCTGGGCACCCTGCTTCCTCACCCTCCTCCATTCCTGTGACGATGGAGGCAAAGTTGTCGTCCAGCAGGATCACGTCAGCTGCCTGCTTAGACACATCAGAGCCAGCCAGCGATGCCCATGGCAATGCCGACGTCCGCCTTCTTCAACGCGGGGGAGTCATTCACCCCGTCCCCTGTCACTGCCACAATGGCTCCCTGGGTGGAGCACAGAGGGAGTGAAATAATTATTGTGTCAGATTCAGGACCCATCCCAAAGGTCAGTTTGATTCCATCATCCCTTGTTTCTTGATGTAATCATGCTTGGTTTAGGCCTCTTGGCCCTTCCTTCTCCTGCACCTCGTGAGATAGCAAAACTCACAGGGAGCCCCCAGATGGATGCCTGTCTCAGGGGTTCACGATGGGATGCTCTCTGGAGCCTCCTCTAGCCCAGCCCACAAATTCCTATGCTTGGTTTGGGGCTGGGCTGTGCCACGCGATTCCCTCCAGATTCTCCAACCCTCCTTGGTCTCCCTTACCAGCCTCTGACATCCCTCTACAATGATGAGCTTCTGCTGGGGGGAGGTCCGAGCAAACACGATCTCAGTGTGGTTTTGGAGGATCTCATCAAGCTGCTCTGAGTTCATATTTTTTAGTTCTGAGCCGTGCACCACAATGGCTTTGACATCCCCGAGGGAGAGGAATTTCAAAAGGCTAGTTCAGAGTGTTGAGAATTCACCAGGTGTCCTGGTGCCCTCTAAGCCATCTTTGCTATAACCTCCTCGTTTCTCCTTTCAACCCCATCTCCTCACTTGTCCCCAGCCACGCACTGTCCCCAGATTGGCACACTGCATTCCTTCCCTCCTCTCCCACCTCCTCCTCCCTCTTCTCTACCTCCTTCTCTGTCCCACCTTCATCGGAAAACCCACTGACATAGTTGCTTGGTCGTTTTCCTATTACGTTTTACTTTGCAGTAAGTAAACTCTATACATCCTACCTATAGAAAGAACCTCCGAAAATGTTAGTGGGTGGGACAGGCTAAAGATGGAGGGGAAAAATGGCAGATCTGAGTTCTTTCAGGGATCTCACCTGGCATTGACCTGGCTGACAGGGACCTTGAGCCGGACAGCAATGTCCTCTGCTGTCTCGGTGCCTTCTGAGATGATGCCCACACCCTTGGCAATGGCCTTGGCTGTAATGGGATGATCCCCTGTTACCATAATCACCTGGGTTGGAAGGGGAAGGAAAAGGAGCAGAATCATTTTCAGAGAGGTCCTGGCTCCTTCAACTCTCTCTCTAAGAACTAACAGATCACTGCTATCATTCCACAGGGGTTTAAGTAGCTCATTCCCAAGAACTTGTGCTGTCAATCAAAACTCTCGCTACGGTTGGTGGCTTCAACCCATGGGAGTGGGTCAGGGCCATCAGACCATAAAACACAGGACAATCTGAGCTCTAGTTTTCCCAGGAATAAATCAGGGATTTGGGTGTATTTAACTCTATTCAGAATTGCATTTAATTGCCTCAGAGGGTAGTCTGCCTCTTTAAGTTCAAAGACAGAAACACCTACCCGCAGAACAGTGGTAATAAAGGAACGTCTGGAATAATCCATCTGCCTAGCAAAATTTCATCCAGGCCCTCATTCATTTCGATCCTCAGCCTACCTCTCTTCTTCCCACTGCCTCCTCGTGCCCCTGGATCCCACCCCTTTTCTGGATACCTGGGGCCAGCCCTAGTCCTGTCCCCTTCCTCCCCGAAGATCAGGTACTTGTGCTCTGTGCTCTTCTAGCCTTCTGTTCTTTGAGTCCTCCTCGCATCTCTGTGTGATGGCTTGTCTGTCTCTCTCCCCTGCTGGAGAGAGTGGGGCCGTGCCTATGATTCCCTGTTAAGTTTCCAGCCCTAGCATAATTCCTAGCGCATAGTAATCCATCAACAAGCAATTACAGAATGAAGGAAGGATCGCTTCCTGGGAAACACTGCCCATGGTTCCCAAGTGCCCTCCCAGCACATAATTCTCAGGCTCTGGTGGGAGGGAGAAGGGAACTGTCTGACTATGACTCCTGGAAAGGTCAGTCTGTTTACATCCAGAGCGTGGAAATAAGCCTTGAAGGAGTTTTCCCATGAGCCCTCCTCATTCCACACTGGCACAGCGGGCTTGCTGGAAGGAGTGCTAACTAATCTGGGATTACCAGAGACTCAGGAAAGGTGTGCTGTGAGCAGTTACCCACACCACTGGTCTCAAGTGCCCTGGCTTGGTTGTGGGGCACTGGGGCCTCACCAAGTTCAGCCTGGGGGGCACGAGGTAACTGGTGAGGATCTGAGAGGGAACTGCACAGAAGATTAGAAGATTCCAGAGGTGGTTCAGATTGAGCCCTCAGTGATGCCCTTCCAGGCTTACAGTGCCCTGAACGTTTCCTACTGGTTCATCAATAATGACCTGTAGGACATGTGTGGTAGCTAGCCCAGCTTGACCCCTCAGATGGGCCGATCTGCGGTAGTTTCTGGAAGTATCACCTCCATGCCAGGCCGGAGAAGTAAAAACGAAGTCAGTCACCCCAAGAGTGAGTTCCTAGGACACAATTTCACAGAACATTGAGATGCATACATACAATAGAAGCGCAGTTCTACAAAGAATGGCTCCCTTTGAAGTAAAGAGCATCCAGTGGTTTCTGGAATCTGTCAAGTACTAAAGGAATTTCATTTCCAACTTCTCGGTGCTGACTGTACCTCTGGTGTTCCCACGCAGCCTTGCCAGCTGCCCTCTTGTGCCCTTGGCCTCTCTTCCCCCAGATCAGACCCATCTGAGAGAAACGGTCCAGCGGTGGTGACCATTCTGTAGGCCCTCACGGCTCAGCTGCAGTTCTTAGAGGGGGCTGCGTTCATAGCAGGGGCCAAGTGTCTTCGTACTACTAAAGGCCTCAGGTGGTGGCAAATAGGATGGTATCATTTTATTTTAGTTTTTTTGTTCTTTTTTTTTTTTTTTTTTTGGCCATGCCAGGCAGCATGTGGGCTGTTAGTTCCCCAAACAGGGATCAAACCTGCACCCCCTGCACTGGAAGGGCAGTCTTAACCCCTGGACTGCCAGGGAAGTCCCTTATTTTAGTTTTTTAAAATTAAGTTTATTCCAAAGGTCTGAACACGTGGCTCTGAATAATACCAGTCCCACAGTCAATTGCAAAAACTTTGCTGCCATGCAGCCGTTAACCAGCCTCTTTCAGCAGCCTCATCATATCCATTAGCTTGGCATCAACACCATTTTGGAGTTGACCTTGGAAGGGCCTCCCGTATGGGACAACCCCCTGTATAACCATTACATTTTGTCTTCCTTGAAGGATGGCCTCATGTGTACGTCTTACATTTTCTTAGAGGGAAAAAGGGTGTGATTCAAAATTCCTCACCAAGTCTGCCAAATTTCTGTCAGCTTCAGGTCCAGAAGAAGTAAGAAATTAAAATGTAAACTTGTGCCCAGAACAAGGGCTGGCCCAGAAAGCACCAGGCCTCCTGCTTCAGGTGTCAGCTCCAGGCCGGCCGGAATCCTATTCAGACTGTTACCTATCACAGCTCGCTCTGCCTCAGGCCGTGACCGTGTCCTGCTCTGGCAGGCCACCTGGCTCAAATCACCTCTTTGTCTCCTGGTTGGGCCTCCCCGCCGCCCGCCCCCGCCACCCCACAGTAGGCACAACAGTCACAGGTCAAGATGAAGCCATCTCTAGCAGAGAGCATCCAGTTCTCCTTAAATACTTCTAGCCTCGCTCCCTCCAACCTGCCCTCCCAGATATTCCCAGAATATCAAGTATGAGCAGGGAAGGTGACAATACCTAATCTATGAAGATGTATAGGAGTCTTAGAATTTGAAATGTGGGATACAGAGCATCTCAGGCTTAGAGGAATTTTACTGCTGCTATCCCGTGAAGTCCAAAGCCCACCCTGATTAAAGAGGAATTCCCATCTCCGGGTTTGTTCTGCAGCTGTGTTTTACGCTTGGACCACTTCGTTTTGGTTTTTAGCTTTTACTCCTGGACGTACACCTGTTAGGGCAGCTGCTCACCCTGAGTCAGATCCGTTGAGGGCCCCCAGCTCTCAGTCTCTCATTCTCACTAGTGCCTGCTCCAGGCCCCCAGCCCTCTTGGCCTCACCCTTTTTACAACCCATCCAGCAGTACATTTATATGACACCTTCTACCACTTTGTTACTCCTCGTGTGGCCTGCAGACCAGCAGCAATGGCATCAGCTGGGAGCATGTTACAAACGCAGAATCTTGGGGTGTCCTGGTCTTACTGAATTAGGATTTGCATTCCAACAAAACCCCCAGGCGATTCACATGCACGTTTGAGAAGCGCCGTCTGCGCTTTGTCTGCATGCACATCAGCATCTCTAGGAAAGTTTTTTAAAATACAGATGCCTGGGTCCCACCCTGAGCGTTGCTAATTGAATGGATCTGGAGTATGGCCAAGGCATCAGATTTTTAAAGCTCCCCTGGTGATCCCATTTTATTTTTTAACTTTATTGAAGTATAGTTGATCTACGATGTTGTGTTCGTCCCCTGGTGATTCTAACCTTCAATGCAAGGCGGGATTCTAACTACAGAGGACACTTATTAGTAAGTTCTCTCTTAAGACTGCAACTCATACGCTCAGGAGGCAGAAATCAGTTCAGTTAAACCAAGAACCTACTCTGTCCGAGGTTTTCTACTGTTGATCCAGTTTACGACAAGTGAGGGGCATCTGGGATGCTCCAGTGTTTACCTTAATCCCGGCACTCCGACACTTGCCCACGGCATCAGGCACTGCGGCTTGGGGAGGGTCAATCATGGAGATGAGCCCCACAATACAAAGGTTATCCATGGGAAAATTGATTTCATCGGTGTTAAACTTGAATCCCTTGGAGTAAGTGTTCGGCAGACTCAAGAAGCAGAACCCTAGAGAGAGACAGAAGAAAGGACCAGTAGTCATTCCACTGTCTATGTCTCTATCCTGCTCGCCCCAACCTCTAGATTTTTCACCCCACAACTAATGACTGTTTTGATGCCACTCTTCAAAGGCTTCTCCCACAGGTCCCTCACCTAGCACGCGTTCCCCCAGACCGCCCAGTTCCAAGTAGGCATTCTGGAAGGCTTCCTTCATTTCATCATCCATTGGGTACTCCTGCCCTTTCAGAAGGTAAGTAGAGCAAAACTCTAAGATCCTCTCAGGCGTCCCCTTCATGATCGGTGCGTGGGTCTGGGAGCCGTCCTCCCAAAGGTGGATGGACATCTAGGGAGAGGAGAGGAACAGGAGGAGAGAGCGAGGTTTGGGGCAAAAAAGCAAGGGTAAGGTTTCTGAGGGTAAAGCCGACAGGCAAGCTGTTCATACCTCCATTTCCTTTGTCCCCTAAACCAGCGCAGCCCCCCTCCCTCCAGCCAAATCCCACCTTTGGTTGAGCCCACCCCTCTCCCTTGCAGGAACCCCCAGCCTGGTATTACTTGCACAGGAATCTGTTATCTTCTCAGCCAGACTGGACGTGAAGGGCAGCCCAGGCACTCTCCCCTCCCTGCTTCCTCTCTGCCTGGGTGGCTAGAAGCAGAAGTCATGGGGCCACAGAGACAGCAGAGTAGACAGGAAAGAAAACTTAGAGTCAAACACCTGTGCTCTAGGGCCAGGAGGGATGCTTTCTTAGCTTTGTGACCTCAGGGCAGTCCACTTAACCTCTCCAAACCTTAGCTCCTTTGATAAAATGTAAAAGGTTCTGCATTGCCCACCTCATTGGGTTTTTATAAAAGAAAGATAATATTTGTAAAGAATATATTGAAAAACACTGACAGTTCTTTACCATGGTTGTTTGAGCCTGAAGGACGGGATTAGGACGAATAGTAATAACAACACTTATTGAGCACTTACTATGTGCCAGCCACTGTTCCAAGTGCTTTACATGAGTTGTCACTTAATCCTCGCAGCTACTACCCTGTAGTAGTACTATCAATTTCTTTATTTTATAGATGACAAAACTAAGGTTAAGCTGTGTCCAGAATCACACAGCTAGAAAGTAGAGGCTGTCAAGGAAAGAACCCAAATTGACTCACTTTAGAACATGCTCTCTTAGCCAACCTATGCTCTGAGTTCCTTGTTAACTCTGTCATCACACACTTAGTGGTGAAGTCTACTTAAAATTTATGAGTGTTGCTTCGTTTTTATTAATACTGTCTTTTATTTTTTCCCAAAAGAATAAAGTTACCTATTCACTTTGAGTTACCAAACTCTTTAAGCATTCTGACTTGTTTAGTTTGACACTGAATCGTGCTTGCTTCTTATGTTTTTATGTTCATTTTGGGGACTGATGAATAAACTGTTTTCCAAGTGTTGCCAGTAGAATTTGTATAATCACATCTTTCATAATTTTGTTTATATGTTGAATGTACTGTTATGAATTTTTTTTTTACCCAATAAACAGAACACGTCTCAAAACCAAAAAGAAGAAAAAAAAGAATATATCGAAAACTGTGAAGCACAGTGCAAAAACTGGTTAGCCATTCTAGCCCCATGTCTCCTGGAAACATGGCACGGCCCCTGAGAGGGGCTCGACGGTACGAGTTGGGGGTCCCTGTGCCTCAGCTGGGGAGGGGAGAGCGTAGTCAGGAAGGAACCTGAGGAGACAACTTGAGGACAGAGAAATAAGATCAGTTTCATTTTTCATTTTCCTGTGATCTCTGATCTGGGAAAAGGAACTGTCTCTGGGTTTCCTCTTATGCTCGACAGGAAATTCCTGCTACGTAGCCTGTTGGGTAACAAAATCAGCACACTGAGTGGAATTGAGCTGTGGTACCGAGGGGACCAGACTGTACCGGCCCAAGGAGAAGCTGGGTGGGAAACCTGGGTGTAAAATGTGGTTAAAACGGCTTCTTTGGAAACTTTCCCAAAACTGTTATATTCAAAATATACTTAAGCAGTTAAGAGGGGAAACCTAAACTCATGTAAGGAGAAAGCTGTAAAAAAAAAATTTTCTGAGCGCTTAAAACCTATTTGTTGACAATTTATCGGAGATTATCAGAGACGGCAGCAAGACCTGCTTAAGCTAGTAATTTGAGTACAGAAGCATCACATCTTGATAGAAAATTACAGGTGAAAAAGATGGGAGAAATCTTGAAATATCAGAACAGAGAAACTTCTTCCTTTCATTTTGATCTCAGAGACGGAAAGAGACCAGGCCTTGCAAACGACCGCCAGGCTAAGATGTCCCTTGCAGGCCAGAGCCTCTGACTGTCCCAAGAACAAGCTGATTAAGGCAGGTTGTTCTTGGGTACGGAGCAAAAGGAGCCAGAGGGGTTTCCTTGGACCCCCCAAGCAAGCCCCGCCAGAGCTGGGTAGCTTGCAGGCTGGCCGAGCACACTTGGTGCAGAGAAGGATTTTGCTGTTTGAATTTGATATTCGGTAGCTCAGAAAAGGCACTAATGTTGTCATTTGGGGGAAAGGTTGCTATTTTGTTGCATGTCCCATCAATGTCATGGGTATGTTTTACTTTTATTTTGAATCTTGTGGAAGGAGAGGTACCTAATTCTTTCCAGTCGAAGGCTTTAATTGGGCCCTGCCAAGCACAAAATTCCTGTCTGGTTAGTGAGGTCACTAAACGTCAGGAAAAAGTGGAAATAAGTTTGCAGTTTGGGCGTAGGGGACCTATCTTATTACACTGATGAAAAGTCAGATGAGACAAAAAACTATGAATCTGTTTCTTTAAATTTTACTCATTCAGCATTCAGGGTGAAAATATAGGTAATTTGGTTTAAAAAGATCTATATAGCTTTTGTTATGGCTTTTTTTTTTTTTTTTTTTTTTTCCGGTATGCGGGCCTCTCACTGCTGCGGCCTCTCCCGTTGCGGAGCACAGGCTCAGCGGCCATGGCTCACGGGCCCAGCCACTCCACGGCATGTGGGATCTTCCCGGACCAGGGCACGAACCCACGTTCCCTGCATCGGCAGGCGGACTCTCAACCACTGCGCCACCCGGGAAGCCCTGTTATGGCTTGTTTTTTAGTTACAAAAATTGTTTTTTCTTGTGACAAAAACTTTTAAGATCTATTCTCTTAAGCAACTTTCAAATATAAAAGTATGGAACGCCTCTTGAATTTGCCTGTCATGACGGGGCAATGCTGATCTTCTCTGGATTGTTCTAGTCTTAGTGTATGTGCTGCTGAAGTGAGCACTATTATGTGTTTTTTAAGACACAAAACCAAAACTGACTTTTGGGAGTTGAATTTCTTCTCTGTTACCCACACCTGATGTCTGACCTTTACGGTAGTACATAAATTTGGAGAATTCCACTCCCCTAAGTAAATCACGATTGCCCCATATGAGTCAGAGCTTAGCTGCTAGAGCTCCTATCATGGTGATGCCACCGTTCCCTCCTTTCCACACTTTCCTCAAAGTGTGCCAGGGTTCTCACGTGGGAGGGAAGTACTGGGTTTCTTGTTCCTCACATGCATTTTACTGTTAGGGCCACCACTGTCCCTCCCTCAGCATTTCTCCTTCCCTTCAGTCCTCCTTCCCTTGTCAGTCCTCCCTGGATCATGGACAAAACGGCCCTGGGAAAACAGCTTCGCAAACACTCTGGAAAGCCCTGACCGCCTACCTGATGGCAGCTGCTAGAACTGCAGGCACGGAATGAAAAGAAATATTTGATGACTAGTGAGATAAGATGCCTCAGGGAAGTGACTGGCAAATCCAACATATTCTGCAACAGCAAATTTCACAGTTGCCACAGAGACGCCTTTAACGTGACTTTCTCCAGCCAGCCTTTGCTGCCTATGGACATTTCAGCACTTTATGACCTGCTCTCTGCACAAGTGGCGTAGCCTCAAGTCTGCTTACGACTGAATGCCTCTTCCTTTATCATCTATGCCTGCATTTACCTGTTTGCCACTTTCCCTTAAGGTGACCCTTCCTCCTACCTGGGGTGCTGAGTATCCACCGTATCTGTTCTACAGCTCAGACATAAAGGCAAAGGCAAAGCTCCCGTTTCCCCAGAGGACAAGCCCATCCCCCACTGCTATCTTCCTACCGTTGTCGGTTCTGTACCTGGTACTTGTTGGTAGAATTAAAGGGAATTTCTGCCACCTTGGGGCTTTTCTCTCTCATCTCCTTCACAGAGCTGTAAGACTGCTCGATGAACTTGAGGAGGGCTGACTCAGAAGCATCCCCTGCTGTTGCCCACTGCCGGGATGGAGTTGGTATAATGAGCCCGAGAGGCAAGGCACCTGGGCTTGCCAGTGGTGTCAAGGAGAGGAACAGAATGGGGAGGGGTGCTGGGGTCATCACCGAGGGCCAGAAAAGAGATATTGAGGGGAGAGGGCAGGTTATACCCTGGACACTGAGGTACCCTTTACTCCCTTGGGCCTGACACCTTAGCTATGGGAAGGTACTCCTGATTAGCCTTAAAATCAGCCCGGTTGCAGAGGCCAGCGATTCGGGCCAGGATAAACCAGGTATCAGAGCCCTTGGCAAATGAATTCCCTAGGGAGAGAGAACAGAACTGTCATCAGGGATAGGAGAGCTTAAAGCAGGAGTTTATTCACACCCCTTCTGCGCCCAGATGCTTCTCAGAGACAACATTTCATCTCCTCCACACCTCCCTGCTCTCCTCTCACTTTGCAGCTACCTTCTTGCTGTCTGGACTCACCACTCCCTGTCAGCTACTCATCACATTCCCCACATCCTTCCACTCTCCGACCGCCAACGCCACTAGTCACCAGTCTGTTCTTCGCTGGTGTCAGCCTCATAGATGGTCCTTTCGAACCACAGGTGGGCGACGGTCATGCGGTTCTGGGTGAGGGTGCCCGTCTTGTCAGAACAGGTGGTGGAGGTGGAGCCCAGTGTCTCCACCGCCTCCAGGTTCTTCACCAGGCAGTTCTTCCGAGCCATGTACTTGCCTGTCAGGGTCAGACACGCCTAAGGCCGTGAACAGGGGAGAGGGGAAACGGAGAGGAGAGCTCGGCTGCTCACAGCGCTTTGTGTTTTTGGAAATCTGATTGTTTTCACTGCTCTTTTAATTTTTTATATTTATTTCCCTTTTGTTACCACCTAGTCTTTAGAAACCCCATCTGTGGCTATGAGAAAGGAAATTAGGAAAGTGATTTCGGTTTGTACTTTATGGCAGAGTTTCAAAAGAAGAGTGCTTTCTTTTACCAGGGTATCATAGAGAATGATCTATTCCCCCTGGAATATTCCTCTCCCCCTCGATCCTTTCATCTTTTCTGTTCTGCAGCCTCTTCTCCATTCAAGTTCAAGCCACACTTCTTTCTCAAGTCCAGTCTTTCCAGGGACCACGGTGAGCGCTAACCTTTGATTGTGGCATAAGGTGCTCTGTGTGGAGGAGGGTTGTACCAGTAGTTTAAAAAAGGAGTGGGGAGGAGAGAATGATGAAACTGAGAAGGACTGTTGCAGCGCTGAGAATGACTTGAGAAGTCACTTAAACCAAAAGGTTTTTGTTGACCATAAATCCAGTGAAAGTCAGGTGTGGGGCAAGGTTATTTTAAAAACGAATGAATTCTTAGGCTGCGGTTATGTACAGAATTCTAATCATGGAGTTATTATTTATTTACACAATATCATGAGTACTGATGTTTTTGTGCTAGTCTAACCACACTCTGGGTATTATTCTCATTTCCATTTTAGGAAGGGTATTGATAAAGGAGAGCATACCCCAAACAGGTGATCAGCAAGACAAGGGGTCTGAAGATGTGTCACAGGAAGAAGGGCTAAGGGAAAAGGGATTATACGACCTCTCCCCTGGAGAGTTTGAGGGGACATAATGGCTATTGTCAAAGATCTAAAGGGTTGGGCTTCCCTGGTGGCGCTGTGGCTGAGGGTCCGCCTGCCGATGCAGGGGACACGGGTTCGTGCCCCGGTCCGGGAAGATCCCACATGCCGCGGAGCCGCTGGGCCCGTGAGCCATGGCCGCTGAGCCTGCGCGTCCGGAGCCTGTGCTCCGCAACGGGAGAGGCCACAACAGTGAGAGGCCCGCGTACCGCAAAAAAAAAAAAAAAAAAAAAGAGATCTAAAGGGTAGGTTTGTAGAAGAGAGAGAATTGACTTATTTTGTATTTCTTCAGATGGGAAAACTGGGACCAGACAGGGAACCGTATGTCTGCTCAGTATAATGAAATCCAGCTAGAGCAATCCAACAATGAAATGAAGTCAGATAAAAAGGGGTGGGCTTCCCATGACTAGAAATCATCATCATCTCCTACAGGTTTTTTTTTTTTTTTTTTTGCTGTACGCGGGCCTCTCACTGTTGTGGCCTCTCCCGTTGCGGAGCACAGGCTCCAGACGCGCAGGCTCAGCGGCCATGGCTCACGGGCCCAGACGCTCCGCGCCGGACCGGGGCACGAACACGTGTCCCCTGCATCGGCAGGCGGACTCTCAACCACTGCGCCACCAGGGAAGCCCTCCTACAGGTTTTATGCAGGGTATCTGGCATTGGTTGAAAGGTTGAATTTATATGGGCTTTGAAGTCCTTTCCAGCAAGAGTCTATAATCCTAAATTAATCTTCTTCCATGATGAATAAATTGGGGCCCAGAGGGCAGTGAGTTGGCCAGATTCACCAGCCAGTACACCCAGGACTGGAACTCACTCCCGGTGATTGATAATCTATGCTTTCTGCATCGTAACTCACTTCTTTTCTCTTTAAAGAGAGAAGGCACCGGAAAATAGGGGTGAAGGAAGTCAGTGTAATTTGGGAGCTCAATGTACTCTGCACATGAGAGTACTCTGCCACTCTTTCTGTTCAGCCACGAAAGAGATACTAGTGATTTCATTTCCTTGGGGTTGTTTGTCTGTCCTGGGGCCACACTCCACCTTAGCTACTCACAGTGATGGTGGCCAGCAGCCCCTCAGGCATGTTGGCCACAATGATGCCAATAAGAAAAATAACAGCCTCCAGCCAGATGTAGCCCAAGATAAGTGAGAGCCTAAAGAAAGTGACACCGAGGAAGACAGCCGCTGCTGTGATCAGATGCATGAAGTGTTCGATCTCCATAGCAATGGGGGTCTGGCCCACTGCCAGGTCAGAGGTCAGTGAGGCAATTTGGCCCATCACCCCGTGGAGTCTCCTGTGGCAATCACGGTGCCCCGGGCTGTCCCTGTGGATGAAGGGGGAAGTCTGAATTGGAAAGGCTGTTGGGTTTGGTTCCTACAAAGAGAAAACTGTCAACAGTCAAAAACAAGGTGGAAACTCAAGGTCCCCTGAGAGGTTATAATGTTCTACTGTCTTTACAGTTCGCTTATGCAAGTGAAGGTCTCCTCATCTGAAGAATCTCTGAAGAGGTTTCACAGTTCTCCAGGGTTACCCAATTTTATTGCCTAATTGCCTTCACTGTCAAGAAGGTCTTTGTTACACTTAGTCTAAATCTCTTCCATTGCCTATATGTTTCTTATTTTGTTCTCAGCAGCTGAAGAGCTTCTCCAGCCCCAGGAATAGTGGTTACCCTTCTGCTAGAATCCTGTGTTCCAATATCTCCCCATCCTCTAACCCAGGGCTACTCAATTTGCCGCCCCCATCCCCAGGAGACATTTGGCAAGGTCTGGAGGCACATTTGGTTGTCACGACTGAGGTTGCTACTGGCACCTAGTGGGCAGAGAGCAGGGATGCTGCCAGGCATCCTGCAACTCACAGGACAGCCCTCCTCTCCCGATACCACGAAGAACAGCGCGGCGCAATTGTCAGCAGTGTCGAGGTTGAGAAACTCTGCTCTGACCGAGCATCTTCTCTGTTTTGCTGGCTGGAGCCAGTCTGCCCCCTGCTGGGTGGCAGAGGCCATAACATGGCCCCTGAATCAGACGGGGAACTTGACATACCCAGGATGTAGCTTGAAATGAGGGGCCCCACAAGGTTCTTTGCTCAAAATAATTCTTCCTGCTTTACCATGATGGCTGAAATTCCTACCATTAAAGTTACAGTCAGAATCACCCAGAAAAGCAACATATTATAGAAATAGCACTTATTTTCGAATCAGAAGGACTCAGGGCTAGAAGTTCAACTTCCAATGTACTAGCTGTTCACCCTGGAGTAAGTTACTTAAACTCTCTGAGACTCAGGTTTCCTCATCTTTAAAATGGGGTAAAAGCATCTACAAAGCTGTGAGAATTAAATGTTTTTAAAAGAGCCTAGAACAGGGTTGGGCACATAGTAGGCACTCAAATATTTGTTTCTTTTTTTTCTCCACTTAGATGAATTTAAGGTCTCCAGAAGGATGGCTAGAAAATCACACATACGCCTTGCAGGGTATCTCTAATCTGGCAGCTCCCACGAACATCATAGCATGAAGCGGCCAGTCCATTTTCAAGGTCACCTTCAGCATTATGAGTCTGAGAGCAGGTTCTGCTCCGACCGGCAGTAGACGAGTGAGGTCACTGCTATGTGAAGGGTGGTTCTGGAGCGCCTCACAGTATGAGGCACTCTGCGGGTGAGCAGGAAGATTCTAAAATAATTGAGAGGTGCTGAGAGGGTTTATTTTCGCAGTGGGTAGGGGTGGTTAGGGTATGGTGTCGCTTATAGTCATTTTGTGCCGTGGTTTAATCTAGTTCTTCATTTTTCTTCCTTCTGCTATGGTTTTCGCCATGCTTGGAGAGACAGGATTTAATAACGAATCCCAATGTGTCTAGAGAGGGGGAAGGTTGATGTCAACCTTGGGGAAGGTTAAGAAGGCCAAGCCTCCCATATTCCAGGCTAGACTGACTTCTTCCTACGCCTTCTATACAATGCCAGAGAAATAGCTTACCATCTCCCCCCTACCCCCCATGAAGATGCATGAGAACCCAAAGAGAGATGTTTGTACCAGCAGCCCCGTCAAGGGCCACAGTGATGAAAGCAGAGAGGCAAGGGCCTAGGATAAAGGTTAAAGTGATGCTACCTGTTTGCAGATTGCACAGGGATTCCTCAGTTTAACAGTCAAGAGCTCCTTCAACCTAATTCCACCCTCTTGGTCACATCTTGGGTCACTCTAGCCTCCTATTAAAGCCTTCTCTATTCTAGTCAGATCCCTGTTTCTTAGATGGAATTCCATCATCCACTTTCCCTGTTACTTGAAGCATATAATTTGTTGATGAAAAGCCTACTTTGGAAGGACAAATCTGAGCAAATTTTTTCCTAAAATTTAATAATAGGAATCTCATGTTTTTGGAGGAAGCTTGCTAACTTGCATCTTTCTGTTCAATCAAGTTAAAAAAATTTTTTTAATATATATTTTATTTTCTAGTTGGATTCTTCTTCAGTCTTAATGGTACTCTACTCCTTTAAGCTATTTCCAAATTAAATAATTTTATTACCAGAGGGGTCATTAGCAAGCTTTATTCCAGGGGAGGTTCTGTGGAAAGAGCATGGGCTTTGGAGACAGACCTACATTAGAATCCTTGATCCTCCTCTTTTTTGTTGAGTTGTGCTCTTGGGTGCTGCATTTAATTTCTTTGAACCTTGGGCTTTCACGTGTAAAATAGGAATAATATCTGTTGTATAGTCTTGTTAGAATCAGAGATTTCTGTGGCACTTGACACGTGCTAGGCATTCAATTAAAGAAGAGCTATTTCTTAGACACCCAAACATTTATTCTTAAGCATAAATGATGGTTTTCATGTGTGTTCCAGAGAGTTTTGCAGGCCTTCTTAAGCAGAAAGGATGAAGGAGGGGTTGACATAATGATATTGAGCCCCTTGGTACCACTTTGGCCAGAGCTGTCTCCCAGTTCAAGGATGCCCTAGATGCTAAGAACAAAGCCAAAGGTGTGAAGGGCACCTCTGGTAACTCAGATTTCCAATGCCAGTACCCTCTCTTGGGACAGTGAGAAGTTAGGGCTTACTTCAGGAGAAGAGTGACTTAGCAGAACTGAATAATTTTCCTCCCTTCTGTGCTATTTTCAGCTCATAGAGCATAGTCCATTCACTAGATAGAATCAAAATAGCTACAATTATAGGGCACTTAGAGCGTGTTAGGTCTCGCGCTAGGCATTTTATTATGCATTATCTCCTTTAACCCACATAAAAATCTATGGAGTAGTGACTTTTAGTATCATCAGTGTACAAATGTGGAAATGATGGCTTTGACCTTTCATCAAAGTTTGTATAGCTCATGAGGGATGAAGAACGTAGACTATTTACTGGCTGTTACCTTCCCTACTGCCCTTAGAAGATAGAGAGGTCTGGAAATCTTTGTTTCAATCTTTGCTTTTGAATGTAGGCTACTTATGATGCGATATTCACCTTCCACACAGTTGGTGGAGAAGAAGCAGATATTTTGGGTCTCCAGAGGGTTCTCATTGGTGAAATCAGAGGAGCGGGATTGGGGCTCTGACTCTCCTGTCAAGGATGAGTCGTCCACCTGGGATGGGAGAGAGGACAGGTCATGGAAAAAAAGCACCCACATCTTCATTATTGACATGCAGAGAGAGGCATAAACGTACACACCACTGTGATCTCAGATCTGCACTTGTGACTTCTCAAGGTTCTGAACAATAAGATCATATTTTTTTGAACTGAGTCCAGGTCACTGCAGTGCTCTAAGACCATACTTGGCCTCCTTCCATAGCGTTTCACATCCCCTCACCTTACATCCTTGTGAAGAGATAAGCCGGATGTCAGCAGGGATCCGGTCTCCCCGCTTCACTTCTACCAGGTCTCCTACCACCACGTCTTGTACAGGGATCTGAATCTTCTCTCCGCCTCGGATTACCAGAGCTTGCTGTGGGAAGGTGTTAGGGTCATTTCCAAAGCTTTTTGCTCCCCTCATCCAGTTCCTGGTCTCTTTCCCTCTGACTCCCTCTTCTTACACTGTCACTCACCCCATCATTCTCGAAGGTCTCTTGCAAATTCTTACCATCGCTCTCTGCAGGGCCCTTTGATGCTCCTCTCACTAAACTATGAGGTCTATCTTTCCATTCCTACACTTAGGCTTGGCTGTATGGCTTGCTTTGGCCCATAGGACATTAGCAAATGTAGTGCAAGCAGGCACGTAGAAAGTGCTTGCACACTGGGGCTTGCCCTCTGCCACCATATTGAATGTGCTCAAGCTACCCTCCTGGAGGGAGAAAGATGATAAGGAGAGAGGCCCCAGCTGTCCATGACATCTCAGCTGAGGCCCCAGACACCTGAATGAAGTCTTCCAAGGCCACCCAGCACCAGCCTAGGTCAGCCCAGATCGGAAGAACAGCCCAGCCCCAGAATTGTGAGAAATACTATGGTCATTGTTTTGAGCCACTATGTTTCGGGGTGGCTTGTTTAGCAGCAAAAACTGATAGCCTCCAAACTCCTGCTTCATTCTACCAAAACGTTTCCCACTGAACTCTTACCCAAGGAAGGAATTAAGTTACGTTGACACCAAAGGGAGAAGAAGCTCCTGGGCTATAATGCTAGAACATGATCGTGTCATTGGGAAACTTTGGAGCTTATTCCTTTCCAAGCTTTCAAGCCCTGTGCCTAGGAACCCGCTTCTACTGTCATATTATTTCCAGGTTCTTTAGAAAAGTTTTATTTGAAAATAATCTAAACTTTCAAAAGAGTTGCAAGGATAAAAATTGTACCAAGAACACCCATATAACCTGTACCCAGATTCATCTGTTAGCATTTTACCCCGTTTGCTTTGTCATTTGTTCCCTGTCTCTCTATATGTGTGTATGTGAATATTTTTTTCCTGAACTATTCGAGGGCAAGTTACATACATCATGATATTTTATTGTACATACTTCAATGTGCATTTCCCAAGAATTAGGATATTAAATAACCATAATAAAGTTATCAAATTCAGTAAATTTCATATTGACACAATACTTTCACCTGCTGTCTGCATTCCAGTTTTGTCAATTGACCCAATATATCCTTTACAGCATTATTTTCTGCTCCAGCACAGGATTTGGTCTAGGGTCAGATATTACATTTAGCTGTCATGTCTCTTCAGCCTCCTTTAATCTGGATCACTTCCCTCGCTGTTCTTTGTCCTTAAGGCCATCGACATTTGAAGAATCCACCCTCCCTTTGCCCCACCCCCCCTCTGCCCCACCCCCCCTTTTGGGAATAGAACCCTAAAAGATTTGGGGTTTCAGATTATGCTCATTGGATTCAGATCATGCATTCCAGACCAGACCACTTCATGGATGTTATTGTGTTTTTCTCAGGGTACTTTTAAGGCCTGATAGAGTAAAACCTAAGTGAATGTCACCCTCATTACCAGCCTCACTCAGTTCACTCACCGTAGGAAATAATTCTTCAGGGGACACACAAATCATGCATTTGGCTACATTCTACACATCCTCCCACTATATCCTTCCACATGAATCCTACCTGAGGTACCATGATCTTAAAAGACTCCATGATCTTGGAGCTCTTGGCCTCCTGATAATAGGAGAAGCAGCCGGTGATGATGACCACGACTGTTAGTACAATGTCGAGGTACAGATGGGGGTTGGGAAACAAAGGGCTCATCAGTAGGTCCTTTTCTTCTTCATCCTCAGAAAGTCAGCTTGCAAGGGTAACAGCCATTTTTCCAGGTGGAAGAAACCATGGGACTCGGTGGGAGAGCACAGGGGCTGAGAAGAGTCTGAGACAGGCCTGGTTCTCTGGGCTTCCTTGTTAAGGAACCCGGAGCTACAGTGAGGGGCCAGCAAAATCCCAGGCCCGAGAAAGCCTATATCTTCCTCTCCAGGAAGGCTATTCATGAGGTAGAGTGTGGCTATTGAGGGAGATGGAGAGGAAGGATAGGAAGAGATTAAAATTCTATGAAAGAGAATGGACAGCAAAGTGCTTTGATGACCAGTTGGGAAGATAATCAAAGGATAGCAAGTTTCTGGGGGGAACGTTGTATCTCAGGGAGCTGAGTCAGGAGCTATCTAGATAAGAGGGAAACCAGGAAGGACCAAAGCTTCCTTAGAAAATCCTGGGAGTATAGGGATTTGGGCCAGAGGACTTCAGGAGTGCTAGGCTTCTGAGCAGAAGAGTATCGAGGGCTAAACAGACACTGGGCTTGGCAGTAATAGTTGAACAGACTCACATTATCTTTGGTAGGGTCCTCATGGAAATATAACTGGATGCCATAGGCCACGAAGCAGAGACTGGCACCAGTCCACAGCAGGAGGGAAAAGCCGCCAAACAGTTGTTTACAGAATTTAACCCATTCTGGAGCGGTAGGGGGTGGGCTAAGTGTATTGGGTCCATCTCGAGCCAGGATTTCCTGTGCCTCTTCAGGGCTATGGCCCTGTGTGGAAAAGAAATAGGAATGGATGGAGAACCATGAAACCGGACCAGTCTCCCATGCTCCTCCTTGGTTACCAGATGGCCATCCCAAGCCCCTCCAATGAAGAAATTCTAGAGTTAGGGGAACTTACATTTTGAGGGCTTTTATTTAAGTTTATTTGTGGTCATTGTATTAGTGGTTATAGTTGCAACAGCAGCAGCAATAGTGATAATAGCAGTAATAAATGATTTTGCTGTTGAACCAGCAGTTCTCAAAGTGTGGTCTGGGGACCCATGGGGTCCTGAGACCCTTTCAGGCGGGGTCCACAAGGTCAAACAATTTTCAGAATAATACTAAATTGTTCGTCTTTTTCCCTCTCATCCTCTTAAGTATACTGTAGAATTTTCCTAAGGCTACAGGGCACATAATAGCATAATAGCGTTAATGTTGAAAATATATGAGAATCTAGCTGTCTTCTATTAAAAAGCTAGACATGAAAGAGATTTGCAAAAATGTAAAATGCCACTAATTTTTTTTTGTTTTGAAAAACATAGTTATTTGTCATAAAAATATTATCTGTACTAATATATAATGGTTGTTTATAAATGAGTTAGGAAATACTTTTTAATTTTCTCAATTTTAATTTCTAATATGATAAATATAAGTAGATGTAATCCACATAAGCAAAAGCTCTTTGGGGTCCTTGATGGGTCCCGAGGACAAAGGTTTGAGAGGTGCTGCCCTAACCCATCCTCATTCTCTCATCGAATCCTGAACCCTCTTTGCATAGTTACCATTTCATCTTTTTCTGAGTGTGTGTCCTTGGCTGGGCGCAGGTTAAGGGTAAAAACATTGACCTTGAACTTAGGGGCTAGATTTCTAGCCCTGCTTTTGTCCTGGCAGCCTCAAGGTCGGGAATGGAGACCCTCTGCCTCCCTCAGGGAGTTCCTTCGCTCACCTTGGTTAGGTCCACAGACTATTTGGTGCTCAGCTCGTCCAAGGTTAATTTGTGATCACCCTGAGGGGACAGTAGAGTCATTGAGGGACAGGGAGTGACGCATCATTTCTAGGGGAAACATTTTGGGGAAGAGAGGTGGCACTGGCCTGTGTGATCAGTTTTCAAGGTGAGATGTTAGAAGCCTGAGGGTTGAGAGAGGTTTTTGGAGGGCAATTTGTCAGCACCCATTTCGGGTGTTCTTACCATGACCACTTCCTTCTTCAGGTCCTCCATCTCTCTCTTTTTTGTCCTCTTCATCTTTCTTTTACTCATTTTAGGACCCTTAGGTCTTGGGCTTGGATTCTGCTCATGAGGTGTCACGGTCCCTTTTCTCCCTCCAAGCCTCATGGCTCTCCCTGGATATGGCTGCCCCAGATCAACCGGTGGGAAGAAAGCAAAGAGAGTGAGGGGTGTGAGGGAATCAGGAGGAAGGAGGGGGAGAGGGGTGAGAGGAAGAATGGCTGAGCCGGGGGAGGACCGAAGGAGAGAGAGAGGGAGGGTGGTCGGGAGGCAGCGGTGAAGCCCTAGATGGGGGAGGAGGAGGTGTCAGGAAGGAGGGCACAGGAGGGATGAGAGGAGCCTGGGGCCTGCGGTACAGGAAGGAGAGGGGTGAAGAGAGGGAGTCGAGGAAATGAAGTGTGGAGAGTACTATGTACCTAAGTGATGAAGATGCTGCAGGGCCCTGAGCAGGTGGGAAGTGCAGTGGGCTTCAGGGCACGCTGGGAGCTCCCCCCAGCACCGAGGCAACAACCAGGCCTGTTGTCACAAAGACCTCAGGAAAGTTCTAACTGAGAATCCACAAGTCTCAGTCTCTGGGTTTGAGAATGATTGGAGAAGTTTCTGCCACAGAGAGAACTGCAGTCTGATGGCAAGGCTAGAAAAATGTCCCAGTCTGGTCCTGCTGACCTCCGAGACTCAGAGGTACCCTAGATAGCTTGACTCAAAAAATAAAGCAGGCAGTCTGTGTGTGTGTGTGTTTTTGCTGAGGTGCCCTGCCCACAGACATTGACTTTGAGCTTTTGGTTGTAGGAGATCAGATAGCAGAATAGGTCAGATCTTGGACTTTTGAATTTGTCCTGGGTTTGGGTCCTGACTCCGCTGCTTACTGGCTGTGTGGCTTTGGGCAAGTTACCTAACCTCTCTGTGCCTCTCTTTCTTCATTGGTAAAGGGGGATGCCATCTGCATTGTAAGGTGGCAAAAGTAAGGATTGAAGCAGGGTGCTCCATGTAAAACACGACGTGTAACTTATATAGTATGTGCTCAATATATAACTTGAATTAAATATTATGTCATACTTGTAGCTTAATGTGCAGCTCTTCTCAGTGAGACTAAAAATACGCTTTTCATGTAATAACCCTGAATTTCCTCACTTTAGTACGACATATTTCTGTCTTCCACTCACCTTCTTTGACATCTCAGTAAGTGGTTTGACCGTATTAACTTTATATGTTTTATGTGTAAATTATACTCTCCCTCCTTCTGAAAAAGGATCTGAAGCAGCTGTATATTTCTATAATGTACACATTTTTTTTTCAGTTATGCATGTCAACATACATTTTCCCTTTCTATTTTTGGGTATTTATTTAATTGCATTTTGGCTTGGCATGCTTTTAAAAAATATGACTGGATCAGAAAACATTCATCTTGGTGCTGATGTAACCCTCCTTCAGTATTCAGAAATAGAAATTTTCCCTTCCCAGCTGGGACAAATAATAGTCTGTTTCTTTAATAGATTGGATAAGATTTTTCTTCTCTATTAAAAGTGTACCAAATAAAAACAGAAAGTCCCACTTTCTCTCCCCCCAGACTCAGATTCCCCACCACTGACGTTACTGCTGTTGGCAGTGTGCTGGGTATCCTTCCAGTCTTTTTTCTACATTTATACCAATAGTATCTATAAGGAGGTAGAGTCTTACCTTTCACAGCATCATTCAGCTCCCCTTTCATTTATGCAAAGATTTGCTTTTTAATGGCCACAAGGCATGCCATATTCTGTATTGACGGCGGTCTATTCAATTATTCTCACTACGGATGGATTTACAGGATATTTTCCTTTTTTTTTTTAACCACTGAAAGCACTGCTGCAGTGGCATCCTTACATATAGTACCTTTCGGCCCTTGAGCTTCAATTTATGTAGAATCGATTCCTGTTGCTGAATCATAAGATACTCTTATTTAAAACCTTAAAATGTTCTACCAGATTGCTCTTCAAAAGAGCTCTTCTTATCCATATCCCAGCAACAAGATGCAAAAATGTCCACTCCCCACACCTTTGATTATATTGGATGACCTTGACCGTTTTCATTTTTCCTATTATAATTGGTGAAATTTGGTATCTTACAGTTTGAATTTGCATTTCTTTATTGTCTGTGTAGCATCTTTTTCTTATATTTATTGGCTTTCTGGACTTCATTTTCCTTTTTCTGAATTGTTGTTCTTATCATTTGCCCAATTTTCCATTGTTTTCTTTTCCTTATTGATGTGTTTGAAGGGGTTCCAATGCCTTTTCATATACATTACAAATATTTTCTCCCAGCCTTTGTATTTAATGTAGATCATAAAATCCCTAAGAGCAAGGTTAGAATTAAAGTTTAAATTGTTAAGTTAATCTATGCATCATCTATGTGACAACAGCATTTAGCCCAGCCTTGAACATAGGAGATCCCTCAAGGCAACTTTATTGACATAAAATCAAGTGAAATTAGTTTTGGAAACCCCGTTCTGTTCCACAGTTCTTAGCTCAAAATTCTACCTCTTCAGAGAGACCTTCTCTAATTGCTAAATCCAAAATAGCCACTCTCACACACAGCCCTCAATCCATCACTTGTGGGCTTCACTGCGCTTTTTGCCCTCTGAAACTATCCTGCCCATTTATCTGACTTCTTGTCTGTTTCTCCACGGCAGTGGGGACCTTTTCAGGCTTATTCACGGCTTTACACCCAGCCCTTAGAATAGCACAGAGTGGTTCATCCACAAATAGTTCCTAAAAATAAGTTGAACGATGAATTTTCAGGTTTTATCTTAATGTTATAAGATTTGATACCCATTATTTTGGTCTGCTATGTTTTAAAACCTATTAGGGTAAATATGCTAGCATCACAGTTATCTACTCATTTGTTTCATAATCACTTATAAAAAATTCTGATATTCTTGCCTGATCACACTTGCTGCAGAATGTCACAACCAACATGTCATGTTTTACAAAAATACAATGAGGCTTTTAATTGATACTGGATTGGCTCTTTATAGCAACTTATTTTTATCTTTACTACATTCTATGTTCCCAAACAGCAGTTAAGTTTAGCTCTCCATGTATTCTTTTTTTTTGCGGTACGCGGGCCGCTCATTGTTGTGGCCTCTCCCGTTGCGGAGCACAGGCTCCGGACGCGCAGGCTCAGGGGCCATGGCTCACGGGCCCAGCCGCTCCGCGGCATGTGGGATCTTCCCGGACCGGGGCACGAACCCCCGTCCCCTGCATTGGCAGGCGGACTCTCTACCACTGCGCCACCAGGGAAGCCCTCCATATATATTTTTTTTAGTACTCTCATTGTGCTTTTTTTTTTTTCCTAATATTTTAATTTTATTTATTTATTTAGCTACGCCGGGTCTTAGTTGCAGCACTCGGGATCTTTTTTAGTTGTGGCATGCGGGATCTTTAGCTGCGGCACGTGGGATCTTCGTTGCCTCGTGCGGGGTCTACCTTGCGGCACATGGGATCTTTAATTGTGGCCTGCGGGATCTAGTTTCCTGACCAGGGATCGAACCCGGGCCCCCTGCATGGGGACTGCAGAGTCTTAACCACTGGACCACCAGGGAAGTCCCTCATTGTGCTTTGAATCTTCTTTAATAAGTACCATATGTCACACACACACTAAATCTTGAGTATAATTTGTTCTGGTTCTGTTGTAAATAAAAGCTCTTTGTATTGTATTTTCTAATATTTAGGGATAAATTTGATTTTTAAAAAATCGATATCTTGTACCCTGTAACTTTGAACTCATTACTTCTAGGACTTTTTTTTGTTGTTGCTGCTGTTGCTTTGTTTTGGTTGACTTCCATGGGTTTTTTTAGGTATTTAATCGTGTCCTGTACCAAAAACATATGTTTTTATTTCTTTCAGTTTGTCTCTTTATTTAGACCATATAGATACCAACTTCTTATCCGAGATTTCAAATGTTGCTGCTATGGCTTTTGTTATAGTTATCATTGTTTTCTAGACTTATGCATCCCTTCCTTGCTTCTCTGAACATGACTACAGTTTCCTATATGCTTTTTCCTCCAACATTTTAATCAGGAATAAATGTTACATTTTACTGATAACCTTCTAACAAATTTTGAAATGATTATTTAATCATTTTTCTAGTGAATATTCGTGGTTAGTTTTCTGTATAGTATACCGTCCTTGAATTTCACTATTTGGTAATAAAGTTATATATATATATATAAACAAATGTATATATAAGCAAATATATATATTTGTTTTTATTTTATTAAATTCTATCAAAACTGTATTTGTCTCATTAAATAGGCTGGGCCATACAAAATTTTCTTCTACATTGTAGTACAGTTGAAATAATATAAGAATGTTCTTTGAGGTATTTGGAAAAAATTCTCCACTGAATTCACTGGAGCTGAGGATGTCTTTGAAAGACTCATTTTATTTTAAATGTCTTCCTTGAACATTGATCTAGTCATTTTTTCTATTTCATCCTGCATTCTTAGCCTTATGAATATTTAGCTTGTCGCCTGTCTCTGATGAATCATATTTCCTATTCTGTGGGTAAAAAGGAAATGGCATGGAAAGCATGTCTGCCTGGGTCAAAGGTTGGCCTTAACCTCTAACATTATATCCCATAGTAAGATTCTCTCACCTTTTCAGTAAGACCCTCTAAGATGGTTGACTCTTAATCCCCTACTGCATCCTTAAGGTCATGCCCTGTCCCTTTGGTTCTAATCACTTGGGTCTGCCCACCCCCTCTGGTCAAATGTTCATTGCCCAAGGGGAACTGGTTCCCCTTGCAGCCTCCCCAGTTCACTAAACCATTCTGCTAATCAGGCTCATTCCGTGCCCACAGGTTTACTGTTCCCACAGTTGCCGCTAAGTATGGCATGGTGGTGAAGAGAGCTGCCCTGTAGCCAGACTGGTCTTGGGTTTGAAATCTGATTATGATGTTTACCACCTTTGAAGCTGAATGCATACTTTTGCCTTTCCAAGCCCTAGTTTTCTCATCTGTAAATTAAAGATAACAGTAGTCTCCCTCTTACTGGATTAAGAGGATTCTTTCAGTCATCCAACCAACGTTTATTAATTGCCCAATACATGTCAGGCATCATTTTAGGTGGTAAATAAAGGTGGTGAAGAGAAAAAAATCCCTGTGTACGTGGAACTTATTCTGGAGAAGGAGTCAGGCAAATAAAGTATAAGCAAAATACTATATGTATATATTTGTATACATATGAATTATATATATATATTAAATTAAATTAAAAATACATTAAAATTATATTCAATAAATATAAAATATAATAAAAATTTAATGAAATATATTAAAATTAAAAATATATATTTTAATATGTTATCTATATCTACTTATCTATCTAAATTTGAGGAAGTTAGTGTTTATGACTAGAAACAAAGAGAATGGTGAAAAGGTGTCAGAAGTGCTATTTTATTTGGTGAGGTCTGTGAGGGCCTTGCTGAGGAGGTAATGTTTAAGGAGTGATCTGTGTAAAGCGAGGAAGCCAGGCATGTGAGTCACTTAGGGAAACTAGGTCCCTCCTGATAGAGGGATCATCAAGAATAAAGGTCCTGAGGTGGGATTAAATGAGACTATACAACTAAAGGTCTGACGTAGTTATGGCACAGAGTGAGTGGCAGTTAATTCTCCTAAAACTCCTATTACAATCACCATCACCACCACTGCTAGACTTGTAATAAAGGGGCCAAGAACTGACTCCTGACGGGTATTCCAAGATCCTGGCACAGGGCTGTAAGTTTGGTGTCTTCCTTTCTCCAGTTATTAGGGAGAAACACACACCACCCGGCCACCCCTCCATCCCCAGCATAGAAGCATTCCTCCTTACTGCCCATCACACCCTGTCCGTGAAGGTTTTAGATGTCTGCTACTTTGATGAATTTCAAGGATTGCATCTACTTTTCCCTCCATCCCCCGCTAAAGACAGCACCCAGAACAGTATAGACTGTTAATTGGTGTTGGCCATCAGGGCACCCTCAGCCCACCATCTCCTTCCCCTACCTGCTCATATTGAGAGTGGCCTGATTTTGGCCTGGGACAGAGAAAAGCAGAAGTGGCCCTGAGGGTTTGGGCCCATAGATTCATGGGCTTTCCCTGTGCTAGAAAAACCTTTATGGTTTTTTGGGGGGCGTTCACCTGCGAGGAAGGAAGGCCCCACTGTATTTTCATCTAGGTTGTTTTGCAACCTAATTTCTTCCCCTCTCTCTTGCTCCACTGACATCGTCTGTTCCCAGATTGTTTCCCTCCTGTCCTTATCTCCTGCCCTCTCTTTATTGCTTCCTCTGCAAGCCAAATCTTGCCACAGCACACATTTCAATACCACAGTTTGGGAGGGAGGCAAGTATTAAGGACAGAAATCTGAATTATGGAAGGGATTTCTTCTTTCATAAAGAAATGCAACTTTATTATTTTCAAGTACATACATAGTGCCTCAAACTAATGTCTTACAAAAAGTCACCAAGTAAAGGTCTTGTAGAAGGTTTCTTAACAAATACATAAGAACTGATGACAATTGGCCCATGCATTCACTATTTCTAAATGGATATTCCTAAAGTGCCCCAAAAGTATTGTTTTAGGAGACTACATATGCCACCCTAGCAATATTGTCTATGCTCTTAATTTACTAAACAAATGCCATTTTATTGATTGTGCAAAGATAAACTTTTGTCCATGGTCAATAAATCTCAAATTAATCAGGCCCAAATTAATATGGTTTCCCATTTAGTTTTCCAAGCCCAAGGCAATGACTCATTATTTCAAGGTACCTCTGATAAAGTAAAGTTCCAGTGTAATGAAGTAATAGCGTTTGGGAGGTTGTTTACGGGCCTGAGGTTTGTCTTTTTTGCTTCCTTCCTTTCTGCCTTAGGTCTTCCATTTTCCTTAGGTGTCTCTCACACTTGCTTGGTTCATCTAGGATTCTCTCTACAAGACATTCCCTAAGCCCTCTAAGCCAGGCTTAGAGAATGGGCAGAGCTGCCTGCAGAGCAAAGTGGAGGTGGGGAGGGGGTTAGGGAGGGAAAAGCATCTTCCTGTAGGAACCTGAAACCAACTCCTCATCTCAGGGGAAATTGGGCACAGTGATCATCAGCACGAAGGGCGTTGGTCTGGGAGGAGCAGCCCTGCTGTCTAAGGTCAAAGGCAGGTCTCCTAACGCCCTCTCTTGCTGTCCAGAGGTCCTAACCACACCCATGACCTAAGCTGATTCTGCATGTCCCTGGAAGAGAGGACATTCCTGGGAACTTCTCAACCCCAATTCCAGCTTATGGCCAGGGACCTCCTTTTCCAGGTCTGGCTTGGCAGTGCCTGGGAGTGACGCAGGTTCATCCAGATGGGCATGAAGGGGAAGTGGGGAGGGGCAGGGAATGAGCTGGCAGCTCCCCCGCTCAGCACCACATGGAACTTCTGAGGACTTAGCATTCTAAAGGGCGGGGTGTTACCAAGCACACGTGGTGGAGAGGACTGGAGCATCTGTGACACCTAGGTCTCGGGGACCAACAGACCACAAACCAAGGGTCAGTGGGGAACACCATGGGCACACGGGTGTGGAATCTCAGTGAAGCCCCTCAGATTGCCTCCTGGTCCTGCCTCTGCTGCTACTCTGGTGACGTTGGAATTGGTTCTACTGGCGGGGTGCTCTAAAGCAGGGGTCCCCAACACCCGGGCCTCCGACCGATACAGGTCCGCAGCCTGTTAGGAACTGGGCCACATAGCAGGAGGTGAGTGGTTGTGAGCGAGCAAAGCTTCATCCGCAGCCCCCCATCGCCCCCCATCGCTGGCATTACCTCCTGAACCATTCCCCTGCACCACCCCTTCCCGTCTGTGGAAAAATCGTCTTCCACGGAGCCAGCCCCTGGTGCCAAAAAGGTTGGAGACCGCTGCTCTGAAGGGCAGGTCACAGAGCTGGAGCCCAGAGATCTATGTCAGACATCCTGAACTGACATTCTCTCTCCTTTCCTGTCCCCCTGCTCCGCCATAACCCCCTCTCCCACCTGTCGGCCCAGCTCTCCTCTGGCGCTTCCTAAATGGCTTTGACTGGGAGACGGGCCAGCTTCTCCAACCGGCTGGCTTCCCTTTCTGGCCTCAGGCCCTAGCACTCACCAGGAGGCACCATTTGTGATTTCCAGGTCTGAGGGGAAAGCAGGGGACGGAGTTGGGCAGGAAGCAAATGAGGGGTGAATGTGGGGAGTGGGGTGAGGTTGGAGAGATAAAGGGACACTGGTGATCTGAGACAGTTCCCCTCCTGGTCTAGACAGACCCCTGCCTTTCGGTGTTGATGTGTTCTAGTGGGAGGTGGGGGTGAAGGAACAGGGACCGGGGAGGGCTGGGGTACCCCTCGGGTCCTCAGGTGAGTTAGCACGTGGAGTACAGCAGAACAGGACCTGGGGAGGGACCCCTGACACGTAGTGTCTGGGCTGATTGCTCCTAGACAGGCCTCTGGGGCAATCACCCCAAGCTGAATTACCCACTCCCTGCAACTCGACCTGCTGAGTTGCCTCATTCTCTCGCCCCAAGTCTTCTCCCCAAATGCCACCCCACTGTTTTCCACCCCTCCCCAACGCCATCCCTGCGACACCTTCAGGGCCCCACCCCCACCCCACCCCCGTCTTTCCCATGCTTGGCTCTTCTTTCCAAAGGGCTCAGTAGTACGTCTCCTTCTCCACCCAGCCTGTTAGAGAGATTAGGCACGGGGATTGCAGGGTGAGTTTAGAGGAGACAAGAGATAAATGCCCTAGGGGCTTGGTGGTTGAGGCCAAGCCCCTAGGCAGAAGGGAAGCCTGGGGAAGGGGCTGAGGAAAGCAGCTGTGGAAGGGGAGTGGGGGAGGGGACTCCATTAGGCCATGGATTAGGGGAAAGGAGAGACTTGCATTTAGTACAGGGGACGGTGGGCCCGGAGTGGTTTGGTTGGGGGTGAAAATACAAATGGCAACAGGGGCTGTTCAGGTAACAAGTGAGTTTCTAAAGGGCAGCCGTGCATTGTTGCTGTCCAGAAATGGGGCCCTGGGATCGACAGCGCCTGTGATTTTTCAGGAGAAGCCAGAAACTTGGATTCTATGTGAAAGCCCCTAAGTTTTAGATATTAGGCCAATTGAAAAATAAAAAACAAAAAACACCCGTACAAGATAGGGCAGCCAAACCAAACAACATTCATGGACCCTATTTGGCTTGTGGGCCACCCATTTTCAACCTCCAGTAAGTGATCAAAAATGCTTGTTGGGAAAAAAAAAATACATGGTTGATGCCTGGGAATTAGGAGGGCTGGGTTGTAGCGCCACTTCTGCTGCTTCTGGCTTTATGACCCTGAACGAATAAATTCACCTCTGCCCCTCTCTTTGTCTGTAAAATGTGGAGGTGGGACTAGATGACCTCGGAGGGCCCTTCTAGTTCTCATGTTCTGTGATTTCAGGTGGAAGGCAGAGGGCCTCAGAGACCAGTTGTGTGTTGGGTGGGACGGGAATTTGGGAGGAAGAGTTTCAGCAGAGTCAGGGCTCCTAGGACCCTGGACCCGAGGATCCGAGGGCACTGAGGAAAAGGAGCAAGGACCCGTAGTAGGAATGGAGTTCGGGTTTGGAGCCCTGCAGGGGTAGGTATCCACAGTGGGGAGTTGCACTTTGCTGGGGTCGGGGCGCAGCGCTGAGGTGCTTACCGCCTGGATATCGCCGCAGGATCAGCTTTCGGACCTCATCGTAGATGAAGATGAGGAGACTGTAGGGGAAGGCGCAGAACCACCAGGTGACCCTGAGGAGACAGAGGAGAGTGTCAAGAGCATCAGAGGTTGCTTCAAAGGGACCAGAACTTAGATCCTAGCAGAGGCCCATCTAAAGGGACACTCACTTGAGCGGGTACATGCGCAGGGCCACACCCATGCCCGGGCAGTAGGACAGAAAGGCCGCCAGCGCTGTCTCCTCCAGGAGCCCAAAAATCAGAATCTTGTTCCTGAAAAGGCAAGGAAAAGATGGTAGGTAGTGTTGGAGGGGAGGGCAAGGAGGGGCAGAGATCCAGGGTGACCCCTGGTGGTGGAAGGGAAAGAGGCGGGAAGAAACGTTGGGGAAAGGCTATACATGACGTATATAGCCTTCTCAAATGCTTCTCAAATGCTAAATGTAACCAAAGAAAGATTGTCTTTAATTTTTCTGCTTACTGATTTTACCTCCGATTATTGTCTATAACACTTACTTTCAGTCATCAAATACATGTTTCCTATGTGTTGGGTGATACGCTCTGTGCTGGAGATGCTGTGGTCAACGCAAGCTTCCTTCTGGAGACCCGGGAACCTGCCCTCACGCAGCTTATGATATTGTTACTGCTCCAGGCACGTGGCCTTTGAAGGTGTCGTCTCCCCAGCTTGTTCCTTCACTTCAGGACCCAATTATGTCTTCTACCCTCTCAGTGTCTCCTACAGCCCCAGGTAGTTGTTGATCATAGATATTCAATAAAGAAGGGAATGTTTGTAAAGTACTCAGAAAGGGAAAGCTCACTGGATAAAAAGTGCTGAATATATATTCACCACATCAGAACTGAAGAGCAGGAAAGAATAAGGCTCTGAGGACAGTGGAGTCGTACAGGCGGGGTTTAGTCCCAGCCGGGCCACTTACTAGCTTTTGGTTGTAAGCAGCAATGTTGCTTAACTCCTCTGAGTCTCATGCTCCTTCTGTGGAGGAGATAGTACCTTTATATCCTACGGCTGGTGGGAAGGTTATGGGAGATAATGCGTGGAGAGCTCTTGAACGTGGAACGTTCTTAGCTGTGTTTTATAATCCCATGCACTGCACCTCTTCATGGCTTAAGCCAGTGGTTCCCAAACTTTTCACTCATTAAGGATCCCTCTTATTTTTCTTCTAAAAAGGCCACATTTTAATTGATTTTTGTCTCTCCAGCTGCATTTGTTAATAAGTAATGGATATAGGGAATTCCCTGGCAGTCCTATGGTTGGGGACCTGCGCTTCCACTGCAGGGGTCACGGGTTCGATCCCTGGTTGGGGAACTAAGATCCCGCATGCTCCACAGCCAGGTCAAAAAAAAAGTAATGAATATATTTTCCCAATTAGAAACTTAATTAGCGATACACACGGCTTCCAAAGAGAATTGCGTGTTAGCATGTGATCGCTATAGTTCATACTTAGGCTTCTGCCTGACAATGACACTTTGGTAAGCTTGGGAATCTTCTTAGAGGAAGTGCTTAATTTCCATAAAGCTGTTTGAATAATGCACAGAGCATCTCTGAGGACCCCTGAGGGTCCAGACAGCCCAGGGTGGGGCATAAGGTGCTAAGGCTGCCTCGGGCCAGGTTACTTGTTGCTATTAGTATTCCTTCCCTGTCCCAGTCTGAATTTTATTTAGTTTCTTTTCCACTTGCCTCTCAGATGGGCAGGATTTAGCCGGTCTGGTCCTGTCCCCTGCTTGCTCTCTCACCCATGCCCTGCACAGTCGGTCACCCAGTGTCTTGGTCCCTCTGCTCCTTGTTCTCTGCTCACTGCCTTGTCCCCGTTAGTGTTTTTAGCTCAGTGGAATCTCCTTCCTTCATCTAACAGACTTTCCCCTTTCCTCTCCCTAGGATCTCAAACGCTATTAACTTCACTGGAGTTTTGGTATATATATATTTTTTCTCAAACTAAGAAATTGTGACAAAACTCACGTGGGGACTTGTGCCCATTGTTTGCAGTAGAAGAAAAGAAAGATAATGGGAGTGATACCTTCGGCACCGACCACCATCCAGGCTGAGCTTCAGAGGAATCACTGGGTACCCCCCAGGTGCCAGGCTCTGTGACAGGTGAGCCACCCAGGGTAGTAGTCACGAGCTTGGGCTTCAGAAAGAGAGCTGGCTGAGCTATTTCCAGCTGGGTGACCCCAGGCACACCATTTAACTTTTTGCGGGGGTCTCTTATCCATAGAATGAAAATAATACCTCCCTCACAGAGCTACTGTGAGGTTTGACGATGTCTGTGAATCACTTAGCACAGTGACTGGCAGGTGTAACTCACACTATAAGAACTTGACCCTGAGCAGCTCGCAGCTCCCACAAGGACAACATCACCACCACAAGGCAAGTGCTGTGAACTAGAGCTACCTGCCGAGTGGAGGGGGGCACAGGGGACCCTGTATTTAGGGCTGGGCCAAGGGGTGGGGGTGAGTATAGAGTATAAGATAGAGGAAGGAAGGGAGGAAGGAAGAAGGGAGGGAGGGGAGAGGTAAGGGGAAAAGATGAAAAGGAAAGATGATGGAAGGAGACCATAATGAAGGAGATTTGGGGAGCAAATTAAAACTCATCAGAAAGAGTCATAGCCCTCCTTCCTCTTCGCTCATCTATTTCCAAAAAGGCTACGGATTTACAGCCGGGCAACTACAGTCAGAGACCCCAGCCGATGTGGGTGGGTGAGTGCGCCCTGAATGCGCTCTGCCTGGTGGGCAGGGCCGGTGGGCGGTGCTCACTTCATGCCCTGCTGGAAGACTGAGTTGCGGCGGGTCTTGCAGATGATGAGGTCAGCCCACTGCACGACCACGATGCTGGCAAAGAAGGCCGTGTGGCACGTGAACTCCACCACCTTCCGTTGCTCATAGGTCTGGGGGAGGGCGGGCAGAGAGAGGTGAGGGTGTGAGAGGAAAGGGTAGGAACAGGGTGCAGCGTGGTCCAGGGCAGATGTTAAACCCTGGGCACCTACTCCACCCTTAGCCCCCAATCCCATTGGCCACGACTGACCACTCCTGCCAGACGTTCAGCCCTACCCTCTCATATGTGTGCACCTGCACTTCCACAGCCCCACTCACCCACTCCTGTCCGTAGCTGTCCTCCAGGTCGTTCATGGACCGGTCGTCCCAGTCGAGGCGGATTCCCAGCAGCCGTGAAGGCAGGAAACCATTCTCTGCCAGGATCACGAAGTAGGTGAAGAAGCCACCCAGCGCCTGGATCATCCCTGTGGGTGGTGGGCAAAGGACAAAGGGCAGGGCCTGGGTCATAGAAGGTAACAGGATGGGACCAGCCCCTACGGGCCAGAGAAGGACGGACATCCCTGACCCTCGGGGAGTTGGCCCCTGTCCTGGAATTTTGCAGGGGGATCATCCCCTCCAAAGGCTGGGAAGAGCGTCTTCTTGGGGTTCCCTCCTGAGCCCCGGGCCCGGCCGCACCGATCTGTCCATAGGCCATGCTGATCAGCCTCTCGTTCACCAGCTTGTCCGTCTGCGGGTTTCTCGGCTGCCGCTTCATGATGTCACTCTCAGCTGCCTCATAGGCCAAGGAGATGGCAGGGACCTGTGCAAGGGGGCAGTTGGGGAGAGGACGGCAGTTGAAGGGAGAGGGTGGGAGCAGGGGATGATCAACAGTGAAGAATCTTTGACACAATTCAAACACTTATAAAGATCCAAGACCCTGGACTTCCCTGGTGGCGCAGCGGTTAAGAATCCACCTGCCAATGCAGGGGACCCCGGTTCGATCCTTGGTCCGGGAAGATCCCACATGCCGTGGAGCAACTAAGCCTGTGCGCCACAACTACTGAGCCTGTGCTCTGGAGCCCGCAAGCCACAACCACTGAAGCCCGTGCGCCTAGAGCCTGTGCTCCGCAACAAGAGAAGCCACTGCAGTGAGAAGCCCGTGCACCGCAACGAAGAGTAGCCCCCGCTCGCTGCAACTAGAGAAAGCCCGTGCGCAGCAACAAAGACCCAACGCAGTCAAAAAAAAAGAGACCCAAGACTCTATCATCTTCCAAGCTTTGTGCTCATCTTCTCTGCAACCCTCACAGCCTGCTCAGCTGTCCCTGATGCACCTTTCCTTCCATCTGTGGCCCACCCCTACCCACTGCAGCCCCACGACTGCCTTGCCTGTCCCCTCCTCCAACCCATGGCCTCACCATGTCAGTGCCCAAGTCAATGCAGAGGATGGTCACAGTGCCCAGAGGCAGGGGGATGTTGGCGATGATGAACAGCAGGAAGGGGGTGATCTCGGGGATGTTGCTGGTCAGGGTGTAGGCGATGGATTTCTTCAGGTTGTCAAAGATCAGGCGGCCTGTGGGGAGGTTCTGAGGGCATCAGGGAGATCAGAGGGACCCTCCCCACCCCTAGCCCCTGAAGCATGGGCCGCTTGTCTACCCAACAAAGGGAGATTTTGCATTAGAGGGAAGCTAAAGCAGGCGGTGGATGCCTGAGATCCTGAGTTGAGTCTGTAATTGGGGTAAAAGGCAGGGAAGCAGATGTGCCAGCTCAGACATCCTGGATGGCATCCCAGCCCGTGTAGCCCCTCACCCTCCTCCACACCAGTGACGATGGAGGCAAAGTTGTCGTCCAGCAGGATCATGTCGGCTGCCTGCTTAGACACGTCAGAGCCAGCGATGCCCATGGCGATGCCGATGTCTGCCTTCTTCAGCGCAGGGGAGTCGTTCACCCCGTCCCCTGTCACCGCCACAATGGCTCCCTGGGGAGAAGGTACAGCCAGGCTGGGGGTGCAGCCCCTGCATGTGCCTGGCCCTGGCCCTGACCTTGACCCTTACCCCCTTGCTCACCTGCCTCTGACAGCCCTCCACGATGATGAGCTTCTGCTGAGGAGACGTCCGGGCAAAGACAATCTCCGTGTGGTTCTTGAGGATCTCGTCCAGCTGCTCTGACGTCATGTCCTTCAGGTCAGAGCCGTGCACCACACATGCCTTGGCCTCTCTGGAGGCAGAGGCAGAGCTGGTTGATTCCCTGGTAGCCCACCACCCCTCCTCGCCACTGCCGGGTCTTCCCCAACAGCTTCCTTCTTCCTCTCCCTGACACTCAGTGACCTGTCTTTCCCATTTCTCTCTTTGAGGGGGTGGTGCTCAGTCCTCACCACGCGGCAGCATCACAGTCGTCAGTACAGTGTGCTGGGCCAGGCGCTACTTCCTTTATACGTATCTCGCTCCTATAGAAACCAGCAGCGTGGATACTACCCTAATTTTGAAGTTGAGAGAATGGAGGCTCGGGAAGGTAAAGTGACAGGTCCGAGGTTACACAACTGATCAGTGGCACAATCTGGCCACAGGCTCGGGACCAGGGAACCAGCAGTTAGGACCAGATACCCTCAGGGGCTGTTCAAGTGTCCAGTGGGAGAGGCTGAGTTGATGGGGGAGGGGTCCTACGGAGCCTCACCTGGGGTTGACCTGGTTGACAGGAATGTTGAGCCGGGCTGCAATGTCCTCCACCGTCTCGTTGCCCTCTGATATGATACCCACACCTTTGGCAATGGCCTTGGCTGTGATAGGGTGGTCCCCGGTCACCATGATCACCTGGCAGCAAGGAGAAAAGAGAAAAGGAAAGCAGCATTAAGGTTTTTTTTTTTTCTCTTTTTATTCCTTTCCCAAAGTCGGAAGAGCTAGACCACTAGATGGTGGGACTGGAAGATCCCAGCCAAAATAATGGAATTCTGTGTGTGTGTGTGTGTGTGTGAGAGAGAGAGAGAGAGAGAGAGAGAGAGAAAGTGGGTGAGGGGAAGAGACAACAACAAGCTGTGTTCAGGAGATCAGAGATAGTTTGCCTAACTGGAGGAAAGCCTCTCTGACAGAGTAACAAGTTAATGAGGGTCCCTTGGAAGAGCAGTCTCAGGATTGTTTAGGAGTTTGAATGTCATGGGGTATGAGGTTGTCACAGCTGGAAGGACCCCTAACATCTCCTTCATTTTACCAATGAGGAAACAAAGGCTTAGCAAGGAGCCCATGATTTGCTCCGGGTCCCAGGGAACCAGAACGGACATGGTTTTCCTAGTGCCCAGTGTGATGTCTGCCGACATCCTAATCAGACAGGGCAGGGACGGGAGGGAGACATTCCCTCCCATCCCTCCCTGCTGCCTTCCACCACCTGTCTTCTGCCTCTGACATCCCTTCACAGTGTGGCAAGAAGGTGATTCCTGACTGAACCGTGATATTCATTGCTGCTGTTGCAGAATGGATGGAGCTGGATGGGGAAGGTCGTTAGCATCTGAGAGGCTGGTAAAGAGGATGTTGCAAGCATCAGGAGATCAGAGCTGGCTTAGGAGACCATTTGCATGTGGGGGTTTGTGGGGCAAATCCCACACATACTGAGAAGGAAGCCTCTTCACGCCCCGCTGTCTTCTCTTCCACCCCCAAAAGCCACCTGGGTCTCCCAGCTGAAAGACAAAAGCATCTTTGCAGTCCTCATCCTACTCAACCCTCTGAGGGGTTTGGCACTGTCTACCACCCCCTCCTTGAAGCCCTGTCCTCCCTTGGCCCCCATGGACTCCTTCATTCCCAGTTGCCCTCCATCCCTCTTCAGGTGGTCTTTCCCACCTGAGTGAGGAAGCAGCTTTGGTGTCGCCTAGCAGACCTAAGGTGAAACACTGACCTTCCCCAAGTGCCTTCACTAAATCTCAGCAGGACGGAGATGATGAGTCTTTCCTTCAGGGTCGTCTTGAGGAGTTAGTGGCCTTAGGTGGACACTCGCTAAGGGTTACCTGTCACCACCTTCCCCCTCATCGCTGGTTCCTCCTCCACTTGCCCTTCCTGTTGGTGTGGCCCGGGGTTTCCTTCCCCTCCCCTTTCTTCACTCCTGCTCTTGTCCTCAGCGGCAGAATCAAGCATACTAGCGTGTCTTTAATCTGTACTCACATGGGAACGAGACTGAACTCTCCTGTCCTGGCCCGCTTTCTTGAGCTCTCAGCCATATTCCTGCTTTCCCTGAAACATCTCCCCCTGAGCATCTTACAGACCTTCCGATCTCAGGGCGAAGGGAACTCCTTATCTCCACTCCCCACCCCCACGGAGCCTTCTCCTCTGCTCCCCACCTGAGATACCATCCGTTCGCTTCATTCAGTCCCTTTATCTCCTGGGTCTTCTCACCTCCCCATTTGAGTTTGGTCACCAAGTTCTCAAAACAGCTCTCAAAAGTAACTACTCCACTCCTTTTGTCACTTCCCTCATTTGGGTCATCATCTTGGTATTGCAATAGCCTCTTGTGCTGCCTCCGCAACCCCAGTTCTTCTCCAAATCCAGCCCCTCCTCCATCCAGGGAGCCTCCTAAGGGCTAGCTCTGCCCTGTGACACCTGCGGCCCTCTGTGGCTCTCAGGATAAGGCCCAAGTCTGGCATTTAAGCAAAATCCTTCCAACTGGCCCTGGCCCTGATTGCAGTCTCCATCTCCGGTGCTCCTCGGCCACCTCCCACTGCCACGCGCACACGCCCCATGCAGTCCAGCCACCGCTGGGTACACACTGTTCCCTGCTCTTGACACGCCTTCCGCTCCCTCCCCGCCTTACAAAATGCTCTTCACCCTTCGGGGCCCAGATCAAATATCATGCCCTCTGTAAAACATTGTCCAGTTCTCCGAGGTGGACTTAACAGCTCCCTGCTGCTCTGAGTTCCCTGGACATGCTTTCCCCAGGCCTCGGTGACTGTTCTGATCATGGTAACAGGCTGCCTGGCGAGAAGGGGAGTAGGGGCTTTCCGGATGAGCTGGCCAGGCTTCCTATAGCCAGTTTCCCTCTTACTAGCAGTTTTATTTTGGGAAAGCTACTTACCCACTCTGAGTCTCAGCTTGTTTTATTTTTAAATGGGGATAATGATGCCTACCTTAGAGACAGAGTGGTTGCAGGGTTCAGAAATCACATATATGTGCATATATACATATAAGCCCTCTAGTGTGATGGTTAAAAAATAGCAGAGGGCTTCCCTGGTGGCGCAGTGGTTGGGAGCCGCCTCCCGATGCAGGGGACGCGGGTTCGTGCCCCGGTCCGGGAAGATCCCACATGCCGCGGAGCGGCTGGGCCCGTGAGCCATGGCCGCTGAGCCTGCGCGTCCGGAGCCTGTGCTCCGCAACGGGAGAGGCCACGGCAGTGAGAGGCCCGCGTACCGCAAAAAAAAAAAAAAAAATGCAGATACCTCAGTTCAAATCCTGGCTCTACCACTTACTAGCTGTGTGGCCTTGGGCATGTCACTTTGCGTCTCAGTTTTTGTCTCTGTAACTCAGGGAAAATACTAGTGCCTACTTGTAGGGTTGTTGTGAAAATCAAATGAGATCATACAGGTTTGGTGTTTAGAATAGTGCCTGATACATATAAATCCTCACAAAACAATGGGCTCTTTTTATTATTAGAATATCTGGCCCTTAGCGGGTGCTCAAAGACCCTATCTGTTAAAATTGTTCTGTGATTAACTTCAAGGCGTTTGTTTCCCCTGAGGGATCATGAGCTCCGGAGGCCAGGCACTATATCTTATTTGTCTTTTGTATCCCCAGTGCCTGGTGCAGTCCCTGGCCCGCCCTCAGTAGACAGGTTGAGTTGAACTGATTTGGAAGTAGGTGAGAAGTTGCAAAAGGAGGAACAAGCGAGGGCATCAGAATTGGTAACTGGACAGGTTAAGAGTGGTAAAGGGCTGTATCTTGGAAACAGGAAAGTAACCAGGATGGAAGGGATTTTTGTTTGTTCGTTGAACTCCAGCACCTTGAACAGTGCTCAGTAAACAATAAATATTTGTTGAAGGAAGCACAAATGTCGTACAGAGAAGGGAGTGGTCATTGAGTAGCAATTGCAGTTGGAGAAGAGAACGTGGGAGAGGTATGCTTGGTGGAGTGAGGACTGGAGCTAGTCTACGGGGTTATGGGGCGGAGGTGAGTGGCCGCAGGCGAGAGCCTACTAATCTCATCCTAAACGGCTAGAGAGAGTGGGCGCTAGCTGGGAAGGGGAGGACAACCAAATCTCCAAGATAAGGGTGACTGATCGGCTTGAAACCAGAATGGAAGGAGCCGTGCCCCAGAGAGAGAGGATTGGGTGTGGGAGACTGGTCACTCTGAGCAGAAGGGACAAGGGTGAGAGCTCCAAGGCAGGGACCGACCTTTCCTTGCAGATGGACGGCTTCTCCTCTCAGTCAGCAGGAAGGAGGCCAACAGTGGCCCAGGTCTCCCCAGGGCAGCAGCCTCTGCGGCCCCTGGACTTTTGGTGTTTGGGAGGAGGGACGAAGTGAGGCTAGTACCTTGATGCCTGCACTCCGGCACTTGCCCACAGCGTCCGGCACGGCAGCCCGTGGAGGGTCAATCATGGACATGAGCCCCACGAAGCAGAGCTTCTCCGTGGGAAAGTTCAGCTCATCTGTGTCGAATTTGAAGCCCCGAGGAAACTTTCCAGAGGGCAGATTCAGTTGACAGAAGCCTGAAGGGGACAGAAGGGAGGAGTGAGAGCAGCAAGGTGGTCGCCGGGTTGCCCCCAGAGCCCCTCATCCCACGGAAGCCTTTCTCAGCCCTGCTCCCTGCTTCTGGCCCCTCACCTAGCACTCGCTCCCCCAGTCCTCCCAGCTCCAGGTAGGCATTCTGGAAGGCGTCTTGCATCTCCTTGTCTAGAGGGACCTCCTTGCCCTGCACCAAGATGGAGGAGCACCGGTCCAGGATGCGCTCGGGGGCCCCCTTCATCACCAGCACGTAGCTCTGGGGGCTGTCTTCTCTCTCGTGGATGGACAGCTGGAGAGACGAAAGGCAGTTACAGAGGGGTCACACTTGTCTTGAAGCTCCAGTGCCCAGCACGGGGCCTGGGACAGAGCAGAGGCTGGTAAGGAAAACTCCCTTAATAAAATACCCCCGATCCATCACCCGTTGTCAACATAGGGAGAGTCTCCGTGTGTGGATGGGTGTTTGGACCTCATAGTCCTAACCCTGTAACCTGAGAGTCACCTTCCCAGAGGACATTCATTCACTCAGCAAATATTTACTCCAATCAGTTAGGACGAGCACTGTGCTAGGGGCGAGGTGGCTTTGTCATCAGCACGCCCCATCACCACACTGGCCTTAGGGGGGCTTTACCCCTATGGCTTTTACAGGACATAGCTGATACTGCATTCTTGGCATTTAAGAGATGCCCACAGGCTGAGGGATACCCTAAGGAAATTTCCGATGTATGGTTCAACTGAATGGGATGGAAGGGTTGAGGGACTGAAGCCAGAGGATGTGGAGCCCTGGGAAGAAGAGTTGAGAAAGTGACAGGTTGTAGTAAAGGAATGAAGGTTTGGGAGCTGGGTGTGGGGTTGGTCGTTGCAACCAGACATCTGGTCACCCACGTTGCCCCGGGGGATGAGGCAGGGGTGAGAGGGTGCTCAGATGCTCTCTTTCCTGCTGTTGATTCCCCTTCGACTCTGTGCGCCCCTCACTTCCATCTCTCCCTCTTCCCTTGACCTGGCACCCAAAGCAGACCTGGTACTTATTGGTTGAGTTGAACGGGATCTCCGCCACCTTGGGGTTTCTATCCCTCATCTTCCTCACGGAGCCGCAGGATAGCTCAATGCACTTGAGCAGAGCTGACTCTGAGGCATCACCAGCTGTGTCCCGCTGCCAACAAGGAGAATTCAGTGTCACAGTGGAGGACCAAGGAGGGAGGGCACTGACATCCCCAAGGCAGCCACAGGGTGCAAGAGGGGAAGCTGGGCGTCAGCAAAGTGGGCGGGCTGTGGCGATCCCCCGACCCCCTACCTTAGACACAGAGATGTTCTCCTGCCCTGCCTTGAAGACAGCACGGTTGCAGAGACCAGCAATCCGGGACAGGGCGGTCCACGTGGGGGATCGTTTGTCGAAAGTGGCCCCTGCAAAGAAGATATACAGAATGCCAACAAACACATGAAAGAATGCTCAACCTCATTAATCATTAGAGAAATGCAAATCAAAACTACAATGAGATATCATCTCACACCAGTCAGAATGGCCATCATCAAAAAATCTAGAAACAATAAATGCTGGAGAGGGTGTGGAGAAAAGGGGACACTCTTGCACTGCTGGTGGGAATGTGAATTGGTTCAGCCACTATGGAGAACAGTATGGAGGTTCCTTAAAAAACTACAAATAGAATTACCATATGACCCAGCAATCCCACTACTGGGCATATACCCTGAGAAAACCAAAATTCAAAAGGAGTCATGTACCAAAATGTTCATTGCAGCTCTATTTACAATAGCCCGGAGATGGAAAGAACCTAAGCGCCCATCATCGGACGAATGGATAAAGAAGATGTGGCACATATACACAATGGAATATTACTCAGCCTTAAAAAGAAATGAAATTGAGATATTTGTAATGAGATGGATAGACCTAGAGTCTGTCATACAGAGTGAAGTAAGTCAGAAAGACAAAGACAGATACCGTATGCTAACACATATATATGGAATTTGAGGGGAAAAAATGTCATGAAGAACCTAGGGATAAGACAGGAATGGAGGCGCAGACCTACTGGAGAGCGGACTTGGGGATATGGGGAGGGGGAAGGGTGAGTTTTGACAGGGCGAGAGAGAGTCATGGACATATACACACTAACAAACGTGGTGGGGTGGATAGCTGGGGGGAAGCAGCCGCAAGGCACAGGGATATTAGCTCGGGGCTTTGGGACAGCCTGGAGGGGTGGGAGGGGGAGAGTGGGAGGGAGGGAGATGCAGGAGGGAAGACACATGGGAGCACATGTATATGTATAGCTGATTCACTTTGTTATAAATCAGAAACTAACACACCATTGTAAAGCAATTATACCCCAATAAAGATGTTAAAAAAAAAAAAAATAAATAAAGGGGCTTGACTAATTAAAAAAAAAAAAAAAAAAAAAGAAAGTGGCCCCTGGGAGGAAAGGAGAGAGAAGCAGGAGCTTGGCTCTCCTTTAGACCTCTTATCTCACCCCACCCGTCCCACCACTCCAGTGCCCTGAACATCCTCCGGTCCCCTCCACCCACTCTGGGTAGAGCACTCAATCACCAGACTGATCTTCTGTGGTGTCGGCCTCATGGATCTGGTTGTCAAACCACATGTGGGCGACGGTCATGCGGTTCTGGGTGAGGGTGCCCGTCTTGTCGGAGCAGATGGTGGAGGTGGAGCCCAGCGTCTCCACCGCCTCCAGGTTCTTCACCAGGCAGTTCTTCCGAGCCATGCGCTTGGCTGTCAGGGTCAGACACACCTAGTGGAGAGAGAGGACAATAAAAAGGGCTCAGCCTGAAGCTGGAGATACCCATGTCTTTACCCCAGACCATGGCTCTGTCCCTCCTCCCTTGATCCTACTCCACGAACACTGAGAGAGACTTAGGTGTAAGTCATGAATGTGTTCCATTTTAGACGTGTTGCGCTGAGATCATGAGTGTATATTTAGGTGAAATGTCCAGTAGGGAGTTGAAGATATTTGGCCAGAGCTCCAGAGAGGGCCAGAGTAGAACAGGGTGTAGGTATGTGTGAGTCATCAACACCGAACAGGCACCAGAAACTGGGAGGAGATGAGCTTACTCAGGGGCATCAGGAGGAAAGCAGAGCACTGAGGACTGAAGATCGGTGGAGGTGGGGAAGAGGACAGTGCAGGGGACTGGGGAGAGGAGAACCGGGGTAGTGATGAGTCACAGTCAGCAACGAAGGAGAGAATGCTAGGAGGGTGGACAGCAGTATCCATTTCAGCAGCAGAGTTAAGGATGGGAGAGGAGGAAAGGTCACTGGATTTGCTAATTAGTCACTGGTGACCTTGGAGAGAGCCTTGATGGGAGGGTTAGCCAGGATGAGCTCCAGAGGGCAGTGGGGAGATGACTAGTACAAGGGTTGTGAGAAAAGGCGACCAGGACAAGCTCTGGGAGAGAAACTGAGAGTGAAGGCACAGCCCAACCTAAAACCTTTCAGACTCAAACTCTGAGCCACGTATTAAATGATCTTTTTCAGACTCACATTCTAAGCCATGTTTTAAAGGAGAATCGAATATGTGATTTCAGGGGCTGGAAGTAAAAAAACTGCAGAGAAGCCATAGCCTCTCTTGCTTTTGAGGCAGGGTAGCAAAGCCCTCCCCTGGAGGCCCCTTGGCCTGACCCACTCACAGTGACAGTGGCCAGCAGCCCCTCAGGCACATTGGCCACGATGATGCCGATGAGGAAGATGACCGCCTCCAGCCAGCTGTAGCCCAGGATGAGGGACAGCACGAAGAAGGATACCCCCAGGAACACAGCCACCCCCGTGATCAGCTGGATGAAATGCTCAATCTCCATGGCTATGGGTGTCCGCCCGACCTCCAGGCCTGAGGCCAGAGTGGCTATGCGGCCCATCACGGTCCGGTCACCTGTGGCAATCACGATGCCCCTGGCAGTGCCTACAACACAGGAAGGGACACGAGGTTGGGTGCCTTGGGGTCCCAGGAACTGAAGTCTCATCCTACTTCCTGGGAGAGGAAAACCATCACAGAGTAAAGAAGCCAAAGACTGTGGGTCACTGTCATTAGATTGTACCTCCCTTGGCTTCCTCTCCCAGCATAGATGGCCAATCCCAGACTCAATACAACAGCCAATTATCTTCTCTTATACCTGGGCCTGGGGAGGAACCTTGCAAATAAACTCAAGGTTCAAACTGAGGAGATTCAGTAAATGAAATAAAAGTATTGCCTGTGGTATTTCAGTAAAATCAATCATTACAAACACAAAGTAAAGCGCTTATGGATTTTCCCTGTGGTCTTTTTTTTTTTTTGTGTGGTATGCACAGTCTCTGGACGCGCAGGTCCAGAGGCCATGGCTCACGGGTCCAGCAGCTCCGCGGCATGTGGGATCCTCCCGGACCGGGGCACGAACCCGTGTCGCCTGCATCGGCAGGCGGACTCTCAACCACTGCGCCACCAGGGAAGCCCCTCCCTGTGGTCTTAAGTTTTTCTTTCTCAACACTAGGCACGAATCTCTACAGAAGAAGCTAGGCAATCTCTAGCCCTTATGGAGACGTTCCAGGGGTCTTCAGGGGAGGAAGTGTGCTGGAGTGCAAAGAGCACGCATCGGAGCCAGCCAGACCTGGGTTTGCATCCATCTTTGAATTTCTACCTAGGGATTGTTTTAATAATGAAATGAGACAGTGTTGTCATACACCTAGAGCAGTGCCTGGCACGTAGTAGGCACTCAACAAATGTTAGTACTATTCATTTCCTCTCCTCTCTTCAAAGCCAGTTCAGAGTAAGCAATGGACATGTTTTACTAGGCATTTTTATCAATTGCGGGAAATGTAGAGCAAATTTCAGAATCTCAGTACATTAAGAATTTAGGAAACAATGTGTGGTGATTTTCACTATGATTCTAACTTGCTGAAGGAGGGGGAAAGCCCAGAGAAACAATACACACTGAAGAGAAATGAGAAACGGGAAGGGAAAGGTATGTGTGAGGAGGCCATTTTCTGAGGCCAATGGTCTAGTCAGCCTCTTCCTCCCACCAGCTCTGGCCCTGGCCTCCCTCTCCGAGTCAGCCCGACTCTGCTCACTGGCACAACCAAAGAGGGCAGGGCTTTCGGTGGTGCTTGGACTCTGGCCACTCAGTGGCGGCAGCTCTGGGAGCGCTTCCTGGCCTTTGGTCATCTCTAGAACCCAGAGCAGTGGTGGGGCACACCGGGCAGCCTGTGCATGACCGACAGTTTCTTTTGGTGAAGCGCAGGCCAGGATGCAGCCTGAAGGAAGGCCTGAATGTTCACCTGGACTGAAAGCTTTCCTGTCCCTTCCCCAGCCTGGGCCCTGGTCAAAGCAAGGGTCAGAGAATGAAGCAACTAGTCCCAGAACCAGGAGAGATGGAAGCCATCAGTCAAACCAGAGACTTCTAGGAATCAAGGATGGTTTGGGGCGTGTGCGTGTGTGTGTGCATGCGTGTGTGTGCATATGTGTACGTGTGTACGGGTCTTGGCCCATATCCGAAGGCTTGGGAATCTGCGCTGTCCTGGGGTGGACAGAACAGAGATCTTTCTGTGGGGAGGTGACTTTTCCCTGGAGTCATGCCGCCCCAGCCAATCCCCTGCTCTCTGGAGGGAGCTACTTCTGTAATACTCAGGGCTCTCTGCCCCTTCAATTCCCTCCTCCATAGCCGGGCTTTTGACAAGTAAGTACAGCCATAGCCCCCAGTCCTGCCTGGAGGCTCAGGATGGAGTCTCCTCCCTCAGCTGACGCTGGGACCAGGGGTTCCTCACCAGGCTAGGCTCTCACCTTCCACGCAGTTGGTAGAGAAGAAACAGATATTGCGGGTCTCCAGGGGGTTCTCGTGGGTGAACTCGGGGGAGCGGGTCTGGGGCTCCGACTCGCCTGTTAGGGATGAGTTATCCACCTGAGGAGGAAGGCAGTGTGGAGTCATCAGATGGGCAGACGCATTCAGGCACGCACAGCTGTGTCCTGACTCCAGCCACACTCAGTCTCCATGACACCCAAGACAGAATTACACTTGCCCTCATCACATATTTATAGCATTACTCAGCTATTGTCCCTGCTCTGGTTTGGAATCTGGGCTCTCACTGACTTCTTCTGTGACCTTGGGCAAGTTATTTAACCAACATTGCCTCCCTTTACTCATCTATAAAATGGAGAATGGAAGTAGAATCTCTGCGTTGCACAAACTACAGGGGGTGCCATTCACACCGTAGTCAATGAAAATGGCACCGTCCAGGGTTGTACATGGTATGACTTATGTGGCCACATGCAACCACCCGGCACGATTACACCATTCTTGCAGAGTTAAGTTAGGTAGCCTGTGTGAATGTATATAAAGCACCTGACACATAATAATACTCAATACATGATTGCTATAAAGTGGATATCAAAGAAACACCGGGGGTGCAGAGCATTCATGACACACAGATACAAGGAGGCGTACATGTAATACGTTAAACAAGGTGTGGCTGGGCAGTGTGGGGCAGGTGTTGACATCTGGACCTGGGCCTCCCAAACTTCAAACTTCTAACGGGCCCCTCTCAGCTTTACCCAGCTTGCTTTGTGGACTCAGCCAGTGGCTCTGGCCTGGCCCCCTCACCTTACAGCCATGAGAAGAGATGATCCGGAGGTCGGCAGGCACTCGGTCTCCACCCTTCACCTCCACCAGGTCTCCCACCACCACCTCCTCCGCGTTGATCTGCATCTTCTCTCCTTCCCGTACCACGAGGGCTTGCTGTGGGGAGGCCCCGGGGATCTCAGGAGATGCTCATCTTTACCCCTACCTTCCTCTTTTGCTGGTGTCCCACCTCACCTCCAACCCCACCAAGGAGGACAGACCTTGCACCCTTAGCAACAAAATAGGTCCTGGAGTGAAGAGCTGGGGGGTCTTTTTTGCCCAAGCCTCCATCTCAGAGCCCAAGGAGTTGAAGAGATGAGTCTCTCAGAAACCTTATGCCCCAGCCTGGAGCCCAGCTCTGCTATCTACCTGAGGCACCATGTTCTTGAAGGAATCCATGATCTTGGAGCTCTTGGCCTCCTGGTAGTAGGAGAAGCAGCCAGTCACGATGACCACAGCTGCCAGCACCACGCCCAGATACAGCTGGTAAGGAGAAAGGTTTTGAGGGACCTACCCTTTTCCCAACCCGAGAGGGGCAGCTGCCACTCAGGATGGGCATTCAGTGCCCCCCTTTGTCTGCATCTGGGAGTGAGAACGGTGGAAGAAAGTCCTTCTCTCCAACCTCTCCTTCAACCTTCTAACCCCAGCCTCCTAAGACTGGAGGGGGTGGGGAAAATCATAGGGAGTTCCCAGGACTAGGACCTCTCTAGGGGGTAAAGACCCAGGGATGCAGACAAGCCCACTCAAGTGCGAAGGAACAGGGAGGGGCTGTCTCAATCGTGAATGATTGTGTATGTTTGTGTTGGAGGAGGAGTGTCTGTAGATATGTACAGAAGTCTCACCCCCTTTCAGCCTAAAGAGCAGAGGGGCTGTCAGCCTGTACAGGAAGGTCTTGCTCCCTGACCCCCACCCACTGTACTGGAGATTCAGGGTTGGAGGACAGAATCATGGGCTGGTCCAGGGGTCAGGCATGCTGGCTCACATTGTCATTGGACGGTTCATCCTCCATGGCAGCCTGGATGCCGTAGGCCAGGAAGCAGAGGATGGCCCCAATCCACAGCAGGATGGAGAAGCCCCCGAAAAGCTGACGACAGAACTTGACCCACTCAGGGGTGGTCGGGGGTGGGGTGAGGGCATTGGGTCCATCCCGAGCCAGAATGTCCTGGGCCCGCTGGTTGGTGAGGCCCTGAGGGAGGCAAGGAGAGGTGTGGGAGCTGAGCTCGCACCTGGAAGCAGCCAGGCCCCTCATCACTTCCCACCAGCTCCCTGGCAGCAGAATAATGTCCAGGTGGAGAGAAAAATCCCACCTGGTCGGAAGGGGTAGGGGACCATCAGGAGAGGCCACACGGAGGAGGTGGCATTTGCAATGGGTGTTGGAGGACTTGAAGGCTGAGTAGGATTTTGGCTGTGGTCCCCCCACCTCTGGTCAGCCTTGGGTTGAGACACATTTTGGTTAGGGCCACAATAATCTCCTCTGGAGGCAGCCTTGATAAGACTCCCTGGAAAGACATCTCAATCGATCTCCACCCCCCACCCCAACTCTCTGCCTTCAGATTCCCCCCCTTCACCAAGGATTCAAGAAGAGTCCTACATTACTGACCATGAATGTCACACAGCTTTGGTCACCATCCATCTCTTTCCCCAGAAAGCTTTGCCTGACCCTGTTGCCCTAGCCCCAGGCTGGCTCACATGCCCCCTCTCTGGGTCCCATTGTATCCCAGGCATGATTCTAGAGCTGTACTCACTATATGGCATTGGAATTCCGTTTGTCTTCCTTTCTGCTGCTGGACTTTGAGCCCCTTGAATGCAGAGGCCACTTCTTAGTTCTCTTTCTCTCTGTCCCCTCATTTATTTAATAAATGTGTATTGAGCACCTACTACATGCCAGGCAATATGGTCAGTGCTGGGGATCCAGAGATGGACAAGACCCACAAGTTCCTGCCTTGCACAGCTTATGATCTCGTGGGGTAACACACTATAATAGACATTACTGCCAGATAGTGAAAAGTGTTACTTAAAAAAATAAAGTAAGGTAAAGGAAGGGGGTGTAGAATTTTAAAAAAGGCAGTCAAGGAAGGCCTACAGGAGGAGGTATGCACCCGTTACATTTCTGATGAACGATTTATTTTACTTTTCACAATGATGGGCTTGGCAGTGTGACTGTGCCACTAACTATTGACATGAACGTGGGAAGCTACGCTCTCTCTGAGTCTCCTTGTTTTAATGAACAGGTCTCCACACCTGGCTCGTTGTAAGGATCATCTATCCCAGCGCTACATGCATAGCAGCGCCCAACGCGTTACTCTGATAATAGTCACGGGTTCCCCCACTATTGCATGCATGTCAGTTCCACGAGACAAGGTGTGTCACTGAAGCTGCTTGGGATACAGCCCTGCCCAGAGGCCCTCCAGGGCCTGGGTTTTAAGGAGTTCTGGCTTCCAGGCACTCAGGGAAGGAGCCGTAGACCAGGAAGCAGGGGATCTGTGTTCTAGCTTTGGCCCTGCCACCAACTAGTCCCTTGTCTCTGGGCCTCGGTTTCCTTAACCGTAAAGACGGTTGGCTTTGAGTTTTAAGTCCCCTTCTACCCTGAGGCTGCGTGGTTCTCTCACCTCTTTGGTGCCCTCCCTAGAAGCCCCTTCACTGACCTTGGACAGATCCACTTGGTACTTGCGGCCCAGCTCATCCAAGGACAGCTTGTGGTCATCCTGGAGAAGGGAAGGCAAGTTTGCTTTGGGGACGGAGGCAGACTGTGTGTGTCTAGAATGCATCTGTGGGCACTGAGAGCACAGCAGTGAGGCAAGGAGCATGGGGGGGTGGGCACGAGCTTTTCCCTGAGGAGCAGCTGTCCCAGCATGGGAGCCCTTTTCCATGGCCTGGCTGGGGGCTCACCATGGCCACCTCCTTCTTCAGCTCATCCAGCTCCTTCTCTTTCTGTTTTTTCTTGCCGCCCCCATTTTCCGCAGTGGTGGCCGCAGGTGAGTACTCGCGGCCGGCCTGCAAGAGGAAGGGAGAGCCCAGGGAGTCAGGGAGGACGGAGGCTGGAGCCTCTATTCCCCCAGGATAGCCTGGGATCCCAGGCATTGGGAGTGGGGGGGGGGGGGGCAGTGGATTCAAAGTCAGTGGTCATCCCAGGGGAGGAAAGGGGGTTGCAGGGTGGCGGGGACCCCAGGCCCTCAGTTTGAAAACGATTAGCAGAGCCCCAGGGCTCTACATTTGAACTTCGGGAAAGGCTGAGGGGCTCAGGACTCAGGAGCCCACTTAGCTTTTGAGTAGTTGGGCTCATGCTAAGATTTTGTTGAAAGAACGCTGCTCTTAAAGCAAAGTAAACAAAACCCTTAAAAACCACCATCCTACACTATTTAGAGTTGTAGAAGGGACTGGACAGGGCTGGGGGTTCGTTGAGGGAGCAGTACCCTGTAGGGATGTCTTTGTTCCAACACCGTGGCTGCTTTACTCAGAGAGGAGTAGAGACAGTTAGGAATGGGGGTGCAGTTAGGAGTCTTTGGGGAGTCAGGGGTCAGGGCAGGGAAGTGTCTGGAGGAGGAGGGGAACCACAGGGTCTGGTGGTGGAGTGTGGAAATGGGATGAGCAGGGCTCACGGACTGAGAAATCAGTAGTCGGAGGACAAGTGCGTCCAGGAAATGGGCGCGCAGAGCGTCCTGGGAGCCCTCTCCATCCTGCCGCCGCCTCCCACCAGAATGCAGGATTTGGGGTTGGGGTGAGTCATGGCCTCTTGCTGGCAAAGGTTTCTGGGGGAGTACCCCCAAGCCCCCCTCGCCTCCAGCCTGGAATGTGAAGTGACTCCCCAACCCCTTTGGCCATGACACTTGGTACTAGGCTGCCGCTGCTTGGGCAGGATAAAAGGTGCTGGGAGGATCATGTGTCTGCAAGTCCTGTCAGCCAAGAAATAAAAGTTGACCTCAGAGCTGAAAAAAAAAAAAAAAATTGCGACTGGGCAAGAGGCAATTCACAGGACTTGAGGCCCCAGAGCACAATGGGGTGAGGAGGGAACTGGGCCCTGTTTGTCTAAAAATATAAGAAATTGTCTCTGAGCGTAGAGAATGGACTTGAGGACACGGGGAGGGGGAAGGGTAAGCCGAGACGAAGTAAGAGAGTGGCATGGACATATAGACACTAGCAAACGTAAAATAGCTAGCTAGTGGGGAGCAGCTGCATAGCACAGGGAGATCAGCTCGGTGCTCTGTGACCACCTAGAGGGGTGGGATACGGAGGGGGGGAGAGAGACGCAAGAGGGAAGAGATATGGGGATATATGTATACATACAGCTGATTCACTTTGTTATAAAGCAGAAACTAACACCATTGTAAAGCAATTATATCCAATAAAGATGATTAAAAAAAAAGAGAGAAATTGTCTCTGAAGATAAATCTAAAACTGAAAATGCATGGAACTCTTAGGTCCAGGCATTCCTGGGTCCTTTAGTGAAGTCAGGTGAACTTTTCAACTGGAGCCTCGTGAGGCTACCATCTCCCCCTCCTCTTACTGGCCTGTGGTCTCCTCGCCGCCACCAGGCTTCCAGGGTCTCACAGGGGCCTTCTGGGGGAGAAGGTGGGGAATTTATCCTTCCAAGGGGTCTTGGGTGATAGGATAGGAAGTGGCTGGGGAGGCCTGGGGTGGCGTGACAAGTGCCTTCTCACCCCCTCTACCTCCCCAGGCTCCTCTCCTCCCAACCCCCTCAGGATGTTGTGTCCTTGTCACAGAGGCACTGCTCAGTTCCTGTCCTGTGCCTCCACTTTTCCACTGGACCCTAAGGGCCATGCCAGGGTTTCACAAATGAGCTTTTCTATACTATGATGAAATTCTTCTTTTTTTTTTTTTTTTTACTGTAAACAGGGAACACCTGGGTGGGATCTACAGTCAAGGTTCCTGCCCCCCCCCCTTTCTTTTTGCAGGATAATTCATTTTTTAAAAACAGACTTTTTCTTTCAGAGCAGTTTTAAGTTCACAGCAAAAGTGAGCAAAAATTACAGGCTCCCATATACCTTCTACCCGCCCCTGCACGGCCTCCCCACCATCAACATCTGGCACCAGAGCGGTACATGTGTTACAATGATGAACCTACGTTGACATATCATTATCACTCAAAGTGCATAGTTTACATTAGGGTTCATTCTTGGTGTTGCACATTCTGTGGATTTGGATGAATGCATAATAACATATATCCATTATTATAGTATACGGAGTAGTTTCACTGCCCTAAAAATCCACTGTGCTTGGGGATGATACATTTTTTTTCCATCAAAGAGGAGCCATCCAAGGAATGTGGCAGCTGCCCTGATCACAAGAGATCACGAATCTAACACCTGGAGATACAGAAGTCTGGCCAGTGAAATCAGGAACTGGGGTGGGGGAGGTGCAGAGAGAGGTGGACACCGTTATCACCCAGACACTAATGATCTAGAAGGATATGAGCTCTTTGCACGCTGTGTTGCTCAGAAGTGCTCTTCTCAGCAAAGGTGATCAGTAAATCTTGCATTTGTTTCCACGTGAAGCATCTACGGATCAAGGCTATCTTTGGCTTCCTGAACGCTGATCTTCCTGGGGAGACTGAAGCAGCCCAACAGGAGCGGGGAAGGGCTGTGACTAGTGTTACCTCTCGCTTCCCCAGGTGACTCAGGGGGGCTCATTTAGTTGAATGGATTGAAACGTCCTGGATTCACAAATCTGATGCTTTGGATTCTGTCCTCGGTGGGACAGCACTGAGAAATGGATGAAAAGCAGCGAAGAGACAAGAAGCCAGAGACCGGGCTGGATAAGCTTCAGTGTGACCCTCCATGTGACCCTCTGGGCATTCACAGAGGAGGGGGCTGTGCCTGGGGGCTAAGGAGCAGAGCCCAGAGAATTTCTGTACATACAGGCATGAAGTTCATGAAAATTAGAATCAAAGGCATGGTTTAAAAAATTTCCCAGCCCACATACGTACGTCTGGCATGTACAGATGGTGGCTAAACAAAGAAGCTCTCAGCAGCAGCCCCTTTCCCTAAGTGCCCATCCTGCTTTCCTGCCGGCAGGCACAGAGCTGGGGACACACTGCCCCGTCCCCTCTCCTGTCCTGGCAGGGATCTCAGGCTCTGCAGCCAGGAGCCTGCAGAGATTCGGGGCCAGCGGGCTGCCCAGGCAAGAAAGAAAGAGAGGAAGCAGGACCACTCCCCTCCCCTCCTCCCTCCCCCATCCACAAGTCCACAAGTCCCCCTCTCTGGGCCTTGAGTGCTGAAGGAGAACAGAGAGTTCTTTCTGAGAAAGCCCAGGGCTGGGACAGAGTCGGGGCAGCTGGAAATCAGCCAACTTTCCCCCCCACCGCTGCCCTTCGGTGGCAGCTGGAGCAGGCCGGGCTCCCTCCCACCGGGGTTGTCCCTTCCCCCAACTCCCATGCTGCCCTTCACAGTCACAGGGTGATGAGGTGACAGTGAGCCCTTGCTCTGCAGGGAAAAAGAGGATTTGGATGGGGGGGTGCCTTCCCTCTTCAGGGGTCTCCTGGCTGGGTGAACTCCAAGCTCCCCCCTTAAGTCCCCCCACTCTCCCCAGCCTCAGTCTGGATAGAACCAGACCTGCTCTCTGACTCGCTACTGGGAGTGGATGGGAAGGGAATTCAGGGATGCTGGGGGGGAAGCACAGACCCCTGAAGAAGTCAAGGTCAAATCACTTCTCAAGCAGGACCTCTTGAGCTGGGTCCACCCTGTGCTAAGGTGAAGGAGGGGACAGGTTCGAGGTCCAGCGCCTCAGCTGGGGACTCCCGTTCCCTGGGGGAACAAAAGATGTCAAGGTGCAGGTGAAGGTCCCCAGACAGTATCTTCCCATGGTTGTGAGCTCTTCCTCTGTGAAGCCCACACCAGACACAGCTCTTCACAGACCTCACGCGCCCTCACACTGTGACATCTATGCTCACTCATGCTTGAAGGTCTGCACGTTTGCAAATTTGTCTCCTGAGACACAAGCACAGGTGCTCACCCATGAATGTCTGTATCAACTGCAGCCTATGGAGAACACATGAAAACACACACACACACACTCACACACCAGTTCTATTTATAGCTCCCACCCTAGCTCAGGAACCCTGGTGTCCAAGCTCCGAGTTTTCTCAGCTGCTAATCTCAGTGTGATACCATGTCCTTGACTGACCCCCTAGGCCCAAAGAGCCCTACAGCTCCCCACAGGCACCTTCTTTCCTCAGCACCCTCCCGTTGCTCCCCAGGCCCTTTCCCTCCCCGATCTCTTCTGCCAGCATTCCACAAAAGGAAAGCCGCCAGGGCGCAGGATGTAAAGGGATTGGGTCACTTTTCTCCATATGGAAATTTCATTTCCAAGCATTCAAAGTCCTGGCCCTGTCCCCCACCCCCCTTCCCTGGTAGTTGTTAATCTTCCCCTTGGCATACCCAGTGCTGCAGAATGCCACAGGCTGGGGTGGACTGAGGGGGGTGCCTGCGGCTCTCACCAGCCTCTGGGAAAGTCCTCAAAGCACATGGCTTGCAGCCAGAGGACAATGCTGCCCGGGACATCCGGGGGCGCTGGACGGGGGGCTGGGGGCACGTCACTCTTCCTCCACACCCTCCGCCCAGCTGTCCCTGGAGCTCAGGGCCCCTGGAGCTGGTGTCCGGAACTGCTTGGTGACTCTGCAGTGGATGGCCCCTGCCCCTCTCTCCAACCTCAGATTGGACCCCCGTCCTCTCGGGCTGGGACTCCCAGAGGAATGGATACTTTCAGAGGGTGGCGAAGGCGGGGAGGATTAACAGTACCAAATGTCCCTTCAGCTGGGAGGCTGGGAGATGCGGTGAGAGAGGAGGAACGGTGGAGATGTGGCTGGAGGAGCAGGGACGGAGACGAGGGAGGGGGTGGAGGAGGGAGGGCCGGAGGGGATGCGAGTAGTGGGCTGCGGGGCTCGTGCTGGGAGTGCTGGTGGAGAGGACAGCGCTTGGGCGGCTGAGCTCTATGGGTCTGTGCCCTATGGGTCTGTGCCGTGGGGCTGTGCACACAGTCGTAGCCGGGACACTGTCAGTTCCAAGTTCAAACCAGCCCACTGCTCCTCCCTCCGTATCCCATCTCCACCTCATCCTTTCCCTCCAGCCTCCCTCACCGTCCAGAGAGCCCTACTGCTCCCCCCAGAGAGGCCCCTGCTCTTTGGGGATACTCACCCCACGGCCCATCTTGGGGCAGAGTGGCTGAGGAATCTAGATGGGGGAGGTCACCGGGAGGATCCCAAGCTCACACCACCAGCCTGGGGTGGCCAGAGACCCCAGCAGACAGACAGTGAGCACCAGGGTAGCTTTAAATAGGTCCCTCTCCCCCTCCCCCCCCTTCCCCTTCTCGGGAAAGAAACGTTTGTTGAAACAGGATCTCTGAGGACTCCTCCCCTCCCGCCCCTTAAGCAACAGGCCTGTGGAAGGTCCGTTTGTCCCTGCTGAGTGCCCCCCCTGGGCTCCCCTCACCCTCCAAGCCCTGGCCTGGGGCCACCACTGCTGAGAGCAGGGAGAGGCTGTGCCGGGCTGGGAACATGCCCCTTAGGGACAGGCCGAGCGGGAGCAGTCCCCTCAGCATCCCAGAGGCCAGATGCCATGAGATCTGACCCTTCTTCTTGTTTTCCTGTTGGGGAAACTGAGGCTCAGGGAGATTGAACTATTTGACCTGATAAAACAGAGTCAGAATCTGGGTCTCCTGAGTCTACATCCAATCTCCCAGAGAAAGAAGCAGAGACTGTTCCTTCCAACTGTAGCGGTGTTGGGGATACTGAAGCCAGGAAAAGGTAGTGTTGGAACCCCAGGCCAGCCCTTGTGTATGAAGGGGGCCCCGGTGAGAGTCAAAGGCAGCTCAAGGAGCAGCACGTAGTCTGCTTGGAGATGGAGGGGAGAGGGTCTCCCAAGCCCTCCAGATGTAGCCTTTCCAAAGTTTGAGAATCAAGACTCCTGAGGCCTGGGAGGTGGCTGGCGGAGGGACAGGCTGGGCACAGAGGAGACAGCCCAGCAGGCTTCCCAGATAATATCTCTGGGTTTCGTTCACCTTTGTTACAGGCAGGACATGCCACTCCCTTAGTTGAGGAGCTCTAGGCTGAAATTATGCCTGAGGTTTGTGGGTGCGTGGGGAGAAGCCCCAAAAGAGGCAAATTCAGAGCTTCTAAGAGATACATGGAGATCAATACCAAGTACCAGACCTGTGAACTAGAAAGGAGGGCTACAGGCTTCCTTCTTCTGGTGGGGAAGGGAAGGCAAGTCTGCAGCCGGCAGGATGGAGGGTAGGAGACAAGGGGCCGCTCTTCAGGGAAGCATGGGAGAAACTGAGGAAGTGCCTGGGGAGAGAGGTGGGCCCTCACCTCTGGCAGGAAGGGGGTCTGGAACCTGACACCAGCCAGAAACAGTGGTAGAGGAGATGGCCAGGAAAGGACCCTCTGGTCTAGAGGTGGTGTTGCTGCTTGTTTGTTAAAAGAGCCAAAGAATCGGGACAAAGGGAGGAAGCAGGGGACCAGAAGGGGCAGAGAGTGAAGAAAAAATCCGGTGCCTGCTTTCTCGTGGGAGCAGTCAGCAGACAGGGTTTTCCTGGTGGAGGGAAGCCAGCCGATAGGGGGCAGGTCTGAGCCCTGGCTGGGAAGCTTGAAAGGAAGTTAGGAGGAGAGGAGGGTGGGCTTGGGGCCCTTGGGCCAGAGGCCTGAGGTTTCTGCTGGCTGGGCTGGTCCCTCTCTGACCCCAGAGGGAACTCCCCACAGAGGGATTATCAACCTCTCCTCAGCAAGTCCACTCTCAGGGCACAAGGCTCTGAACTCCCCAAATAACTGGCCCCCTCCGGGCCTGCAGTTGGGATTTTCCATTACAGGGATCCGGTAGGTCACACCCTGCATCTGTCCTCCTTCTCCTCCTGGGTTTGCAGCAGGAAGGGTGGGTGGAATGGGGTAGACACCTTCTCCACATGGGCCCCTCGACTGACCTTGAATTTGGACCTGGGGAGAACAGGTAGTGGGAGGAAACAACGAGGAGAAAACAGATCCCAGTTCAAGCCCAGGTGTGTAGAGGGGAGAGCGAGAGAAGTAGCTGAAGATGTAACGAGAAGGCTGGTGGTTAGACGTCAGGAGAGACTGCCTGAAGAAGAGTGACCCACGTGTGTGGGGCTCCACACAGAGGGCAGCTTTGCCCTGGGGTAGGGGTGGATGAGAGATGACTTGGGATTTAGGAAGCACCTGTTCCTCGGTTCCTAAGTTGAAGTATCTGGTTTATCTTCTGTCTTGCCCTCTGCAGGACACAAGGTGAGGTAGAACATGGCCCCCGGAACTTGAGGGTCTGTAGACTTCTGGCACTGGGCTCTCCTAGTTTTCGCTCCCCACCCTCACCCCCCGGCACCTCCCACTACTGCCCAGTCTTTCCAAGGCCCTGGCTCTGGTCCCCCTAGCCAGGCCCAACACTGGAAGAGGCTGTGCCCTTCCTCTGCCCACACAGCCTAGTGGGCGGTCCCCGCCTCGCCCTGCATTTGGGCTAGCGTGCGGCTCCAAGGGCACTGGTGCATGCACATCTGGGGCTCGGACAAAGGAAAGGGTGGACAGGACACCTGGGGCCCATTCCTCACCCGTGTCGCGCATCCTTGACCACCCTCCCTGCCCGGGACAGTGTGGAGGCTCTGGGAGTCTACCTCCTCCTCCACGGTGGACCTCAGACTCCAGGACATCAGCCAGTGTAGACATTACCTGGTCCTTTGATCTGGGGGGCCCGGTCGGGCTCCTGCTTCCTTTGAACACAGCCGGTGGTGCCAGCTTGGATCAAAGCCCTTGGGGTAAGAAGAGCAAAGCAGAGAGTGAGAAAGACTTAAAAGTAGGAGGTGGAAAGGCCAGGGGGACTGGGCTGGGGGGGTGGGTTTGAGAGAAAGTCATAGATCAGATAGGGGGTCCACAAAGGGCAGGGTGGCCGGTTGTGAATCAGGTGTTTGGTTGGTATGGGAGGATCTGGGAGGGAGGTGTGTGTGTGTGTGTGTGTGTGTGTGTGAGAGAGAGAGAGAGAGAGAGAGAGACAGAGAGAGACCGAGAGAGGGTCAGAGAGAGGCAGAGGAGGGCATATTCTGGCGTGTGTGTGTGAACGTGCGTGCACCTGTGTGCTCGTCATTGACTGAGGGGGGCGTGACTGTGTGGGGTCCTGTGTGTGGGGAAGAGACCGTGGGAAGGAACCAAGGTAACTCCAGAGGGGGATGTGTGGTCAGTGTAGTAAAAATCAGTTCTTTGTGTACCAGCGCATGTCAGTACCCCGGTGTGTGTGTGCGTGTGTGCGTGCGTGTGCACGTGCGGCCGGTGGGGAGGACGTGTGGAGCCGGGCGGGTGTACGTGAGAGGCCATGGGAGAATGTGTATGTGCACGGGGAGGGGGTGGGGACGCCGCTCAGCTGCAGATGGGCTTTCAAGGTCTCCAAGAAACAGTTTTGTTTCCTGAGTGACTGGTCTCCTGGGGCCTCCAGCCCAGACTTGAAGGTTGTTTCAAGATCATGAAAGAGAGCGAGGGAGGGAGAATGGGAGGGCAGGAAGCACTGCCGCCCCTCTGGCCCTCTGCCTGCCCCTCACCCCACTTCTCTGCCCCAGTCCCCGATCGGGGCCCAGCTCCCCGGTCCCGCTCTGGTTCTTCCTCCTTTCCTGCTGCCAGCCTGCTCTGGGCGGCCTTGCTTCTCCCCCTCTGTCATTCCCTCTGAATCCCTTTTCCCCTTCTTCTTCAGGGCCTGTGGTCTTGTCACCACTGCCAGGCCCCCAGGGCCTTCTGGGGGAGTGAGTGGAAAAGTGTCTCCTTCCATGAGGAGGCTGTCTTGAGGTGATATGGGGAGGCTGGGAAGGCCTGGAGTGGCCATGACACGTGTCCCAGAAAAGGTACCTCTTCCTCCCTCTTCCTCTCCAGCCCTCTCTCCTTGTACTTCCCGCAGGTTGCAGTGACCCTGTGGTGGGCAGAGTGGCTGTCCAGGTCCTGCTGCTGCCTCAGTTTCACCACTGGACCGCAAGGACCACGTTGGATTTTCTCTCTCACTTGCTCTCCCCCCTTTACATCTGCGCCTGTTTTCTTTCTGGTCTTCCTTTTCAGTCTACACAAAATGTGTTCTAAAAACCTGTCATCTTTAATTTTTCCTCCAGATTATTCTTATTATCTTTTTTATTGTTAAAACCACATTATAAAGAGTTCAGGGGTGTGGGCCTAGAGAAATGGGAGGCTGGTGTTCTGTTGTACTTTGGTTTCCTGTGGCTGGTATGAAGACTTATGTTTGTATGTCAATGGTAATTATCTGGTAGAGAAGAAGAAACTGATAATTCAGCAGAGACAGAGATAAATTCAGGAATTAAGTCCTTCCGAGTGAGGATACAATCCAAAGCACAAAAGGAAGTCCCGGGTTATGTGTCTGATTGTAACAAGGAAACAAAAATAACTAAGTGTCTCTCTTCCTTTTGATTCAATATAAAATTATGCTTCCTGATTGAATTTACTTTTTTCATTAAGTTTGTCATATTAAAGTAACTAAACAAGGAGACCATTAGATTGAGGTGGCAGCCTATGTAAGCAAACCAAAATCCAAACCCAAACATGTAAATGCCTCAAGATCATGAAATCAAAATGCTAAGGACAACCAATTCTAAGCTTTAAACTACAGTCATTAAATAATTTCCTTCCTCTTCTTCCACAGCTTCTTTATGTAAGTCTTTCTCCTAGCTTCTTTTAGCAAAACACTCCTAACTGCTTCCAATTTGGTGGATTGGAATGGATTTTTGCTCAAATGAACTCTTGAAATTAAAAAAAAAGAAAAGAATTCAGAAAATAGAGAAAAGAGCACCCTGAAGAATTTTCCTGCATCTCTCTGCCTCTGCTCCATGCCCACCTCTTTTGGCCCTCTTTACGGCTCTCTGGCTTTGGTTAGCTCCATGCTTGTGTCCTAGCACAGTGGAAGTCCTGGGGAGGAAAAGGAAAGGACCTGGGTGTGGCCCAGGGGGAGCGTGTCAATCCTCCTCCTTGAGCACGATGGCCCAGAGCTGCTCCGTGCCTGTCTTCCCACTGTCCTACCTTCGGCCCACACCATGCTCCAATGCAAAAGGCACATGTCTGCAAGACAGGCCGGCGAGGTTGGTCTCAGTGGGAGAACTCATGTGGCCTTGGGCAAGAGGCATCCCCGCTCTGCCTTTGCTTCTTCATCTGAATAACGAGGAGTAGAGCTAGAAAATCTCTGAGGTCCTTTTGCAGCTCTGATGATCCCCAAATTCCAGGCTACTTCCTCCTCAGCTCATGGCTCAGCTCAGGTAAATGGGAAAATTTACCTGTGGTTCTATCACCAACCACCCGTTGGAGACCAGGGTTCCGAAGGAGATATAAGGGGGCAGGCACTCCTATTTTGTTTATTAGTGTGACCCCCAGAAATGGGTCTGATCCCTTCAACTCTTGGCATAGAAGCAAGGAAGGGCTCAGGGTTTGGGCAAAGTCTACCCTGGTTTCTTACAGAGAGCCTGTGTGAGAGGGGGAAGGGTCTGGCTGTCTTTTGGGGAGAAGGGCAGGGCTAGGAGTAAGATTGGAGAAACTTGACATTTCTTGGCTGGCATTTGATCCACAAACAACAGACGAGTCTGTTTCCAGAGATTCTTCAGGCTGGGAAAAGTCTGTTAGGGGTAATGGGGAGGATGGGGTTAATGGGCCCCGCTGAGTGTGGGGGGCAGGGGTCACAGCTGGGCCCTCTAGGGTTCCTGTTTGCCTTTGATTCCATCTGGGCAGGGAGGGAGTGGCCCCCAGCCCCCTGAGGCAGGTTTGCTTTGGCCCGAGATCTGACCCAGCCACCGGCCCAGAGCTCCCCGCCTCCCTGCTCCCCCTATCAAGAGACAGCCCGGTTCCCCCTTAGCCTCCTCCTTTCTACCTCCTTCTTCCCTAACCAGGCCCCCTCCACTTGGTCCAGAATACAGCTCTGCTTGTCTGCCTGTCCCCTTTGGCGTTCCAGACACCCGGCTGGGACAGGATGCCCTGCAAACATCTGGCACACAGGGCCGAAATCTTGTGCCACACAGCGAGCTCTCCTTGGGACCTTGTGGAGCTCGGCCTCCACTGTGCCTCGGTTTCTCTGCAAGTCCAGGATCCTTTCACTCTTGTGCTCCTGTCTGGATGTTCTCAGCCTTGTCCCTTGGGGAACCCAAGTGCCCCCACGGATAATTCAGTCAATGATGTGGGCTCACGGTCAGTCCACTGCATCCTTCAGACTTTCTCCCAGTATTTCTGGAGCACTTACTGTGTGCCAGGTTCTGTGCAAGGTACTGGAGAGACTGTTACAATCAAGGCAAATAAGGTTCCCACCCTCATGGTCCTGTTGTAAGAATCTCATGGCCTTTTAGTCACCAAATCCCTTTACCCCATCCCTTGATCTGGTATTCCCAAGGGCAGCTCTGAGCCCTCAGGGATGCCTCATTTCCTCTAGCTCCCCTCACTTCTTTACTTTCATTTATGCTAAGTGAGATTGGGTGGGCCTGGGCTCTGCTTCCCACCTGGGCGATTCTCCCATCCCAAAGATGCAGGAGCAAAGGCTGGGCCATGCAGTACTAGACATCATCCTGGGCTGGACCAGAGGGAGAGCAGAAGCTTGCCAGATAGGACTCACTCCACCATGAACTAGCCGTGTGAACCTGAATAAGTCCTTTACCTCCCATCAATAGAGTGAGGGGGTGTACTGGGTAGTACACAGCTCACCTCTAGCTGTATACTAATAACCCATGCCTGGGCCTCACCCCAGGGATCACGTTTTAGCTGGTCTGAGGTGGGACTCAGCCATCAGTAACTTTTAAAAGCTCCCAGATGATTCGATGTGCAAGCAGAGTTGGAACCAATCATGTCTAAGAGCTCTAGCTCATCAGAGCTAACAGTTAATGAGGCACCATTCTAAGCACTTCCCATGAGTTACTTCATTTAATTCTCATAGCAACTCTTTGATAGATGGGGAAACTGAGACATGAAGATCCCAAGATGCTTACCCAAGTAAGGCAGCTGGAATTCAAACCCAAGCAGTTTGGTTCTAGAACCTGCACATATAACTTCTGGGTTATAAGGATGCAGAGAAGAAGCTGCTCTATCCCTAGGAGCACACGCGCAGAATCCTCCAGGCTGCAATGGCGAGAGAGAGGAATGCCCCAGAAGCTACAGGGAAGGAACAGTACAGCTGGCTGCTGGCCGCGCACTGTTGTGTTTAGAGGGTGATGGGAGCTCAGAGAAGGAAGAGATGGTTCTCAGCTGGAAGAATTAGGAGGCCTGCAGGGAGGAGGTGGCATTCTAGTTGGGTCTTGATGGATAGGTAGGATCCACCTCTGGCTCAGAGAACCAGAGAGAGCGTGTTCTGGGTAGAGGAAACACAATAGGCACAGGCACAGAAGCCTGAAGCACCCAGTGTGCAAAGAAACAAGGGAGCTGATACCGGGAATGGGTGTGGGAGCCGTTTCATGGGGGGTCTTTGAACACCAGACTAAGTGCCATTCTAAACGCCAGTATTTCCTAAAAGGCTCTGATGATAATAATCACTTCGGGGGCTTATTGCAAATACAGGAGAGCAAGCCCATCTCTTAGAAATTCCGATCCATAAGGGCAGGGGTGGAGAGTGGGAATCTGTATTTTTACCGCCAAGCAACTTTGAAAGATATTGTTATAAGCAACATGGAGCCACTTCAGATTTTTGAGCAGGGAGTGATGCTCTCGGAAGGTTCACTGATTGCAAGGGGTATGTGTACATGGACCGAGGTGCTGGGCTGGAAGGGAGAGACAGGTAGGAGGTTATGGCAAAAATTTAGCCAAGAGGTAACAAGGGTCTGGAGCAAGAGAGTGGCCATGGCAATGAGGAGAAAGGGACTTTGAGAGGTAGAATTTCAGGATTTGTCCATTAATTGTACGTCAGGATGAGAGAGGAAGGCGCTGGAGATGGGGGAGGATACTGGTGCAGAGTGAACTAAGAGAAGGGTGTGGAAGAAAGGAGGTTGTGTGAGACAGAAGACACACATTTGCCCCGGGGCATAGTCAGTTTGAGGTGTTACTGGCAGGGTCTCCAGGTGAAGGCGCTCAGTGGGTGGTGAATTGGGGACTGGAACTTGGGAGAGAGGGCAGGCTGTGGAAGTCACCTGCACAGAGGTGGTCACTGAACCAGGAGCATCAACTATCTTGGACAGAACCTTGGGTAACACCCGGTGTAGAGAAGGAGGATCCAGAAGATGGAGAATTAGACAAGCCAGAGAGATGGGGGAACTAGACCAAGTAGGAGGCCTGGAAACCGAAAGAGGAAAAAGTTATAAGGGGCAAGGAACTAACAGCTTCAGATGCTACAGGAAGCCAAGGGGAAATGAAAGCTGCTCACTTTGGGGGGAACTCAGAAGTTACTGGTGTGACTTTTGAGAAAACCATTTCCATAGAGGGTGGAGTTTGGAGATAAAATTGTGAAGGGATAAGGAGTGTATGGAAACTGAAGCAGGCGTGGAGATTACCGTCTTCCAAGAGGAATACAGGAAGTGGAGGGAAAAAGACAGTGGGAAACAGAGAGCAGAGGGGGTGGGAACCACGGGACAGACACGGCTCACTTAGAAGTATCTCCCCGCCTCTATTTGCTGCAGGTCCTGCTCTGCCATGTGCCCTAGCTTTGATCACAGCCAGGCACCGTGATACCTATATTCTCATTTTATCTTCACAATAGTCCTCAAAAAACATAAGGTCAACACTACTAATTCTCACATTCCACACGGTGAAACCAAGGCTAGAGGAAGTCAGTAACAGGATGGAGGCAACACAGCCAGTAAAACTAGGTTCAGCCAGACCTATGTTGTCTGATTCTCGAATCTCAGCCACAAAGATTGTTTTAAAAAATAAATTTATTTATTTATTTATTTTTGGCTGCATTAGGTCTTTGTTGCTGCACGTGGGCTTTCTCTAGTTACAGTGAGCAGGGGCTACTCTTCGTTGCTGTGCGCGGTCTTCTCATTGCGGTGGCTTCTCTTGTTGTGGAGCATGGGCTTCAGTAGTTGTGGCACAAGGGCTCAGTAGTTGCGGCTCGCGGGCTCTAGAGCGCAGGCTCAGTAGTTGTGGTGCACGGGCTTAGTTGCTCCGCCGCATGTGGAATCTTCCCGGACCAGGGCTCGAACCCGTGTTCCCTGCATTGGCAGGCGGATTCTTAACCACTGCGCCACCAGAGAAGTCCAGCCCCAAAGGTTTTTTTTTGCGGTACGCGGGCCTCTCACTGCTGTGGCCTCTCCCGTTGCGGAGCACGGGCTCCGGACGCGCAGGCTCAGCGGCCACGGCTCACGGGCCCAGCCGTTCCGTGGCATGTGGGATCTTCCCGGACCGGGGCACGAACCCGTGTCCCCTGCATCGGCAGGCGGACTCTCAACCACTGCGCCACCAGGGAAGCCCGCAGAGTTTTTGACTAAGATGAGAACACAGAAGTTTTACTTCATATGCCTGAACTCCTAAAGCTAACCGGCTTCATCCCCCAACGTGGGGGTCTGCTCTGTCTAGTCACCTGCCCCCAGGGACATCTAGTTCAGAAGCTGGCATCCTCAGCACCAGCGCTCGGTGCCTCAGTGCCCTCTGGAGCAGGCAGTCCTGCCCACCTGGAGTCCCATCACCCCGTCCTGCCAGCTGGCTGGACCCGCACCCTTGTTGTTCCCCCAGACACTGGCTCTTCGGGATTGCCGTTTGTCCTATGCAGAAGCTGCATGGCAACGTGGTCAGGAACTACTGTGGAGTCAGAATGCCTGGATAAGAAACCCTAATCTACCACTCACTGGACAAAAGTTTAGCTTCTCTGAGCTTCAGTTTCCTTATCAGCTCTAATTCACAGGGTTATTTTGAGAACTCAAATGCTCGATGCATGTTCGCTACTATATTTTCTGCCCTTGCTCTTCCATGTCCTGGTCTTGGGACCGCAGTTTCTTCCTTAGCTGAGTCCAGTCTCCAGCACACTTCCTCCCCAGAGGACAGAGCTCGGCCCTTCCCAGGCTGCCCAGGAAGCCAGGCTGGGTTGTCTGCAGAGGGATGGAAGGTTAGGGCTCTGAAATAAGAGGAGAAGATTTCTGTCAGCTGTGGATGGTCTGTTTGTCTGTGGAGTGTCAGACAAACTCCAGAGGGGGCAACAGTGCCCACCGTGGAGGCGATCTGGCCACGAGAGAAAGGACCCAGCTTCCCTCTCTCTCCGTCACCCATTTGCTCCCGCGCTTCCTCAATCGCTTGGCACTTATCTGTGGCGCTTCTCCTCCTTGCCAGGCACTGCGCTAGGCATGGGGGCAGAGCAAAGAAGAGCCAACGGTGGCCTTGAGCGGCTCGCAGCCAAGATGGAGAGGCAAATATAAAGCAGGCTTGGGACAACAATGCAGAGTGGAAAACGCCATCAAAGGGCTGAGGACAGGTGCTGTGGGAGCAGGGGAGGGCACGTCAGCATCAGGACCCCAGGCCCGCTCTACCCCCCACTGGGGCGAGCTCCTTCACCCTCACCCTCCACTCTGTTTCTTTGTTTTTGTAGTCTTTATTTCTGGCTTTGTTTTCCCTTCTCTTTTCCAACAGAGAGCCTTTGGAAAAATTCCACCCTTGTTTCAGTTGGACTAGGGAAAAGGGCATTTGTCTACTCTTTGGCCAGGAGAACCAAGGGGTGTCAGGTTCCTGCAGAGTCCAGGTGTGGACATTGGGGTGCCAGGGCTGTGGGGAGGGAGGCTTGGAGAGCACGCAGCACCGGGGCAGGGAATGGTGACAAGCAGGGACTGCATGCTCCCATACCCTCTTCCCAGAGCTTGCCTCATATCCCCCGTCCTCTGTTCTGATTGGAGGGGAGAGTTAAGGCCCCCGTCCATCTCAGGGAGCCCTGTGAACCCCGCTTTCAGTCCTTTTTCCCCACCCAGGGTGCTTGGAAGGGCTGGGACCCCAGAGGTAGAAGTGAGCCTTTGATACCGGCAGCTCTAGAGGGCTGCGTATGTGTGCGTGTGTGCACGTGTGTGAAATTCCTCTCGCCCATTTCTCCCCCCACCCCACCCTCCATACCACACACACACACACACACACACACACACTCCTCTTATTGATTCCTCTTTTCCTGAGCCTCAGCACTGCATTCATTCATAAAACATATATTTATTAAACACCCATTATGTGCCAGGAGCTGGAGACACACTCGTGGGAAAAGACTGTTATTCAAGAGGTTGTATAGACACCAGGAGTGCGTGCGTGTGTCTGTGTGTGCGTGTGCGTGCACATGTGCGTATATGAGCAATTGTGTGAGGGTGACGGTAGCAGGAGGGAGAAGAATGTTAGCAGCTTAAGTTCAGGAGACAAACGGCTTGCACCTACGTCCGGATGCTACCATGTGCTAGCCTGGCGGCCTTGGGTAGGGGATATACCCTCTCCAGGCCTCCTGCTCCCATCTGCAAAACAGGTGGCAACAGGACTCAGCCCTCGTATTTGTTGTGAGGACCGGGCCGAGGGAGGGAGTGCGTGTGTGCAGGGGCGCACAGCAGGTGTTCAGGAAGCATTAGCAATCGCCCGTGCCTCCCCCTCACCTTGCTCAGAGCTGGGTGTGGGCAAACTTGGAACGACCTGTTCTCTAAACCTGTCTCCCGCTCACTGACTCAGAGGCAGTCACCAGGCGCTTACCACCTCCTGCCCCCGGAGTCTCATCTACAACACGCAGCCCACAGACCTCTGTCTAGCCGTACCGCTGCCATCTTCTGCCCACTGCCCCACCCCAGCTGCTTGTGATGGGGAAGAAGTGACGTCACACAATGGGAGCTGCCTCAGCCCCATTGCCACTCTCCAGACACATAGGTCTGCACCGGCAGCTCCCTCTCAGCTGGCTGGGAATGGAGGAGAGAGATGCAGGGAGCACCTGCGGTGGAGCCCAGGCACACAGCCTTATGGGACCAGGGACCAAAGGACTTGTGTGTGGGGGGAGGGGCTTCCAGCGGAGAGGGATCCATCCACAGCCTTCCAAAGTGGGCGACCACTGGCACTAATCCTGGCTTTAGAAATGGCAGGGCTTCCTCCGGAGTCAGGGCTAGGCCAGCAATGGCGTTGTGGGTTCTCTGTCCTTTTTCTTCTTCTTCTTCGTCTTCTCCTCTTTTTGGCCATGCCATGTGGCATGCAGGATCTTAGTTTCCTGACCAGGGACCAAACCTGCACCCCCTGCAGTGGACGCTTGGAGTCTTCAACACTGTACCGCCAGGGAAGTCCGTGGTTTCCCTGCTCCTGAAGAGATGTGCCGCCCCCTTGGCATAGGCTTTGAGAACTGGGGGAGGAGTGTGGGCTCAGCCAGGGCTAGAGGAGGTTCAGGGAGTAGATACACACACACACACACACACACACACACACACACACACACACGATCCCCCATGAGGGTGCAGATGCCTGGCTAGGAAGGAAGGAGGGAGAGGGTCTGGTGTGAACGTGTGTGGGTGTGGGAGGTAGCTTTGTGGTTGTGTGAGTGGTTCTGGGTGTGCACGCTGCCTGTGTGTTTCTCTTTTGGTGCACCCAGGTCCCTGTGTCTGCATCTCTGTTTCAGTGTGTCTCTGCATGAGTTGGATGTCAGGGTAAAGGTAGGTTTTTTGCTCCGGCTCTGTCTTGTCTCTTTACTTGAGCCTCTCAGCAAGTCAGCAGAGGGAATTTTCCCTTTTGGGAGGGTGGGAAAATATGGCTCATCGGGGCAGTATGGGTCAAGGCTTTCATAAACACACACAAATCACAGGACATTCTTGTGTGTGATCCTTAGCTCCCACTAAACTGGGATTTATACACATTTAAGAGGAAGAAAGCCAAGGACTGCGAGTGTGTTTGTGGCTCTTCTGTATGTCTACTGTCTGCTGGGTATGTGTGCTCGCTTCTTGGATGTGTTTGTCACTCTGTCCCCAAGGCACTGTCCGTATCCATAGAGGGGTGTGTGTCTGCACACACATGCTGGTCCACGTTTGCCTCTAAGAAGCCGTTTAACAGAAGAAGCACCGGCTCCTCAGACAACCCGAGGTTCAAATCTGAGTTTGGACAGTAACTAATCCATTAACTTTGGACACGTTCCTAAACTCCCGTAAGCCTCAGTCTCCCCACGGGGGTGATAATAGCACTCATCTCACGAGGTGCTGGGAGGATTAAATGAGATCATGTTACACACCTGGCACACGTGAGCATATGTCAACAGCCCCATCTGTGAATGTGCCTCTCTGAGAAAAATGTCTCCACGGTGTGACATCTCAGCCAGATTATCCATTCCTTTAGGGCACAGTGTGGGTCTTATCTTTAAGGACTCAGGACACCTCAGTGCCTTGTATATATTTCATCTTAGGGGAACTGAGTTAAATAAGCCTGGGAAACATAGGCCTGGTGTCTGATGTATGCCCACCCCTGGTGGTACAAGGAGGGCGAGTTGGCTGGTGATGGCATAGTGACAACAGCCCCCCATGATCACTACTGCCCGCTTCACTCACATCTCTGCAACCCCAGGCTCCCTCCCTTATGGCTGATGAGGCTGGCCCAAGACTCATGGAAAGGCCGCCTTCCTCCTTTCTCTGCTCACCCCACCGCAGGCATCAGCCTCGGTGCTGGGTAAGCCTGGGTGGAGTTTTTAGGGACCAGATCGGGAGGGTACAGGAGACCTCTCCACTCCCGACGATATATCCCTCCTCTGCAGCATGTGGGTGTGCTGTGTGTCTGTGCATCGCTCTGTTGGGGGTGTGACGTCTTTTTGTATGAAGCTTCTCTGTGTTATTGTAGGTACGTGCGTGTGCTACTGTGTGACGCGCCTCTGACTGGGGTTTGCTCTCCTCCCCCAGTTTTCCCAGTTACATAAGCATCTGAGGGGCTACTCAGGCCTGGGCAATGGGCTCCCCCTGCTGGCAGCCTCTGGAACTCACAACCTGGGGAGGGCACGTGCGAGAGCGGGTCTCCCAGGACCTCCTTCCCACTGGAGAGGCCAGCCCAGCCCTCAACAGCTGCCTGCCCTCGGCTCCCTCCCAGCCCCAAGCCCTAGGGTGTTCTCTGGTCCTTGAGAGTCCCTCTCATGCCACTCATTCTGGGGGTTGGTTATTACTTGCTTATGGTACAACCCTCTGGCACGACTGTATGTTCCCTGAAGGAAACATTTCTGCCTGTTTACCACTGCATCTCTAGTGCCCTGCATGAGGTGTGGCCCAATCGGTATTTTTGTGTGTGCGTGTGTGCTTCCACAGCACGTCCATTTTTTGGGAAAAATTTTTATTGGAGTATAATTGATTTTAAATGGTGTGTTAGTTTCTGCTGTACAGCAAAGTGAATCAGTTATACACATACATATATCTACTCTTTTTCAGATTCTTTTCCCATAGGTCATTACAGAGTATTGAGTAGCGTTCCCTGTGCTATACAGTAGGTCCTCATTAGTCATCTATTTCCAGTCGGTATTTGTTCAATGAAAAGGTTATAGGGTGAAGAGGCTTGGGAAGAGAGACAGTGAGGTGAGGGAAGATTTAGAGTTTGGGGGACAGATAGGCCTGAGCTCATCATACCTTGGCCACTTAAAAGCTGTGTGGCCTTGGGCAGAATGCTTAACCCCTCTGAACCTCAAGTTTCTCATCTGTTAAATGACACCATCTGGCACAATATGCTGTAAAGACCGGAAGTAATGTCCAAAAAGGCCTTATTGTACAGGCATGTGTGAAACTGAACAAAGGAAACCTAAATCAAAATGGAGTCAGGAAGCCATGAAGGGAGGTCTCTCATGCACTCATTGCTCACCACAGCTTACAGATCCCAGGAGGAAGAAGGAAGTCTTCCTTTTGACCCAGCAACAAGCTGCCTGCCACTTGCAGCCAATGAAAATTCCCTGCCACCGCCTGCCCTCTTCTCCTCCCATTTCTTCCTAAAACTTAGTAAAACTTGACCTTCCCTTTGTCTCCTTGGACTTGCCTGTGGTTCACCATAGTTTGCTTGTCCCGAATTGCAATTCCTGTGCTATTAACGGGTAAACTTATTTTGGTTAGTTTAAGACCATGTTTCATTTTTATTTTGTTTTATTTTTTAACATCTTTATTGAAGTATAATTGGTTTGCTTTTATAAAGTTTCTGCTTTATAACAAAGTGAATCAGCTATATGTATACATATATCCCCATATCTCCTCCCTCTTGTATCTCTCTCCCACCCTCCCTATCCCACCCCTCTAGGTGGTCACAGAGCACTGAGCTGATCTCCCTGTGCTATGCAGCTGCTTCCCACTAGCTATCTATTTTACATTTGGTAGTGTCTATATGTCCATGCCACTCTCTCACTTTGTCCCAGCTTACCCTTCTCCCTTCCCACATCCTCAAGTCCATTTTCTACGTCTGCATCTTTATTCCTGTCCTGCCCCTAGGTTCTTCATAACCCTTTTTTTTTAGATTCCATATATATGTGTTAGCATACGGTATTTGTTTTTCTCTTTCTGACTTACTTCACTCTGTATGACAGACTCTAGGTCCACCTCACTACAAATAACTCAATTTCGTTTCTTTTTATGGCTGAGTAATGTTCCATTGTATATATGTGCCACATCTTCTTTATCCATTCATCTGTCGATGGATACTTAGGTTGATTCCATGTCCTGGTTATTGTATATACTGTTTCATCTTTAATGGTGACATTTCATGACAACCATGAAGGGACCTGAAGGAGATGAAGCCCCCTGGAACTGCATGCCCTCTGCTCCTGTGAGATGTCTTCTTAGCGGTTCACAAGCCTCCTCTCAGATTCGAGCTCCCTCTTTTTGGCTGAGCCCTCTGACTTTATTCAGGATCTGTTTTCCTGAAGGCATTGTCCTTTTGGTGAGTACTTGTTTGTTTTTCTGAACTTCTAAGTTAACATTATGGGATCCCACAAACACTCTCAGGATGGCGCTTCCTTTGGGACCCTGGCCCATTCTGTGTTTAAAAACTATGGTCCCCCCTCACTTGCATTTTTAATGAAATGGACTGACCTAACCAAAGATAATTTAGAACTTCAGTGGCCATTATGGCGAAGCTTCAACCTCCCCAAATTTGTTTCTCTCAGAACTAAACTTGAGGACCAAAACTCTAAAATACAACAAATTGAATGGGATACCTATTTCAGTTGACATTTTGAGGCTTTACAAAAAAACCTTTCTAAATTGACAGGGGTGAATAAACCATTACAAGAAGATTAAAACGCATTGAAAGACTCTTCATCCTCTTCCCCTACTGCACTTATTCCACCTCCTTTGTACCCACCACATCCTCATTCCAACCCTTCCAGTGAATTTCCATTTTTCTCCAAACTTCTCCCTATTTTCTCTTCATCCGAACCTCTTAGAACGTGCTCCTTTAAAATCAGTCCCTCTGAGGATCGTATTGCTAAGCCCCCAATTTCCTATGTCCTCTAGACTAAGGCCAAACTAAAAGCCATAGTCAAGGATTTTCCTAGAGCTACTGAAGATCCTTAAAGATTTTGCAGAGACATTTAATACAGTTACCCAGATTTACCAGTCAGGTTCCTCAGATTTATACCAGCTAGTTCACATGCTTGTTGGCAAAGGCCAAGCCTAGCATTGAATGAAAACAGCTACTTGGGGTAATCCTGAAAAATCTCTAGAACTGCAAATGAGAGACCTACCCCCTGCCTTGTTATAGGATCAGGCTGGGCAGTTGCTAAATGACTTCACCTGGAAATCCCCAAAACCTGTGAACTTGAATAAGATTCAGGCTTACATTCAGAAACCCAGTGAACCTGTGTACAACTATTACAGTCAACTCCAAATGTTTTTGAGATTTCTGGTCTCCCTCTGGATGTCCAATCCGGTTGGGTAGGCTTCAAATCTGTGTTCATGAATGGGCTAAACCAGGACTTTTCTCTCTTGGTTAAGAGAACCAGAATAGAATGGGAAACCATGTCCATTGCAGACTTAGTTTGGCAAAATAATTAGCCTGCACCCTAGATGATTACACTAAGAAAAAGACCATAAAAATCCTTAATCTCTAGCTTCAGCAGATGGAGGCCTTTAAGCAAAATCCCCCCGGCCTGTTGTTACTGTGAGAAGTCAGGACACTGAAAAAAAAGGCTGCTATAAACTAAATGGTCCAGGAGTCTTCAGTCACCCAACCAATCTTTCCAATGTCCTTCCACATCCCAATGATGGGACTCCGAGGAATCACAGGGGCTTTCCCCAACCCTTCTCCAGGCTGGGAATGACTTTCCACTGGGGCTACTATTAAACAGCCCCTGCTTCAGAATACTAAATGATTCATATAGTGGGGATCTCTGATAAACTTCAACAAGTCAAGAGAAAAAAAACATTGCATCAAAAATGCCCTTTGAACAAGACCATTGCATCAAAAGTGCCCTTTGAACAAGACCGAACAGACTGGTGATGACAAAGTGAGAGAGCAGGTTGACACACTGTTGAAAGTGTTGCATATCGTGAATTTTAACACCAGTGTGCAGACTTTAAAGTTGCTTTCCCAAGTAATGAATTCTCCGCAGATGATAGCAGACCAAAATTATGCAGCATTGCACGGAAGATGTTGATCCAGGGATGATGTTTATTCCTAAAATACAACCCAGGAAAATCTGTCCTCACTGCTTCTAGGTACTTTACGTTGCCTGATGGACCATGCGAGCCTTGGCGAATGGATTTCATACAGCTTCCCCCACCTCACGGACGTAAATATGTCTCGGCAACGATTTGCATGTTTTCTTTCTGGACTGAAGCTTCTCCATGTAGACAGGCTACTGACTCCTCCGTGGCTAAGAACCTATTGGAAAAGATCATTCCTACCTGAGGGAACCGCCCCCAAACTTCATAGCGATAGGGGAACCCACTTTACTGGTCAAGTGTGACAAGAAGTCTGTGCCATATGGCCAGTTCTGCAACGTTTTCACCGCAGTTATCATCCACAGTCTCCAGGACTAGTCGAATGTACCAATGGCATCATCAAAACCCAACAGGAAAAATCTGTAGAGACCCTTCAGATACCCTGGCCAAAAGCATTGCCATTGGTCCTTCTGAGCCTTAGGGCCACTCCTTTCGGAACCCACGAACTATGCTTAACCATATATTAGAACAATCTTTCCATGGCATGCTCCCAGGACATGAAGACCTTAAGCACCATACCTTACAACCTGGAGAGTTGTCTATTGGAAAAGACATCACTCTCTTCAACGCCACTGGAGAGGTCACTATCAGGTAATGTTAACCAACCCTTGTGCCACGAAACTCCAAGGAATAGGCTCTTGGATCCATATATCACATCTAAAGAAAGCACCAAACCCTGACTGGACCTACATCCCAACTGGTGACCTAAAAGTAAAGATGTACAAGAATTGAAGCATACAGTAGCTTAAGGAAACAGCTTTCCCATGATGACTGGCCTGTATATCTTTTCCTTACTCTTACTTCTTGCCTTATCTTCTCCCTCTCTTTCTTGGAAAGACAATGCTCTTACCCATATTTCCTAATCCATTGCCAAAGGGGGAAACCTTCTGACTGTTGAATATGTTACCAGAAACCTCGATATGTCCATGACAGTGGTGACCCTCTGGTATTAAGTCTGCTTGATGTGACGAAATAGCCCCTCTCTTTGCAGCCTTTAGGGACAAAATCCACAGAACAGAATGTTTTCTTCTTAAATATTCCCCAAACGTCATTGACTCTTGGCTCTAAAGGACCAACTGGTAAATTCCAGTTAGTGGCACTGTTAGTAAGTCTTATGTGCACCACCTGGCTTTAGCCTTGTCTGTGGCAAATGAAACTCTCAATGAGCCTATGAATGTTTGGACAGCTGGTAAATGGGAGGCCAGTGTTTACTGGGATATTTAACCATCCCTGTTAATATCTATAATAAATCCGAAGCTTCCCACTGACCTTCCCCATTATATCTTCATAAGCATCTTAAATGGGAACTACCTGGGGCATACATGACTCCGGGCTTGCCTCCATAGCGAGAGGCTTTCCCCCTCGGGTCAAAGTTCCAATGAGAATATGAACATAAACCTCTCCCTCACATTAGAAGAGCTAGCTGATCCTGCAGCCTGACAATGATCACTTGATTCCTTGGCTAAAGTAGTGGTAGACAAGCAATAGCCTTGATTTTGAACCAGGTGGCATTAGCATATACCACCTGTTGCATATGGGTAAACGCCTCTGGAGAAGTAGGAACTCAATTATACGAGAACAGGGAACGAGTGCACTTGCTAGTTGACTACTTTAGGATCATGACTTAAAGCCATCATACAAACAAAGTCATATTACTTTTAATTCGCTTTGTATAATCTTAAATTTTTGCACCTTTGCCTGCCCAACCTCTGCAGAAAATATGCACCAAACAGAATGTTGACTCAACAGATGCTTTCAAGGAAAGATTTTGATCAAAAGGGGAAAATGTGAAAATGAACCAAGGAAACCTAAATCAAAATGGAGTCAGGAAGCCATGAAGAGAGGGCTCTCACACACAAATCACTCACTGCCGCTTACGGATCACAGCAGGAAGAAGGGTTTCCTTCTGACTCAGCAACAACGAGCTGCTCACCAGTTGCAGCTAACAAAAAAGAAAACTGCCACAGCCCTATCCAGTTTCCTCCCAAAACCTAGTGAAAGCTGACCTTCCCTTTGTCTCCTCTGACATGCCTATGGTTCATCATAGTTTGTTTCTCTCAAATTGTAATTCCTCTGCTATTCCTGAATAAACTCATTTTGGCTAGCTTAAGACCTTGTTATTTTTAAGATCAACGCGTCCCATAAACTGCATCGATGATGATGATGATGACGATGATGTTTGGCAACACCTCTCATCTCTCAAGCATCAGGAAGGCATCGTGTTCACTCCTCTCCCCAATAAAGGGAGAGTGGCTTTCCTCCAAAAGCTTCCCTATACATTTCAGTTTTCACACAGCTCAATCTGGCCTGTGGATGAATTCAGATGGAATGAATCTGGAGATATCAGGCTGTGGCTATGACAAAGTAGGAGGAAAAAGGCACCCTGCTGCCCTGTTCCTGGGCCAGAACTGGAAGTATTGAGAGGGGAGGGTTGGACCTCTGATTCCCTCAACTTTCCCCAGCATTCTGTCTCAGAATTTCTCCAGTCTCTCCAGGGTTCCTGAATGTGGCTTCAACCGAGCACCTCCTCTGATCTAGCCACTGTGCCAGTCTCTGGGAAGACAAAGTCAAGGAATGCCGGGTCTGGCCTGTGTCACTTCCCCTCTCTGGGCCTCCATTCTCTCCTCTGTAAAAGGGAGTGAGGAGTGAGTGGGAGGGTTGGGGGAATGAGTGGGGACTGATGGAAGTTTGAGGATGGAGGTGCTAGATGAGCTCTGGGGTCACCTCCTACGGATGGCCACTCTGACAGGCTTAGCCTTGCAGACCTGGCTGTCCCTTTTCCTGGTTCTAGCTCCACCCTTCCAGCTCCTCCCCACTCCCCACATTCTCCATAGTTGAGAAAGAAACAGAGTGCCTAGGAAAGATGCCTTTTCCTGTCTCCAACCTCCAGGGCACACCCGACCCCTCCCAGTGCAGAGTGTTGTCCACTTCTCCTCACTGGAACTAGAGACTCCTTCACCTAAACCCAGGCTCACCCTTTCCTTAGGTCCTAACTAAACCTCTTAGCAAAGAGTTTAAATAATTTATCCCCCGGTCCCATCTCCTATTTAGTGTGTTCTGTGCCAAGCACTTTCTGTACATTATCTCAATTAACGTCACAAAAATCCTTTGGGCTGGATGTCATCCACCTCAATTTGCCAACAAGAAAACAGGTTGGAGGAGGTTAAGCAAGTTGACCAGGATCGCCAACCAGGAAGTGACAGCATCCAAACGGCCCAGCCTCCTAACTCACTTCTTCTGGTTCTGCCCCGAGGGGGTGGCAAACAGGTCTCCAGTGACATTGCACAGCCCTGAAGCACCCTTCAGACCAGATCCTCCTCGTTGCTTAACTCCTAGATCCCGCCCTTTCCCACTTCAGCAGGGTTTGCGGTAAGGCCTAGAGGCCTAGAGCAAATGGCTGGATTCAAAGTGAGAAGCCACAGTCACCTCGCCGACCCCCGGGCCCCTGCACCCAACTCTCAGGGAAAAGCTGGAAGGTGCAGGGTACCTGTGCGCTCTGCGGAGCTGCCGGGGATTTGGCCAAGACCAGGTGCAGCCCGCCCCCGGACCGGGGTCGGGGCGGAGACAGGGCTGAGGGGGGCGGGCCCGGGTGGGGGTCGGGGCGGAGCCGGGTACCGAAGAGGGGGCGGGGCTAGGGCTGGAGTCCGGGCGGAGCCTGGAGCAGGGGCGGGGGGAGCCGGGGCCGAGGTCCAGGACCCCGTTGGGGCACACCCGGGGACCTGAGCAGGGCCAAGGTCTGGAGGGGTCAGGGCGGAGTTGGGGACCGGAGTGGGGCCGGGGCCGGGGCCGGGGCCGGGAGCCCAGGGCGGGGGCGGGGCCCGGGTAAGGCGGGGCGGGAATGGTCTTCCGAGTTGCCAAGGCGGGAGGGAAAACAGTAGGCGGAGGAGAGGAGGAGGGGAGAAGGGAGGAGGGAGGAGGGCAGAGGGAAGAGGGCAGAGGGAAGAGGGCCGTGACTTGGCAGCTCCAGCTTCGCTCAGCTTCGCTCCGCGCACCCACGCCTCGCTGCCCCGCTTCGTGCCCCCCACCCGGGCATGCGCCCCCCGAACCCCCGGCCACCCAGAGCCCGCGCCGCCCCCCAGAGCCTTCGCAGAGCCGGCTGCGCAGAATGGGCGCCCTCGGTCCCAAGCCGCCGCCGCTGCTGCTGCTGTTAATCCTGGGTAAGCCCGGCTCTGGCTCCCAGCCCCGCCCGGCAGGTGCCTGCCACCTGGTGACCAGCCCTGCCCTCCTCTCCAGCATTTCGGAGCCCCTCGCACCCCCTTCTCCGTCAGGGGCTCCCCCAGCCTTCCCGGGCCTGGCGCCCAGCTGCTGTCTGTGGCCGCGCTCCGAGCCAGTCTTGGGGCGGGCGGGGGTGGGGTAGCGGTGAATGCTCCCCAGTTCTGGGCCCCGGGCTGGGGCACAGTGAGGACCCACCGGATGTCGCCCCCAGGAACCGCCAGGCCCCACTTCTCAGCCGGCACACTCAGGTCCTGAGGTCGCTGCGCACAAATGCTGCGACTCCTCTCTGCCTCACTTAGCTTAAGGCCCAGCCTTGCGTGCTCGCCCTGGTGGGCAGTGCCTGTCCATCTTTATAATTGCCCAAGTTGGCTGGAGGCCCAGGGGCCGGTTCTGCCCACAGTCTTTGAAGTACGTCTACCCTAACTGCACCCCCCTCCCACCCCCCTTCATCATCTGAAGTTGGAGGCAGTTCCATCTCCATCCTGGGCTGGGTCTTTCCCCCACTTTCCCTCTCCCAGATAGCAGCACTTGGCTCTGTAGCCTCCCACTGGTTGTCACACCCCCTTAGTCCCAGCTTCCCTGCCTCAGGAGAAACCAGGCTCCATGGAGACTGATGCTGAGATCTCCAAGCACCCTGTACCTGTTGTGGTGGGTGTTCACGGTGGGATGTTCTGGGCCACCGCTGCATGGATGCATGAGGACCGTGACAGTGGAAATGTTTTTGGCGTGAACGGGAGGGCTCCCTGTAGGGATGGTCTGGGGAGGAGTATGGTATCGAGGCAGTGAGACTGCCTGTACAGATGTTCAGGAGACTGAAACCCTTGAAGTAAGAATACAGGGTGGTGAGGGGGTGGCTTTGGTGCCAGGATTTGGAGCTGCCATAGTTAAGGCAGAGGCTGACGTAGCCCCAGCCGCCTGTTTCTAGACCAGAGCTCCATCGTGGTACCAAGGAGCCTCCCTGTGCTGCATAGGTCCCTGGGCCCTGGGGGACTAGAATGAGTCCTCTCCTTGGGGCCCTGGGTGGGAGGCAGGAGGATATACAGAGGAAGGAGCTGTGAGGCCTGGCTGCCTAGTACTTGGCCCTTTTTCCCCAGTGGGCAGCGTGGAGCAGAGAGGAGCCCAGGGTAAATGTGGTGCAAAGAGACAGAAGAGCTTGCCGAGATGTGAGCGCCCTGGGTGTAGGTGCTTAACTTTCATTTTGAAGATGAGGAAATGAAGTCACTTGCCCCAGAGAACATATCTAGTGAGTGTTGGGGCTTGGATTTGAGACCACTCCCATGTGACTCCAAAGCAGGTCTCTTTGCTCTCCTTTCCCTCTCCGCTAACACAGAGGAGGGGACCTGGCTGGGGAGAGAGCTGCCTGGCAGCTGGTTTCCCAAGGCAGTGGGGGTGACTTTCCCATGGGGATCTCCAAGCATCAGCATTTGTGGAGCCAGGAAGATGGGAGGGGGCCCTCCTGAGCAGAGTCTGCCCGGAGCCCAGGGAAGGTGTCAGCTCGGTGTCTCCGCCATCACTCTGATTATGAAACATCCTCGGGCAGAGCCCTGCTGAGACACAGGCTCACTCACTGTCAGGGTGGAAGCTCTTAGCTCTCCTCCAGAAACTGAGGCCTGGGAGTGGAAGGGGCTGGTCCAAGCGGTACAGCTGGGGATGGGGATGGGGCTGGGGCTGGAACCCGACCTCCTGATCCCAGCCTGTGCTCTAACCGAGCAACCACAAGTTTTCCCTCTGACTCAGCCGCAGGAAGAAGGGAAAGGTAAGGGTAGTGCTTCTGGAGGAGCTGAAGGACAGTTTGACTAAAGATTAGGTGTTTTCCTCCAGCCGGTTATGCCCCTGGGAGTGACATTCTGGTTGGTGAGGTCAGTGCCCTCAGGCCTCTCCTTGGAGTTCCCCATGCCTCTCTGGCTTTGTCCCTCTGCAGGGGCGTGTGGAAGCTAGCCAAGGATAGTAGGAACTTGGCCAAGACGTTATACTTCTTGTACCTTAACTTTCTCATCTGTAAAATGGAGGCAGAGGGCTGACGCAGCCCTTCTTCCATTCTGAGGTTCTGTGATCTGGGGCTGTGGAAGGATGGAAGGAGAGAAGGAGGAAGCTGAGCCCTCCAAGGCCACCGGGAGTATCTGCGAGGGCAGGGTAGGGGTGAGGGTGGGGTGAAGAAGAATTTTGGCCTCTCTGAGGAGAGAAAGATGGGAAGGGGCAGCTGGGGGGTTATTGCCACCCTACTGAAAGGGAGCGGGGATGTAAATAAATGCACACCATATGCAAATGAAGGCTTCTGTTAGGGAGTTGGAGGGGGTGGGGTGAGGGTTGTTTGTCAGCTGGGCCTGCCCAGGAAGATTGGCAGGCACTGGTGGGGGAGGGGAGCTTCTGCCTCCAGAGGCAAAGGGCAGAGGCTGGTTCTTACCCCATGAGCCTCAGCTGCCTCGGCAGCCCTGCGGGGCAGAGAAGCAGTGAGCTCATGGCACAGCTGGAGTGGGGAGGGATTGTGTGGTGAGAACTGACTGGGCCTGTGCTCTGTCCTGCTCCGGCCACTGGCTCCATTGTCTGGAGTCCCCTGGCCCAGGTGACACAGCTGAGTGAACCAGCCCTTCTGATCAAGATTTTGCCAGCTCCCTTCAAACAAAGGAGGGGGACATGTGGTCTCAGGATCCCTTAGCTAGAAGGCTCAACTGGCATAAACGTGGGGAGACGGGGTGGAGGGGGAATTAAGGCACAGCTGGAATCGGGAATGGTTAAATCAGGAAGCAGATACACTCCTTTCTGACCTTAGATGCTCTGCTTCTGGCCTGCCAGTAATGGGGTGTTTCTGGGGTCTGAGGCAAACCTGGCTCTATACCACCACTTCCTTGAGACCCAGGTGTCTTACCTCCCAGCATCCTTTGCCTGTTCTCGGAACAGGGCCCAAGTGTATACCAACTTTCCTCAGGTTTCCTTTCCTTTCACAAGCAGAGGTCAAGAGTGATGCGGGGGTGGGGGTGGGGGGATGCAGTAGGGACCCAGGCATCCCTAACTTCTCCTGTCCTTCCCTATAGGAGTCGGGTGCTGTGCCCGGGAGGTGCTAGTCCCTGAGGGGCCCCTGTATCGCGTGGCTGGCACAGCCATCTCCATCTCCTGCAATGTCACTGGCTACGAGGGCCCTGCTCAGCAGGACTTCGAGTGGTTCCTGTACAGGCCTGAGGCCCCAGAGGCTGCCCTGGGCATTGTCAGTACCAGGGATACCCGATTCTCCTATGCTGTCTTTGGGCCCCGAGTGGCAGCTGGTGAGGTACAGGTGCAGCGTCTGCAGGGTGATGCCGTGGTGCTCAAGATTGCCCGCCTGCAGGCCCAGGATGCTGGCATTTACGAGTGCTACACACCCTCCACTGATGCCCACTACCTGGGCAGCTACAGCGGCAAAGTGGAACTGAGAGGTACTGGGCCCTGGGATGGGGTCAGGGCCGTGCCCTCCCAAAAGGCAGAAAGTCAGGGCCAGCAGGGACCTAAGAGGAACCTGAGCCCCAACGAGGTTAAGTGACTTGCATAAAGTCACCCAACAAGTTAGTGGCTGGCCTGAGACTCTAACCCAGAACTCTGGGTTAACTCCCTTCATTCCAGCCCACTGCTCTTATTCTGTCCAGCTACTTCCTGGGAGAGAAGAAGTGTCCTTAAGCTGTCCAGCACCTTTCCATTCCCTGATGGGGTAGGGGAGCCTGATAGGGTGAACAGACTCCATTCCTGGAGATTCCAGGATCCAGATCTGGGGGAGTGGGGGTGGCGGGGGAAATAGAGGCAGGGTAGGAGGAGTGAGACCACATGACATTCTTGCTCTCAAGTTTCTTTGTCTTCTGAGAAAGAAGACAGAGCCACTCTTCTGAGTGTTTCAAACAGGGGTCAGTCTCAAACATAAGGGTCAGTAGGCGATGGGCTGGTTCTATGAAATTCAACAAGTATTGAGCGCCTGTTGTGTGCCCGGCACTGTGCTTGGCACCATTGGGTTACAGAAGAAATAATACAGCATGAAGTCTCTGCCTTCTAGGAGCTCACAGTCTATTTAGGGAAATAGGTTGTAAGTAGGAAACAGTACCGAGGGTTAGTTACTGTACAGCTCCCAGCCCTCCCTCACTCCAGCTGTTCTCTCCAGTTCTTCCAGATATGCTGCAGGTGTCTGCTGCCCCCCCAGGGCCCCGGGGCCGTCAGGCCCCGACTTCACCCCCTCGCCTGATGGTGCACGAGGGGCAGGAGCTGGCACTGGGCTGCCTGGCACGGACGAGCACGGAGAAGCACACACACCTCGCCGTGTCCTTTGGGCGAGCTGTGCCCGAGGCGCCAGTGGGGCGAGCAACTCTGCAGGAAGTGGTGGGACTCCGGCCCGACATGGCCGTGGAGGCCGGAGCTCCCTATGCTGAGCGGCTGGCGGCAGGGGAGCTGCGGCTGGGCAAGGAGGGGACTGAGCGCTACCGCATGGTGGTGGGGGGCGCCCAGGCGGACGACGCAGGCACCTACCACTGCACTGCCGCTGAGTGGATTCAGGATCCCGATGGCAGCTGGGCCCAGATTGCGGAGAAGAGGGCTGTCCTGGCCCATGTGGACGTGCAGACGCTGTGTGAGTGCCACGCGTCCCACTGTGCCAGCTGGGAGCCTTGGTATCTCAGTAGGCACCATGGGCACTAGATGGCTATCGTCTGGCTCCAGGGAGCCCACCTTCCCTAGAGTGAAGTCCCATTAGTATCGCTTCCTGTTAGCACCTGTACCCATGACGGGCTTTCTCTGCTCAGAAATTGGGTGTGGGGATGGGAGGGCCATGGCTGAGGCGTGAGAGCCAGGCCCCTGGGTGGCAAAGACGGGTGGCCTCGAAGTTGCTGCTATCAAGGAAGGACAGGTGCTCTGTGCCCTCTCCTGCCTCCCTGACACCCCTTCCCCTCCTGTGTTTCAGCCAGCCAGCTGGCAGTGACAGTGGGGCCTGGGGAACGTCGGATCGGCCCGGGGGAGCCCTTGGAGCTGCTGTGCAATGTGTCAGGGGCCCTGCCCCCAACAGGCCGTCATGCCGCGTACTCCGTGGGCTGGGAGATGGCACCTGCAGGGGCACCTGGGCCCGGCCGCCTGGTTGCCCAGCTGGACACGGAGGGTGTGGGCAGCCTGGGCCCTGGCTACGAGGGCCGGCACATTGCCATGGAGAAGGTGGCTTCCAGAACCTACCGGCTACGGCTGGAGGCTGCCCGGCCTGGGGATGCGGGCACCTACCGCTGCCTCGCCAAGGCCTATGTCCGAGGGTCTGGGGCCCGGCTTCGGGAAGCCGCCAGTGCCCGCTCCCGGCCCCTCCCCGTGCACGTGCGTGAGGAAGGTGAGAGGGGGCGGGTTGGCCCTGGACAGGATATGGGGTCTGCAGAACCTTTCCCTTCTGTTTCTGTGCCTCTCTCCCTCTCCATCGGCTGCCTCCGTGTCTCAGTCTCACACTCCTCTTCTAAGATTGTGGGAACCCCCGGAGTTTCTGGGGTGTTGCTTGGACAGCAGTCCTAACCCCCACGCCCCTTTCACCTTCTGACTTTTGTTCTGCAGGTGTGGTGCTGGAGGCTGTGGCCTGGCTAGTGGGAGGCACAGTGTACCGCGGGGAGACGGCCTCCCTGCTCTGCAACATCTCTGTGCGGGGCGGCCCCCCCGGGCTGCGGCTGGCTGCCAGCTGGTGGGTGGAGAGGCTGGAGGACGGGGAGCTGAGCTCTGCCCCTGCCCAGCTGGTGGGTGGCGTGGGCCAGGACGGTGTGGCAGAGCTGGGGGTCCGGCCCGGAGGAGGCCCCGTCAGCGTGGAGCTGGTGGGGCCCCGAAGCCATCGGCTGAGACTGCACGGCTTGGGGCCCGAGGACGAAGGCGTGTACCACTGTGCCCCCAGCGCCTGGGTGCAGCACGCCGACTACAGCTGGTACCAGGCAGGCAGTGCCCGCTCAGGGCCTGTCACGGTCTACCCGTACACACATGGTGAGTGGTGCAATCCCTTGCTCATGCGCCCCCCGCCTCCCTCAGCCCCATGCTCTTGTTCTCCTCTCTGCATCTCATCCTCCTGCTAGTGGTCCCTCTGGTTCCTCTTTCTCTTCCTCTTTGCTTCACACGGAAAGTCTGAAAGTCCAGCTTTCAGCCCTTCAGTGCCCGGCTGCCCCGGTGTCCTGGTGGTAGGGGCTGGCTTGAGCGCAGAGCGGGCAGGGAGCAGGTGGGGGAAAGCTGTGTGGGAACGGGAGGAGGTGGTGTGGACAGCCTGACCGAGAAGGTACTGGCACGTGGGTGGAGGGCAGTGACACCCCAGACTGAACACAGCCATCCTCTCTCGCCCAGCCCTGGACACCCTGTTTGTGCCCCTGCTGGTGGGTGCAGGGCTTGCCCTAGCCATCGGAGCCACCATCCTGGGCTCCATCACCTGCTGCTTCATGAAGAGGCTGCAGAAACGGTGATCCCTCACACCCCAGGTGAGGGGCAAGGACCCCCATCCCCACCCCTGTCTTCCCTAGTCCTGAGATGAGCAGCTCCCTCCCTGGTCCCAGCTGGAGAAGGAGAAGCCCCTCTCAGCTCTGCGGGCCAGGGCCAGGAGGAATTCACACTCTCCTTAGCCCCCTCCACGTGCGTTCTCCCGTTCCTGCAGGTGTGACTATCTTCCAGCCCAGCCGCAAGCCCGCCTCTGGTGTCTGAATACCCTCTCCCTCTGCCTGCCCTTCCTTTAATTTATTTGACCTACTCCCACCCAGAGTGGGGGACACGGCCCCCATGCCCCACTCCTTCCTTCCCAAGCTCCTCCCTCTGGCCTTCTGTTCATGATCTCATACATAGCCCAACGGGAGGCCGTTCCCTGTCCTAGAATTAGTTTTTCTAAAATGTGAATAAACTTGTTTTATAAAATCCAGGGCTGGCTGTGTCTTCCCTGCTATGAGGCTCTAAGAGGCAGGGGCGCGTGGCAGGTGGGCTACTGGGGGCTGACAGCCTCTTCTGGACGACCCGCACCTCTCTTCCCCCCAAGAAACACCATCTGGCCACCGTGGGCCGTGCCACCTACCCCGGGAGGGGAAACCTGGGTCCCATCTGCTGTCTGAGCTGTCAGTGCAGAGCCAGTTCCTGTTGGGATTCCTCCTTGGGGTGGGGAGAAAGAAAGGGGGATGAGTTCCAGTTGAGCACGGCCTCTGCCCCCAGACGTCTCCTAGGTTGCAGGGCAGGGTCTTCCAGGGCCCGGTGCCCGTTTCTGAGTCCTCACGCTATTCTGCAGTCTCATTCTCTCCGTCAGGCTAATCTTGGACCTGACTCCTCCCCCCAGGCCCTGGGGCCTCAGCCTTTCTCCTCCTGATCTCCATTATTCTGCCTGACGGCAGCAGAATGGAAGGCCCGGAACACAGCCACCTAGGCGACGGGGACGCCAGCAGTCAGAGGGGCCCCTGCATACACCCGCCCCACCACCTGCGCGCAAGCCCCCTTGCTTCACCCATCCTCCCGTGCCCCCGGGGCTCCCCGCATTTGTCTCCGCCTAAGGATTCTCGGATCCTAGAATTCTTAGCTACACTGCACCTCGAGAGGCACGCAGTCTACCTCTTTCAACTCAGTGATTTAAACATTTATTGAGCATTACCAGTTTACCAAGTGTTGTTTTTACAGATAGGGAAACTGAGGCCCAGAGAAGTGATGCGACTTGCCCAGAGTCATAGAACCAATTCGTGACAGTGTCAGGCCTAGAACCCAGGTCCCCAGACTCCTTGCACTGCACACAGTGGGGCCCTGAGTGGTCGCTGAGTGGCAAGGAGAGGGGTGGCGGGGTCTCAAAGCCTTCCATCCAGCCTCAGTTCCTCTACGGTGGGTTCACTTGCAATGGGTGAACTACTGCGTGAGTGAGTGTGGACACCCAGAGCCCGCTCCCTCCTGTCCAGACTCCAGATGTTTCAGCAAATTAAACCAGAACTGTTTCTTACCCCATGCCCCAACATTTGTTCTTTGGGAACAGCCAGCACCAGTGTTCAGGGACCTCATCTTTGGGTGATAGTGACCCAAGTCACCATGTGACCTGAGGCAAAGCTGTTCTCTCCGAGCAGACCCAAGCTGGCGTGGGCTCCCTCCGCAGCCCCCTTTCCTGCTTCCAGGAGGCACAGCATCCCCCAGGACCCCAGCTTCCCAGCCTGGAATGCAGCACACTGGGGTGCTTCCCCACAAGGGGCTCAGACTTTTGTTAAAGAACAGGAAACGGGGTACAGCCAGGGCCAAGGGCTGGAGGTCACTGCTGGGCCCGTGTGGTGGGAGGGTGTGTCTGCCTGTGTGTACACGTCTCTCCCAGAGGCAGGTCCCCCTACCTCTGCCCCTTCTCGACTCGCCATTGCTCCTCCTTCACAATCCTGGGGTGGGGGGTGTCCCTGGTGACCGCGATGACACCAGGAAGGGGGTGCACGTGGCATGGGAACACCTCTCCAGGGGCTCCTGCCCCAGCTGGGCAGACAGCAGGTCACAGTCACATCCAGACATTTGGACTCTCGCTTCTCTCTCACATCTTCTCCCACATTTAATCCTGCCTCTTAAGTCCTACGTGGGATTCTCTCCTTTGCCACAGATGCCCTTCCTACCTCAGCTCGCCACCACCTTGGCAGCACGTCTCCTGAAGCCTTCCCGACTGCTCTGTACCATCTATCTTGCCTACTCATCTTGCCCAAACACCATCTCTAGCTTGTCACAGCCCGATTTCCACTGACGGGTGAGTCCCTAGGCCCAGAGTCAGACTCTTCAGCCTTGGTTTCACGGTCTCCTTTCCCCCCACCGCAGTTCTCCATACCCATTATATTTCAGTCTCCTCCCCAAGGACCCTCAGCTTGATGCCCACCTCCTGACAGGACCCCCAAGTCTGCTTAGGGAAGGGCTTCTTGGAGCGTGGTCCCCGTTCCAGCAGCGTCAGCAGGACCTGGGACTTGTTAGAAATGCAAAGTTTTGGTCTCTACCGCAGACCCATTAAGTCAGAAACTCTGGGAGTGGGACTCGGCCATATGTGTTCCCAAGCCCTCCAAGGGACCCTGATGCCTACCCAAGTTCGTGACTGCTGGCTCAGGTCACTCTCCAGGCCTGACGCAATGCCTAGCTTTCTGATTACCAAGCCCTTCCACCCCGTGCTCGGAAAGATCGCCCAGGTTCTCAGTTTGAAACAGCTGCCACAGGCATATTTCTGTTTTCCCCACGTGTACTATATTCCTAGAATAGGAATCGGGTCTCTGACTGTCCTCCCCACACATGCCTGGGTCAGTGCTCTGGACCCAACGGGCACCCAGTGAACCACGTGAATGACTCCCTCTCACTGTGCCCTAAGACTGATTCTGCTTTCCTGAGGACCCCGTGTCCCAGCTCTAGTGAACTCATGTTTCTCCATCTCTCCCCGGCCCTTCTTCCTCCTCAGAACCTCTCTATCCCCTCCCACCCCTGCAGTGGTACTCACGAGACCTCACTTCACTGTCAGAAAATAGCCATCCCTTGTTCGCCTTTCCTAGGCCCTGCCCCAGGGCCCCAGCTCTGGCATCTCCCCCATCGCTGGTTTCCCTGCACACATGGACAAGGTCATTCACACCCTGCTGAGCCGCCCTGCAGCCTTTCACCCTCCCTCTCAGCCTGTCACAGTGGCAGGGGTGGAGCTGGGAGGGCACCCTCCTCATCTCTGCCCGCCTCCGTCCAGCTTTCTCACCTCTGGGTCAGCTTGGGCTACTGTGTCCAGTGAGACAGGTGCGCCAGACTCAGGGAAGCTGGCTGAGGAGGTGAGTGGGGACTAAAATCCAGCCCACACTCTGCTCCCCAAGCCACGCACCCTAGTTTGGGGTAGTGTCAGTCTGGAGGAAAAAGCCGCCTTTTTAGAATTTGCACCAAGATGCTCTATGAGTTAGCAGCAGCCCTGAGCACACCACCTGTCTGTTGGTCTGTTGGCCCATTCACCTATCCACTGGCTGGCTGTCTCTCTCTGTTTCCACCTTCTCATCCAACCCGCATAGGTCCATCCTTCTGTCCATCCATCCACGCGTGAACAGAAGTGAAGGTCAAACACAGACAGGCTGGCAAGTTTACCCATTCCCCACCCTCCATTCTCCTGAAATCAGGATCTCTCCCATCCATGTTGGATCCCAGACCTGAGATTCTGAGGAGGCTCCCCAGCTTTAGTGCATTCCCAGGGACCTTGCCTGCGCCCTCCTCCACCTTCCGTAACCAGCTCCCCAGGTACCTGTGTCTGGCCCTGCCACAGGGATCTGGAGGAAACTGGTCACACCTTGGACTCACTCTCCGGGGGCGGCAGGCAGCCATTCTGCTCTTTGTCAGCCCCAGCCTCTTCGCCCGCCCCCTCCCCCAGCCCCTCCTCCTCCACCTTCTCGTCCAGCCGGCTGGGGATGGACCAGTAGAGATGGGCGTCAAGGCGGGCTGCAGCCTCGGCCAGCTCCCGGGCGCTGCATGAGGGTGTGGGCACCTCAAAGGTCTGGTGGAAGCTGGCATAGTCTACCTCGTAGAAACCATCCTCCAGGGTCAGCACTGACGTGAAGCGGTGACCCCACAGCACCTCATCCACCAGGTAGGAGCTCCGAGCTTGGCATGTCATTCCTGGGGGTAAGGGCATGGGTCAAGGGGGATCCCGGCCCCAGCCTTCCCTCCCCTGCTTCATTCCACAACCCTATTCCTAGAACCCTTCCCTGGAGCCCTCCTCAAGGACCCCCACCCACCCACTTTGGTCCAGCCTGCTTTCTCTTCCTTCCCAACTCTTGTACTTATCCAGTTCCCCCTCCTCCTCTCCATTTGCCCCAACTCCTCTTAACCTCCAGCCCACATTCTCCCCTCCTCTCCACTGGAGATGCCAGTCAGAGAAGCTTAACCTTGAAACTGACCTTGGGGATCGTCTAGCCCAATTTTCCTCTCCATACAGGGCTCCCCACTGGAGCATTCCCAATAATGGGCAACTAGCTTGCTCTTGATTACATCTCAGGATTGAGAGCTCACTACCTCACAAGGAGCCCACTCCTTTGTGTGACGGCTCTAATATTTGGGTTGTTCTTTATACAGAGCTAAAATCTGCCACCCTTATTTTCACTCTCCTGCTATATGACACCCCTTCAAGTATCTGAAAGCAGGAGTCTCAGTTTTCATCATGTCTTCTCTCCTTCAGGCTGAACATCCCTGTCTCCCTCCACCATTCCTGATGTGACCTGGCTTCCAAAAATTTTACTTTCTTGACTGCAAACCAGAGTGGCCAAGGAGGATCCTTTAAGCACTCTGAGTGTGATAAATACTCCGACTGTGGCCTGATCCATGCATAAGAGAGGGCTCGCCACTTCTCTCTTCTGGCCATGATGCTTTAGCTAATAGGGCCCAAGATTACATTACATAAACATTTTTGGAAGCTGTATCACATTGCCTGTGGCCAACTAAAACCCCCAATTCTTTTTTCACCAGAGCTCTTCCATGCTGTGCTTACATAAGTGATTTTTTAAAGCCTAAATGTAGAACTTTATATTTATTCGTTTTAAATGTCATCTTGTTGGATTTTGGCTCATTTTACTTGCTTTTCAGAAGCATTTTGGATACTGACTCTCTCACCCAAAATATTACCATCCTTTCCAGCTTTGTCTCTCTAGAAAAATCCAACAAGCTCCCCTCCCTATCTCCTCCACCCCACCCTCCCCATATCTCCTCCACCTCACCCTCCCCTGTCCTCCTTGCTGTGGGCCTGTGTCCTGTTTTCTCTGTGGGGTGGGCACACCCACCGGGGCAAGTGATTTTCCTTCTACCCTGAGATCTCTCATATTCCCCTCAGCTCATATGCACCTCCGAACAAGGGAGAACGGAAGAGTGAACATTAGCTAAGCAGAGACTGGCTCTCAACATTGAAAGCCCTGCCCTGAGCAAACTTGGGGACATTCCTTTGTTCCTTTGGTGAAGACTGGCGTAGGAAATGTCCGGTAGAGGAGGGGAAGAAGAGGCAAAAGGGACACTGGGGAGAGGGGCTGCGAGGAAGAAAGGGAAGGGCTGGAGGTACAAAGGGAGAAGAGGGTTGGGCAGGGACTTCTCAGGTACCAGCAAAAATGTGCCAGCCGGTGAGATGAGAGGAAAGGAAGCAGGGTGCATGGGGGAGGGGGAAGGAGTTAGGGGAGTATGGGGGTGGGGAGAAGGAGTGGGGAACACTGAGGCAGAGAGCGGTGAAGTAGAGGCTCAGCCTGAAGGGCCAGGAAAAGGGTTTGATGGCACCAGTCTGGGAGAAGTCAGCAGAGGGCAACACTGGCAACAGTGGCAGGAACTGCGGGGCCCCCTGCCGGGCCTTTGGTTATCCCACTCGCACTTTTCTTCTCCACTTCTGGATCTCAAGTCCCAAAGGACTCATTTCCTGCCCCTGCACTGGTCTTATCCTACCTGCTCCCAAACCTTTCACTGTGTAAGCCTGAGTTGGAGGTTCTCACATCACAGGTACATTGCTAGTTCCTTCTGGAAAGGGGTTTGAAATGTGTAGATCATCTATCCTTTGTCAGTGGAAACCGACGTGGAGAAACTGAGGCAGAAGTGAGCCCAGCTATCAACCTCTCCCTAAGGTCCAGCCTAGGAATAACTCAGGCCATGGAAAACCTGCACCATCACATTCCAGGGGCCTGGACCTCTCAGTACCGAGAAAAACCCGGAACCTAAGCCTTCCTTCCTACTCTGCACCCTAAATGCTGAAGCCAGACTGCCTGGGTCCAATCCAGACGTGGCCACTTATTTAGCCTATGACTGTGGACAACTTAACCTTTCGCTGGGGCAATTTCCTCCCTGAAAAATGAGCACAGTAACAAGAAATTACCTTCATGGGGCTCCGATTAAATAAACCAGGAGGTGTAAAGTGCTTTGGAGCCGTGCAGGGCACAGAGTAAGCACTGGGTGTTGTCTATTACCATTACTGTCTCCTATTCCCAGTGACACAGACCTCTCAGCCCAGGGCCCCAGGCCAGGGCCACTTCGGAGGATTCCTCCCAGCTTTCTCTCGCCTCTCTGGGTGGGTGGGTGGGGGGGTCACTCTTTTCATACACCCCTCCCAACCCATCTCATCTCAGCTCTCATCCTCCACCAGCCTCTCCATCCACCCCACACACCCCCCACCCCGCTTCCTCCGCCCTGGCCCCTCTGGGTCCAATTCCCCGCCCACCCGCTCCCCTCCTCCCCCTGCACTTCCTCCTCTCCCTTCTCTTTCAGCCCGCCCGCACCCGTGGCTTCCACCATGCCCTCGAGGATGACGACGATCTCGAAGTCGTCCCTCTCGAGGGCGCGGCGCGACGCCTCCCAGAAGGGGCTGGCGGCGTCGATCTCGTGGCTGATGACGAGCGGTGAGACGAGGAAGAGGCGGTCGTCGCCCGTGTCAAAGCCCACGCTGAGGTCGGTCTGGTGCAGCGGGATGAACTCGCCCTCGAGCGTCTGGCGCGAGCGGATGAGCTTGGCGCGGATGGAAGCCTCGACTATGTGCGACGAGCGCAGGTCGCCCACGCGGAACATGAGGCAGAGGCGCCCGTCGCGCAGCGACACCACGGCGTGCGAGGAGAAGACGAGCGTGGCGGCGCGCTTGTTGGGCTGCGAGATCTTGACGAACATGCAGCCCACCATGAAGGCGTTCACCATGGAGCCCAGGATGGCCTGCAGCAGCAGCAGCACGATGCCCTCGGGGCACTGGTCGGTGATGACGCGGTGCCCGTAGCCGATGGTGGTCTCCGTCTCGATGGAGAAGAGGAAGGCGGCCACGAAGCCGTTGAGGTTGTTGACGCACGGCGTCCACGCCGTGTCCTCCAGGTGCTCCAGGTCGCCGCGGCCGTAGGCGATCAGCCACCAGATGGCGCCGAAGAAGAGCCAGGTGAGCGCGTAGGCCAGCACGAAGAAGAGCAGGCTCAGGCGCCACTGCAGGTCCACGAGCGTGGTGAACAGGTCGGTCAGGTAGCGGTACGTCTCGCGCACGTTGCCCTGCTGCACATTGCAGCGGCCGTCCTTCTCCACGTAGCGCTGGCGGCCGCGACGCCGCGGCTGCTCCTCAGGCCCCGGCGAGAAGGCGGCGTTCTCCTGCGCCATGGCCGTGGCCGCGGCGGGGAGGTCACGGCCCGGGCGGCGGCGGCGCGGGGCCTGGAGGGGCTGAGAGGTGGGCCAGATTAGCCGAGCCGCGGGAGAGGCCGAGACGTCCGGGCCTGCGCCCAGGGGCCGGGTGGCCCAGAGCGAGTCCCTTGCTGTGTCAGCCTCAGCTTTCCGCATCGGTAGAATGGGCGCAATACACACAACCCTAGCCGTCCCCACCCCCAGCTCACAACACCGTGAAGATCAAATGGGATAGTGTGTATGAACTGGATCGCACTCTGCACGACTGAGTATTTTCAGGGAAACGGGGTACCAGAGGTCTTGGTCCCACTGCTCTAACTGGGCTGTGCAGCACCTCACGGCCACCCCCAGGCGAGAGGCCCAGGCCAGGAGGGAGTTTCCTGAAACGCTTAGACTGTGGGTTCCTTCGAGGCAGGTGCTTAATCTTCCTCTCCCGTGCAGAGCCCTCCCTGCCCGAAGGCCACCCCCGCCCCACTCCGCCCTGGCTGATATCAGGCAGTCCGCTAATCCCTGTCTCCGCAGTTCAACCTGCTGTCTAACCAGGCTCTTTGGAAGTTCACCTGGAGACTGACACAGAAAGTCTTTCCCATTCCTCCCTCCTTGGACCTCGCTTACTCTACCCTCTCCCACATCTTCTTCCTCTCAACAAGCTTACGAAGGAGAAATGGAAGTGGTGGAAAACGAGTGAAAAAATCTCCAGTGGGCAAGGGTTGAACATTCCCACCTTAGGAAATTCCTACTGGAAATCCTCCCTGAGGACTGACCATGATCATTGCGGCTGTAGCGTCAGCCCCATTTCCCCTAGGTTATTTCCACAGTGGAGACAGCCTGCAAATGGGCAGGAGGACGGGAGAATATGAGATCAACACGGACAGCGGGGGTAAAGGAAGCACAAAGTTCAAGGTAGGCTTGCAGCCCTCTAGTATCCTATTCTTCATGAGCTATTAAATCAGATAAGTGATTTAAGCACACACCTTTACCTCCTTCCTCCCTTCAGTTCGCCCCTCCCTCCCCAGCCTCCCACCTCCCTTGACTATCCTTAAACAGCCCCCCTCCATATGCCGCAAAGCTCACATTCCAAGGGAAGCCTACCTGATTTTGCTTTAAGTTCTTCCCCGTGAGGAGCTCTCTGAGCTGCAGGCTGCCCCGAGAGAGAGAGACCCAGAGCCCTTCCCTAGGCACCCAGGGGCCCCTAGGAGGTATGGCTCGTATGAGGAAAGGTTAAGAATTCAGGACTTTTCAACTTTCCCTTCTTCTTGGGAATCATCCTCTTTCCCCACTCCAAGGAAACCTGGGCTGGCTCGGGTGGGGTGATGGAGGGGAAGAGTGTGACATAAGGACCACAGATGGCCTGGACGTTTGACCAGGTCCTGGGGAGAAACTGCCTGGGTATGTAACTCCAAACCCAGCACTCTCGAATTTAAATTCTGGAGTGAGGTGTTCTGCAGCCAGACCTTTGGAGGCTCTGGTGTGTGTGTGTGTGTGTGTGTGTGTGTGTGTGTGTGTGTGTGTGTGTGCTGGGTAGAGGGCAGGAGGAAAAAACAAAATGAGATGGCTTGGAGCTTAGGGGCATCCCTTACATTTCCAGGAGGAATCAGGGGACACAGGATCCAGGAACCCCAATGCAATGGCAGATTAGGGTCTTCCCCTCCCCCAACCATGAGCTTGCTTTTTCTCTTCCTGCAGCCCACGATGTCCTCGATTGGCTTAGAGATCACAGGTCATTCAGAGAAGTACCTGGGCCCACTTATTCCAGCTTCTGCCAAGGTGGGCTTTCGGATGTTCTCTCAGGGTCTTAGGTAATCTGACCCCCAATCTGCCTGCTGAGACAGATTTCTCTGCCCAGGTGTGGGGAAGAAACGCCAGAGTCTGATGGCCCCCAGAACTCTCTCACCCGCCATTGCCCTGGGAATCTAGGTGAGCCTCACTTTGATGGTGTTTTATCTCCTGTCTTCGGGCTGCACTTTCTCAATGGGTAAGGAAAGGTGTGAAACTGTTGCCTCTACCTCAAGAGCAAAGACTCGATTTCTACACCTTCCCTCCAAAGAGTCCTGTTCCTCCAGCCTATTCCTCCTTATTTCATGTGCATGCTGTGTCCCCTTTCCAGAAGACCCCAGTGCTGCATTTTCCTGGATCTCCCTTTCTCTGGCTAGAGAGTGCTGGCCAGCAAGGGGGCTTATTTTTTGGAAGGGGATCGGGCGAAAACTCCCTCAGGAACCAGCTCTTCCCAAACCCCCACTTGCCTTGGAAATAGGGGCCCAAACCCAAGTCCCCTGGAACTCAACTCACAGCGTGTGGAGAGGAGAGTAGCCGGCAGCAGAGACCCCTGGGGGTGTAGCGTCCATGCCCCTGACACCGCCTCCCCCCCCACCCCAGCCCCCTTGGAGGGTGGGAGCCGCAGGCACCGCTGTTTCTCCTAAATGTAGCGGCAGCTCTGACTAGGACTTGCTATCTGTGTCATCCGCACTTCCCAGGCTCCCCTGCTCCTCTCCTGTTTCCACAGCAACCAGTCTGGCGACAGCTCTAGAGCATCCCCCTCCCCTCCCCAGTCCTGGGTACCACTAGAGGCTGATCCATACGCCATAGCTATTTTTAGCCAAAGTTCCTCCTCTTGGACAACTCAGAGCTCGCCTCCTCACCCCCTCAGGAAAACAAGACAAAACAAAAAAGAAAAGCTAGCATGCTGACTCTTTCCCAAGAAGCTCCTTGCTCTGGGAAAATACAGGCCTTGATGTGTTTGGGAATAAGGCATTTGGTTTCCTAGGGATTCACCTCCAGCCGGGCTTCTGGGTGCATGTGCTGCTCTCGGGTCAGGCCTGCCATCACAGTCTCCGTTTTTGGAGAGGTCACCCTGATCCAGAAGAAGGTAGCTAGAGGGAAAAGAGATCCACCCAAGGAAGGGAGGTAGGGTCAGAGGTTCTAATCTTTGTCACTGATTTGCGATGTGACCCATAGGAATCACTTCCCTTCCTTCAGCCACAGTCGCTCCATCTTTCACAAGACGTGGATATGTGCAAATAGCCCCTTCTGCCTACTTTACAGGGCGTGCAGATGGAATGAGGGAATATAAATACAAGGGCTTTGAGGAGTAGTTTCTTAACAGCAAAAGGTCTAGAAACAACCCAAATGTCCAACAGAGAGAAAAGGCTAGTTTAGGGCTTACTAACTCTTCATTCAACAAATTTTTGTGGAGCCCACGTGCCAGGTAATGTGCTAGGTGGGGCTGGTTACAGAAGTGGATAAGTCCCTGGCCACCAGGAGCTCATGGTCCAGTGGGGGAGAAAGATCCATAAGCACAGAATACTAACACTACTCCTGAGAATTGATTGAGCATCAGCTCTGAGCTAGACACGCACCTTATTCAACAACCCTGGGCGATACCCTATGAGACAGGTATTATTTTCTCTATTTATAGATGAGAAAATTAAAACTGAAAAAGGTTAAGTGATTTACCAAATGTCACAGAGTCGGATATCGGCAGAGAAGTAGTCACACTCATACACCTGTGTCACACCTCCATGCTCCGCTCCCTTGGTAATGCAATATTTGTGGCAAAGCAGTCTAATCAGTTACGATGTTCGTATATGTAAATGTGCATGCAGGTACGCTGTTACATAAAAACCAGGACACGAGAGCATTCTTTTTTATTTTTGCCCGCAGCACCACACGTCTTGCAGGATCCCAGTTCCCCAAACCTGTGCCCCCTGCAGTGGAAGCGTGGAGTCCTAACCACTGGACCGCCAGGGAATTCCCCAAAGTATTCTTATAAACTGATCATAACTGTATAGAAATAGCTTTAGGAATACTGATAAAAATCAGGGAAAAAAAATTGGAGAAATGGAAATACTTCCATGTTTATTTTCCCCAGGGAAATAATTAAAAGCAGAGAGTGGTAGACAAATGCCAGGCGTTGCTAGTATCAGCATTATTATACCCGAGATATTGATCAGTTCTCCAGCTGCCTTAAAGTTGGAACAGGAAGATGTGAGCTAGAGAAGCAGGACGATATAGAAATGGATACCAGCAGGTAAAAAGTCCCTGGAATGGCCTGGCAAGGTGGAAAAGGTGGTGTTGAGTAATATAGTCTCAGGAGGCAGTGTCCTGGATTCAACCGCCAACTCTGTCCCCTATTGGCTGGGTGACTTTGAGCAAGTTACTTAACCTCTCTGACCAGTTTCTTCATCTAAGAACTGAGAACAGCTGTATTATCCATCTCTGGGGGATTGTCATGAGGATTATATGAGGCAGTGGGGGCACACTGTAAGTACTCAGTAGATGCTAGCTATGGTCTTCCTTCTTCTCCTCCTCGTCGTCTTCATCCCAGGCATCTCCTGAAATCTCCACCTACCCTGTGCCGCCTTCTTCTGTGCTGGTGCCACCCAGTGAGACCTGCAGGGGGCACTCCTGGTACACCGCCCTCCTCTCCCAGCCCTCTCGCCTGTGTTTCTTGTTCCAAGTGGAAATATCGAGTTTTCAGCCCGAGATTGGCATCAGGAGGGCTGTTAAAGCCCCAGTCAACATCCCCGTCTCCTGGGCCTGGCCCTGTCACCTGAGCCTTGGGACTGCTAGCCTGCCCTTCTCTGTCCTGCCAAGCAGCTGCTCACGTTGGTTCCACTGTGCCAGGAGCTCAGAGAGAAGAAACCAAACTCCTGGGCAAGAACGTATTTGCATAGAACTGGCCCCATTTCCTGGAGGGGGAAATCACAGGGCTGGCAGCGTCCTCCGGAAGATGTATCAGCCAGCCCCCTGCCTCAGTGCAGGCTGCCTTGAGCGCGGCCTTCCTGACAAAGGAGAACACCACCCCCTCCGCTGCTTTATGGATCTGGCAGGTCCTGGACTTTGCCTGGTATCTAACCTCAATTCTTTGTTTATCATTGAACTTGAACAGAGTGAGGGAAAAAAAAAATGTTTTCTTAGGTACCAGGATACAGAAAAATAAGCAGGATCCTAGCTTTCAGGTATTATGAAGTAAAGAAAGCAACTTTACGAGGAGTCAATGAAATATGTCAGTACAGTTGTGACGATGGGAGATTGGGTTTGGAACTGGAGAATGCTGAGGGCGGGAGGGGCACAGCTGGGGCCACACTGCTGGTCTATAAAGAACCTTGGTACAAAGTAGAAAAAAGGAACCCCCCTCTGGGCATATGCACTCCTTATGGCATGTAGCAGGTGGTACTTCGGCATAAAAAAAAAATAAAAAGGGGAATCCCTCCAGTAGACACGGCTCCAAGCCATGATGCAAGGAATGGCAAACTGAACGTGGTTCAGTCCTCAGTTTGCCCCCTCAGTGGGTGCCTTAATGCAGTGCACAACCCGTACAACTGTATGTGGCAGCCTTGGGATCAACCAATCTGGGAAGATTTCCTTGAGCAGTATCATGAGACTTCTTAGGTAAAAGGTTGGAGGTGGGAGAGGAAGCATGATGGGGAATACAGGAGATGGCTGAGGATATGAACTTAATGGAGCAGGGCGGCCAATCAGATAGATTATAACAATTTCTATAAATTCAAGGGAGATGGGGCCCTAGAAAACTCAGAGCAGAGGGAGCGTAGGTTTGCAGGAGTGAAATGTGGCTGGATATTAGAGTGAAATTGGGAGAAGCAGAGCACAGACCCAGGACACATGGAGCCCCACTGGGCTTCTGAGGCTGAGGGCTTTGCTGGTCTTCTGGCTGAGTTCAGGAGAGCAAAAGGATCAGAACCTTCTCATACACAGGTCTATCTTGCTTTATAGGACTGGAGGAAGTAGACCAGGATTTAAAAGTCACGGACGTTAGAGGTAGTCCAGAATTAATCCTCACTTTACAGGTAAGGGATGGGTCCCAGGCAATTTACAGACAAGGATGGGTCCCAAGTAATTTACAGGTAAGGGATGGGCCCCAAGAGCATAGACAGAACTAAGACCCAGGCCTCCTGGCTCCTGGTCCCTGGTTGTTTCTTTATTCCCTGTCGCCTCCCTCCTACCACAGTATATTGGGTGTTTTAATAGAATTTCTGTCCATTGGACCCAATTAGAAAGGTACTAGAGAAACCACCTAGTTAAAGAAATTCTGGATAGAACCCTTTGGTAATGTGATTAAGCATCCCCTAACTTATGTCTTATAAATGCGAGTTCTTGTAAATTGCATTTACTGAAAGGAGGTGGTATACCTAAATAATGATCCATTCATGCCTTGGTAGGGGGTGTAGCTCAGGCCCTCTCTTGGATTTCTCCTCTGTGGTCAGGATTATCCAGCTATTAGGTGCCCCACTACTAATGGAAATTGCTCAGCCTTGTGGGGCCCGAACACTAAAATGCCCCTCGGAATCCTGTGGGGGGCGTTGTCAGTATCTCCATTTCCAGCCGATCCCTCTGACTGTGAAATGTTGCCTGTTCTGAGCCTCCTCATGCCTCCTGACCCAAAGCTTCCCTCATCCCTTCCGTCCGCACTGGCTTTTCCCAGCAGAAGCCCCTCATACTGCTGCCCACTTGTGGATTCTTCTTCCCAAACAAGTTACTCACCCCTTACTGTCCTCTGTGCTCTGAAGGAGCCCCTGCCCTATGACAAATGAGGTAAAAGAAGAGATGAGGCCAAAGTTGGGAGGAGGGAGTTAGAAAGGAGCAAGTGAGAATAAGAAAGACAGAACTTGCTGAAGTGAGGAAACAGAGGGGTGTCCTTAAAAAGAGATGGTTCCCCTAACTGCCATTTTGTGTGGGAACACTGGACATTGCAACCCTGGCAAATTTTTCATACCGATGTGTGCTCATATGGACACGTTTATGTTTCAACTATGCAAAATCACTCTAGGATTACCTCGAGACAAGCTTTGGAGTTCAACGTGCGTGGATTCAAATTCCAAATCGAACGCTTTCTAGCTATGTTACCATAGGCGAGCTGCTGAAACTCTCTGAACCACAGTTTTTCCATCTCAAGTAACATGTATATCTTGCGTAGTAAACACTCACAAATATGAATGCCCTATGCCGTTTATTATTGATTTCCTATTGGGCTCCTAGTGACTGTTCTAGGACTTCTTTCTTTTGTAAAAAGACTTCGAAATTAAAAACTGACATTTGATACGTACAGAGGAATGTATACATGATGGATATCTGTGTATATGCTATAAAACGTAATTTAAGAACAAAAGCTCGATTTAAATCACTCTTGTAAAATTAGAAACTTACAGCGCCGTTCAAGCTATCTGTGTCTTTTTCCACAACCTCTGCACACCTGCTGTTATGGAACTTCTAAATGCTTTCTAATTGCTCAGTCCCACCGCCACCCTGAGTTTCAGTAAATGGCTTTTTTGAACTACAGAAGAGTGAAAACCATTTGGAAGGAACTTCTGCAGAGACTCCTTGACCACCAGGTATCTCTTTCTGCTCCTGCCCTTTGATTCTTTCTTCCCTCCTCTCTCAGAGGAGTACTCCAAATGTCGAGCTGAGGAGTTTGGACTGCGACCTGCAAGCAAGGGCCACCAGTTTGGGGTTTTGATCCAAGGGCACAGGGACTGACATTGTGAATACAGGTTACCTCTTCCTTTGAGACTAGAGAGAAGGGTGAAGGGTGGGTCAAGGTCCTGGGCTGCTAGTGACCTTCCTGATCCTGACAGTAGCCGTGAAATGAGAAAGGATATCCTAGAGACATAGAACAAAGGGAGACTTGACAGAATTTGGTGGTTTTGTTGACATGTCAATGGATGGAACATAGGGTAAGGGTGAAGAGTGAAGATGATTTTTAGTTTTTTAATCTGATCAACTGGGAGGAACACAGAAGTAAGGAAGGAAGTCATGAGAACTCCCAGCCTTGAGGAGGAAGAGGATGAGTTCAGTTTGGAGCCTGTCCAGGTGGGAGTGGAAATCCCCTGCCAGCCACTGGAACTGTGGAGGTAATGCTCTAAAGAGAGCCTAAGGCTGAAGGTAGAGATTTGGGTGTAACTCAGGAACGATAGTTGGAGCCATGTAAGTGACGAAGGGTCCAGGAGCAGGACACGGAAAGAGAACGTAAGACTGAACCTTGGGTATTGGAGGAGGAAACAGCTGTAGGTCGGGGTGCGTAGGGGCAGTGGAAGAAGATGAGGCTGGAATGGCACCAGGTCCAGGTCATAAGAGGCCTTCTGTTCCACGGTTAGGAATTTGGACTTTACTTATAGACAATGGGCAGTCTATGGAAAGCTTAAATCGGGAAGTGACACCGTCAGATTGGTGTTTCAGAGAGATTGGTGTTTCTTCTTAAATGAAGGATTTCATGATCTGACAGATTATTAGAGTGGAGAAAGACTAGAGGTAGGCATTAGAAGGCTGCTGTAGTAATCCTGGTGAGAGGTGATGGGGTCCTGGACCACTGGCATGATGATGAGATGGAGAGGAAGGGAGTGGGATTTATGTGATTTAGAAGGTAGATGCGTTGATTAGATAAGGGAGATGGGGTGAGGAAGAATGAAGTCTAGGATTGCTGCCATGTTTCCTCTTGAGTCAAACCACTTTGTTCACCTGCTGATTAGTGATCCTAAAATTCTGCTCTACCTTTGTCTCCCCTCTGCTCGAGAAAACTTCATTTACTCTCCATTGCCTTCAGAGCTGACCATGAATGGGCACAGCTCTATATTTACTAGAGGTCTTCCCCCACCACAAACGCTACGCTTACCTTCAGCCCAGTGGCCCCCCACCCCCGCCATGGGGGCTATTTGAAATGGACATTGACCCGTCATAGGGCGTCTAGAGGCTGAACTGAACTAAAATGTCAAGTGCCTTTCCTCTTTTCCCCCCACTATGTATATCAACTCAATATGGTAATACTGGTTACTGATTAGTAGTTAAATATCTACGATGAGCAAAAATGGGGAAATAAATGTTTTCTTCCTTAATACATGCCAAGAGTGGGAGATTGTGGATAAAAACCTCTCAAAACATGGATTCCGATAATGAAAGAAGTCCTTCGTGATGAAAAGGTTGAGAACCACCACTCCGTATTCTGGTCCAGTGGACCACTTTGCTGCTGTTTCCCAAGCAGACTTGTATTTTTCCTGTCCTCCCAGGACTTTGTGAATGCAGTCACCTCTGCCTTAAATGCCCTCCCCGCCGTCTCCCCGTACCTGAATCCTCTGCATTCTTTAGGGGCCTTATCGGATGGATGTCACGTCTGTCCTCCCACATCTGCAGGACCCCCTAAGTAGAGTGATCTTTCCCTTTCTGCTGCCTCCAGCACCTCCTGGGCACTTGGGCTGCGTGTTCTGCCCTCTCTCAGACCAAGCCACTGCAAGCGGGAATGGTGTCTGCGCATTTCGCATCCAGGACCTCACCCAGCACTTAGAAAATGGCAAACAGCATGGAAATGGTGCTGAAGGATATAACCCCGTAGTCCCGAGCCCGCCCCTTCGGCGCTGCCTGTCGGGCCACTGGGCCGGTCCTGAATTCATTTCCACCTCATTAACTCGGCCCCAGGTCCGCCCCCGCCTGCTCCCGCTCTCTGTTCCCCATCCCTGACACGACAGCCTCCTTTTTCTTCCTTCTCTCTTCCCCTGTCATCTTGCCAGCTCGGCTTCTATCGCTTCGCCTATCGTCTATTTCTCCCTGAGTCTGTCTGGGTCTCTGTCTTTGGGTATTGCTCTCCGTCCTGCTCCTCCAGCTGTCTGGGGCTCTGCTTCGTTGCCCCTACGCCCCACCCCCTGCCCAGTCCCCTCCAATCCCGGCAGCTCGGGCCTGGCGCTCCACATTCCCATTGGCCTGTCCGGAGCCCCCCGCCCCCGCCCGCCCGGCCCCTCCAGGTCCCTCAGTTCACGCAAAGTTTGGCTCTGCGCTGCGGAGGGAGGGGGCGGCCCGGCCCGGCCCAGCTCTGCCCCCGGCCGGCCCGACCCCGGCCCCGGCCCCAGGACCAGCCCTTATCTGATCCCGGCTCCGGGTTTAAGAGTCCTGGCCCTGCCCGTCGCACAGCTCCGTTCCTCACGCCTGCCCGCCCCGTCTGTCCGTCTGTCCCGCTGCCCATCCGAGGGGCCACTCCACCCTGGACCCAAGGTAAGACCCTGGCCCTGATGAAGGAGTGCTGCCGCCGCAGCCGGGGTCCTGTCCACCTCACTCTCCAGAGATACCGGGGCCCCCAGCCCCTAGGTCCCTACCCTGACTTGCCTCAGTGGTACCGTCCTATTCCCCAGCCTCCCACCGGGGCGGCCCCAAACGGAGCCTTATAGGAAGGGCTCACCAAGAAGGAAACTTTCCCAAACTGGTCACCTCAGCACTTTCAGCTAAGAAAGGGGCTTTCCTAATGCTCCTTCCTACTGGGCAGACCTTCAGTTGCATCACAGCCCTCCAGCTAAATACAGTGACCACCACATATAACCGTGCATCCTCACAGGCACTGCAGACAGCGCCCCCTCTTCCCGGGATCATCAGGTTACTCCCACTCCCATGCCCAGCCCCTCTTCCCCCTCCCCATGATGTGACATTCACATAGCGACACCCACTGATCACTAGTTCACACAGGGGAAGAAAACACCTACAGCTCAGGTTAGGGAGATGTAGTAGCCTGGTGTGACTGGGACCCCTGCCCGCCCAGTTTCTTCCCTTCATTCCAACTTGCCTCCCACTTCAAGACACCTCTCCCCATTACAACCCTCCTCTCCTCGCCGCAGCTGTTTCACACTGAGATCACCTGGAGGAGAGCAGCAGGGTCACCTCTGCTAGAGTAAGAAGGGCAGATTGGGTTCCATAACATCCACCCTCCAGGTGAGATGCCCCTTCCCCATCCCATCCCTTCTCCCTATCAGGAACTAACCAAGGGCACCTGCGTTAGGAAAGAGACAGGTTGGAACTTCCTGATTTGAGGGAGAAGAGTTGAGCTCCAGGATGCATGGAAGGACAAAACTGGGGACGAGTGCGAGTAGGACCTCTTGTATCTTGAGATCTCATGCTTGTTAATGAAGGGCCCCAGGCACAGTGAGGCAGATGGGGAAGTGGGGGTGCGGAAGAAGCCAGTACAGATTTGGACCCCAAAGGAGGCCTAGGCTTAAAGCCTGATTCCGTTGCTTATTGATACGTATTCTGGCTAAAGATTTCTGGCCCATCTGCCTTGGCCATGGTGCTTGAAATTTTTTTCCCCACCAGGACTGCTTTAGGCATTTCTGGATGGGAGGGAGATGATGTTGGGAGACTTGGTGCGCTTCTGTGAGGAGGGACACTTGTTTAGGCGTGACGAGGGCCTGGAGTGGGTATCAGGAAACCAGTCTGAGAAGGGACCAGAAGCTACTCTGCATTCCATTCAGTTTCATCTTGAAACGCTGTTGCTAATCTCCAAGGATTTCTGTTCTGTTACGTGTTCCTGGCATGATGGTGGGTACCATCCTGTGCAGGGCTTGTTAATTCCTCATGGTATAGGCTTGGTACGGGGGACCAAGTGTAGAAGCAGCCAAGTGTCCTGGCTTATAGCTAGTTCTTCAGGGAGGAGGAAACGAGGGAGGAGGGGGAGGGAAGGCATCATGCCAGGGAGAGGGGCCAGGGCTGGTCTGCAGAGGCAACAGGCATGGCCCAGGCAGTGCCAACTCCTCTTCCCCGCCCTCCAGTCCTTTGGTGGTGGTGGCGAGGGAGGGAGAGAGGGGGTGTTGGGGGGTGATCTGGGCCAGTCCAGCCTCCCAAAGCCCTTGCCAACCTGGGTCCTGAAAGAAGCTGCTGTTTTCTGAGCCATCCCCCCGCCCCCCACCCGAGCTGAGCAGCCAACTTGTCTCAGTGGATATCAAATGGCAACGACTCCACTGAGTGGAGAGGGCTGGCGGGGGCAGGGTTAGGGTCCCAATCCTGAGGTTCTAATGCAGAATCCCACTGCTGCCCCCTACCCTGAGGGAAAAAAATCTGTCTGCCCAACATCTGCCCTACATGCGGTCCGTGGACACATACGTTTGTGTGGGAGGGTTAGTGGTCCAACTCCTGGCATCCCTCACCTCCTCCCTGTGCCCCACGGAACAGCGCCCCATCCCCACACCTGCACCTCTGTGCACGAGCTCGTCTATAATTCCAGCCTGGTTGGCTTGGGCTAGAAGGGAAGGGCGTGGCAGAAGACCCAGGGGCTTCCTTCCCTGGTCCTCCTTAGGGACCAGAGAGGCTGGGACACTTGGATCTGGGTGGGCTTAGATCAAGTCCTCTGGGGTCATGCCCGAATTGATGGAATAAGGGGTTTAGGGCTCTGGGCGGCGGGGGGGTGAGTCATGCAGAAAGACCCACTTCTACAAAGGAGAAAAGACCCCCTGCATCTTTTAGCAAAATGCTTGGTTTCTGCACACAAGATGGAAGATAGGCCGAACCTCCTGGCATCAGTGGGGAGGGAAAGAGATGTTGGGCAATGGAGCCCCTCAACTTTCCTGCCAAGGGTTATTTAGGACGGAAGGAAAAAAGCTCCAGTCTCCCTCCCCTCCCCGGCCTAGATTCTTCTCTTGCCTGACTGGTCAGTGCTACTGTCCGGGTTAATGCCAAACTGTCCAGGATGGTGGTGAGGCCCTGGAAGGGGCAGAGAGAAGGGACAGTCCAAGGCACACTGCTAAGATGAAACTGCAGAAAGATTAGAGATGGGAGATCTGGAATCCAAGTGTTTTAGCACCCAGTGAAGGCTGGTTGGCAGGGGCGGCTCTTGGGAATCAGAGCTTTCTGAGTTTACCACATCACCCTGTCTCTTCCACAGGCTGCGTTCAATGCTTTTCTCCCTTCATCCAAGTTTAATATACGCGTTGCCACCATTTTCATGGAGACAGTGCATCTGAGTGGCCCCTCTTCGTCCCCTCCCCACATCAGAAGCTTGAAAGGGCACAGAGAAAGGGATTATGGGAAAAAGTCTCCCGTGGGTGTCTGCCAGCTGGGAGCTGGATTTGAGGTGGGGGAGAAGGGAGGGGCTGGCTCTGGAATGCAGGAGAGAAGCGAAAACTGAACTGGGTGGCCTGGAGAAAGCGGCTGGAGAAGCATGGGCTTCAGAGGACTGAATTAGCACTTCAGGCCCCTAAAAAGGTGTAGCATAGAAGGAGTGGATATGGCCATTCTGCTCCCCTTCCAATGGCAGAAGGCCCGGGGAAAGGATTGGGGCTGCAGCTTGAAGGACTTAGGCTAGATTTCAGGAAGCGGGTCCATAAAAGGAAAGAGATCCGAAATGGAGTTTGGGAAAGAGAGGCAGACCACCTTCTGGACCCAAACTAAAACAAACACACCCCCAACAAAAAAAGCCCATCATTGGGGGCTTCCCTGGTGGCGCAGTGGTTGAGAGTCTGCCTGCCGATGCAGGGGACATGGGTTCGTGCCCCGGTCCGGGAAGATTCCACATGCCGCGGAGTGGCTGGGCCCGTGAGCCATGGCCGTTGAGCCTGCGCGTCCGGAGCCTGTGCTCTGCAACAGGAGAGGCCACAACAGTGAGAGGCCCGCGTACCGCAAAAAAAAAAAAAAAAAAGCCCATCCTTAAGGCTTGTGAGGGGGAGCGGTGAAGCTCGGAGAAGCGCACGGATTATTGCAACAGTTGTCAAGAGGCTTCTTCTGGAGGGAAAGTGCGACCCCACAGTGCTGTCTGTCTCAGGGCTCCTTTCTGTTGTCTGAGAGGCAGAGGCGTAGTGGTTAAGAGCACAGCCTTGGAGTCAGACTTCCTGGGTTTAAAATCCTGCTTTCACTGCTTAGTAGCTACAAATGTCTCCTCAGCCTTACAATGGGGCTAATTATAGTTGAGTATTAAAAGACTCGATATTTGTAAAGGGTTTGGAGTGGTGCTCAACATGTTAAAAATAAAAAGTGCAGTTGTTGGCTGCTATGGTTCTCCCACCTCTGTGACTCTTTCTACTCCCTCATCTTGCCTGGCTCCTGGGCCTGCTGCAGCCCTTCTCTGTGGCTTTTCTGAGGTCTGTCCTAGGTCTCTGTCTCTCTGCCCTTCTAGAGTTTGGGAAGGTGGGAGAATTATCAAGTCGTTTAAGATGAGGTTCCTGTCTTCATTCCAACAAGGTGGGCGTCGCCTGGGTCTCCACGCCCCTGGGCCCTTCTTTCCATGAGTTTTCACCAAGCAGATGTGCTGTCTCCAACTTGGATTCGATAAATGTAACCGAGCTGCTGGGCTTCCCTAAAATAGTCTCTTTCCCCGTCTGGGTGACTTACGTCTTCCAGCCAAAGACGCCAGCTTCTCTCTACCCCGACATCTCACCCCTGTCCCTCCATGGCCCTGCCTCTTTCCTCCCTGCCCGCATTTCCCCCACAACTCCCCTCAGGTGTGTGAGTCCATCTCTTCTCTGCCCCCTGATCAGCCTGTTCGTCCTGTGAGCCTGGGTGCCCAAAGCGGCCTCCTTAATGATCTTCCTAACTTCCACCTTTCTTTCTCCTTGATTCCCTCTTTACTCCACACAGAATTATCCCTGGAACTGTCATGAAGCATCAGTTTTATCTTGCCCCTTTGCTACTCAGACGTCTCTGTGGGTTTTCAGATGAAAACTCCCACTCACAGTCTTCAAGATACTTTATATCAACCTTTCTCCCATCCCCTCCAGTTCCCCTATCTTTTGGGACCCCCATCAATTCAGACCTTGTCTTGGGGGAGCATATCCCATGGCAATCCCTGAGCCACACCCCTTCCACCCTGGGCCCTCACACAGGCCTACCCCTCCAAGTCCTGCCCCTCCTACAAATCTCCATCCTTCTGTTTCCCTATCTGCTCTGTCATCTTGTACCCCTTCTCCTCAGCATCCTGCCTGTTCCTTGTCCTTCGTGTCTATGAATTTGCCCAGGATGACCTGGACAGTGGTAATGTTGGAGGGGACATCCTGTCTCCTACCATAACAGGAGCTCCTCTAGGGTGGGGCCTACACCCCTGTCAGATTGTCGACTCCCTGAAGCAAAGGCATCTCTTCCCTCCCTGGGCCCCTCTGCCCCCAGGGCACAGACTGTCTACTGACCAGCTTGACTCTAGGTAGGAAACCTTTCTGGTTGCTAATTCTGGGGGAGGACCCTGACTTCAGAGGTTTAGGAGTGTCCTAGACTAGGGTATATGTAAGACTCTATTATCCAACTCTCTAGGGAACCTCCAGAGAAACTCCTCTCCTACTAAACTCCCCATCCTGTGGAGACAGTTTTACCCTCAGATTATAAGCGGCAGATTAAACGCTGCTGGCCCAAACACAAAAATCCACGTGGGTATCCACAGAACCTTTCTCTCCTCGCCAGGGAGGTCTGCTCCTGCCTGATGCTGGACTTGTCAGTGGGCGTCTGGAGTGGGAAAGGGGCAGAGGCCAGAGTCCAGTCTGGGACAGCCCCGTTGTCTGCAGCATACCTCTGGGTGGGAGCCTGCAAGCTGGGAGACATGTGGGCATAGCTCTCAAGTCGGGTTAGGCCTGACCTTTTAGCGATATATCCTCAGCTCCACCCCCATCCTTTTCCCAACCACAAGACCCGGGCACACACCTTCTCCCCACATCTAAATCTCCCTGGTTGACCCTCTGTAAAAAAGACATGGGCAATGGCAAGAGGAAAGGGTGAGGATGTCTGAGTCTAGGGCAGTGGTTCTCAAACATTTTAGTCTCAGGACCCCTTCACATCTTAAAAATTATTGAAGACTGCAAAGCGCTTTTGTTCATGTGGATTACATTGATAGGTTAGAAATGAGAGGAAACTTAAAATATGCATTCATTCATTTAAAAATAACAGCAATAAACCCCTTTTGCATGTCAATTTAGATGACTTTTTTTTTTTTTGTGGTATGCGGGCCTCTCACTGTTGTGGCCTCTCCTGTTGTGGAGCACAGGCTCTGGACGTGCAGGCTCAGCGGCCATGGCTCACGGGCCCAGCCGCTCTGCAGCATGTGGGATCCTCCCGGACCGGGGCACGAGCCCGTGTCCCCTGCACCAGCAGGCGGACTCTCAACCACTGCGCCACCAGGGAAGCCCTAGATGACATATCTTTAATGAAAAAATAGCTATATTTAGAAACAGACAAACAAAAGTCTAGTAAGTGGCATTGTCTCACATTTTCACAAATCTTTTCAATATCTGGCTTAATAGAAGACAGTTGGTGTTTCATATCTGCTTCTGCATTCAATATGTTATAACATCATATTGCAATGTAGCTTCTGGAAAACTCCATTGAACACTCATGAGAGAATGAAAGTGAAAAGAAGCAAATAACATATTAGTATTATTATGAAGATAGGCTTGACCTCATAGAGCCTCTGAAAGGGTCTCAGGACCCCCCCAGGGTCCCTGGACCACACTTTGAGAATTACTAGTCCAGAGGAACGTCAGAAAACAGTTTGGAAAAGCCCCAGGTGATTTGAACATCCTGGTTGATCTCCCTTAGCTGCCCATGGTCTTTTGAATGTTTTCACTAGGGAGGCAGTATGGGGTAGTGGTTAATCATGTGGGTCCTGGGGACAGACTACCTACTGGAGCCTGAATCTCAGTTCTACCACTCACTAGCTGTGTGACTTTGGGCAGATTATTAACATCTCTGTGCTTCAGTTGTCTCATCTATAAAATGGAGCTCTTAAAAAGTGCCTACTTTTTAGAATTGTTGAGAATTAGATGATGTAACGCTAGAAAAGGGCCTAGCATAGTGCTAAATAATATGAGCTCTTATTAAATACCAGAGCCTTGCCCCTGAATCCACTGCCCATGGGCCCAGGAGGCAGTGGGATGCAGAAGTGACCTTTCCCAAATTGCAGGTGTGGGCTTCTTGAACCAGAGAGGAAAAGTGACTTGTGTGAGGTCCCAGGAAAAGTTAACAGGGTTGTTGGGCCCTGAACCCAGGAGTTCTAACTCTTAGCCCTACACTTTCCCCACCAGACTTTTTCAGTGGGGGAAAAAAACCCAAGGTCCTGAGAGGAGGGGAGCAGAACTTACCTTTCCCCCAGCAATCCCAAGTGTGCCATCCAGGGCCAATAGCAGTAGAGCAGGAAGCCTTGAGTTGAGGGCGGGTAGCAGGGAGGGACTTCCTGACCTCAACGGCAACTGAAAAAGGAGAAAGCAAGTCAGGAGAAGGCATTCCTAAGCCCAGAAGGTTTTTCCATCTTGCCTTGTGGGGAGCAGTTCTGTAAAGTGGCCCCAGCCCTCTCTCCTAAGGGTTCCTGGCCCAGGGCAGAGGAAGTCTGTGATCTGTGATCGGGCAACACTGCTTCTCCTGGGGTGTCTCTTTCCTGCTCACTGCCTGCAGCCCCCTCCTGGATCATTCCCTCCTCTCAGTCTCCCAGCACTCCAGGCTCTGGGTCCCTTTCCCGGTGGCTCCTGACCCTGCCCTTTGTGCTGTGGTGCCACGGGCAGTGCATGCACCTTGGGAAGGGTGCCAGTGGGGGTGGGGATGAGGCAGATGGGGAGACAGACGAACACACCAGGGGCAAGGGTGGGAGGAGCCAGCCCTGGCTCTTTGGCCTGTCAGCCAAACCCCCCTGAGCTGGGCTGCAGGCACCACCTTGTCAGAAGCCTAAATACCCCAAACCCCAAGCACACACCCTGAGCAGAAGCATTCTGGAGGGTCAGATCCCACCAACAGCCCCCGAGCCTGAGGAGTCGAGCCTGAGGAGTCGGGGCGGGCTTAGGTTTGAGACCTTGCTGTCTATTGCTCAGTTTTTCCTCTGCCACCCACACAGTTCCCTAGAATAGATGGGAAAACTGAGGCCCAAAGTGGGTGGGGTCAGGCTGCGCACGTGCTTCTTTCCAGAGTCCAGTTGGGAGGAAGGGGCCTGGCCTCCCACAGCCCCTCCTCCCCCATCCCTCCCAGTCCCCCTGGTTTTTTCCATTTGGAAAGCCCTTTTTGGCTCGTGGCAGGTTTGGGGGCCCTGGTCTAGTCTCCCTCCCCTGTCTCCTGGGCAGTGTCCCCAGGGGAGCCCCCGGGGGCTGAGATCTCTTCAGTCTCAGCCTTGCCCCACCCCCTGCCTCCACCCGCGAGGCCAGCATCCCCCCCAGCCCCCGCCCCTGGGCTGTGGGACAGGGAGAGGGCCGAGGGGCTGGCTCTGCATACTAATGTCCTGCCCATTGTCAAAGCCCCTTTGTGCCCCAGAGCTCCATTGAGGCGCCTCCGGGGCGGGCACAATGGGGGCTCTGTCCCCGAGTTCCCCCAAACAGTCACCTGCTTTCAGAGCCTCCCCCCGCTCCCACCCCCACCCGCCCCAGTGTCCGGAGGGCCCAGCGAGCTTGGGGGAGTGGGGCCAGAGCCAGGGGGGATGGGCAGGAGGCGACCCCTCCCCCCCTTCCTCCCCGGGCAGGCTGGGGAGATGGGCCCAAGGCCGGGAGAGGCCCCGACTTACAGGGGGCGGGGATGGGGCAGTCTGTGGATGGACTTGGAATGCAGGTTCCGCGAGGCCGGCCAAGGGGAAGGGGCACTCAGCCTGCCCACTCCTCGGTTCCACATGCCCGGCCGCCGCGGCCCGTGCCTTCCCGCCTCTCCTCCTCCTCCCACCACGAGGCTCATATATGCAGAGACACACAGGCACACGCTCATGCATGAGGCCCCACACACGGCTCCCGGACGCACGCCGGAGCGGATGTGCCCAGACCCAGCAGGCCGACTCAGGTACACAGACCCGCACCGGCCACTCGCATATGCACCAGCACACCCGCCCTCCATCCCCTTTGCACCCCTTCCGCCAGCCTCCAGCCTCGAGCGGCTCAGCACCAGCGCCCCAGCCCCCGACCACCCCCCACCCCGTGCCCTCGCTGCCCCCTGCTGCTCCAACACAGGTTATAACAAGTTTGCACTTGTTGTGACCTCAAGAATGTGGCCCTGGGGCGGGGAATGTCCCGCTGCTCCAGACCGCACTTGCTTATACGTTAACCACGGACACGGTCTCTGCTGAACCGTGAGCACGCCCGCCCCTCCCCCCCCATCCCACAGAACACAGAGAGGTTTGGTGAGCCAGGACCCCCGCCCCAGAGCGGAGCCAAACACACTGAATGGAGTGATGCGGGAATGACCAACCCCAGCCTGCCCCAGCACCGGCCCAGGGCCACCAGCCCTTGCATCTGCCCAGTGCACTCAGGGTCACGGCCTCTCACCACCCTGTGAGGTAGATGGCCTCGTTATCATTTCCCCGTTTTATAGTAGGGCTCTGACAGGTGACATGACATATCCAGGTGGCAAGACTGGGACTCCATTCTCGAATGGAAGTCTCTTGCTGCTGGGTGTTTTTCTGGGTTGTATTTTGCGGGGGAGGGGTCACTATGCCTCTTGGCTTCACTCAGATGACCCAACCCATGTGGAATTTTCACAGAGTTATCTTTTGCCCACCTTCTTTGGGAAGAGTGGGGGCATGTTGGGGTTGGAGTGGGGGAGAACAATGGGTACAGGGACCTTAAACAGGATTCTGCGTCCAGAAAGAAACTCAAAAGTTCACCTTGACCCTTGACTGCCTCTAGGCAGGGTGAGCCTACCTCCTTTCATTTCCTACATTCCCATGGGCCCCATTCCCACTGCTGATGGATCACTGGAGAGAGGAGCCCCCTGGCCTTCTTGGCCAGGGTTTGGAGTTTGAGATCTCTGTTGATTATAAGTCCTTCACGACACCTGGCTCTGACCTTCCCTGTTAATATCCTATGTCTGTATAAGGATCTATAGGGCATGTCTATGCCTCTCCTACTATTCTGGTCTGGGGCATCTTCTGGAAGCCTGGAGCAGGTACCCTAAAAAGGGAAGGGATAATAATAAAAGATTTAAAAAAAAAAAAGGGAAGAGATGGAGGGCTTACCAGGACCAGGACCCCGAGGATTTGAGGGCTGCTTGCATGATGGTGTGCTGGGACCTGGGACGGTTGATGGGGTCACAGTTGCAGAAACCCCATTAGATGGAGAACTAAGCTGATATTGGTTTGCTCATCTGCAAATGTTATCGAATGCCCATCTCCACGACGTTTCCCTTACATCAGAATTGCAAAGACCCCTGCAGGGCCCTTCTATGCCTTAACCCCACTGCTCACCTAGCGTGCTCCCCCGCTGGCTGCCAGATTCTGCTGAAGCGTTACCCATCTGTCTTCCTCCATGCAGGAATACTCCTCTCCCAGCCCTTATTCTCTGGTGTATTCTTCTGACTCCAAGTGCCCTTCCAAATGTCCCCTGTTGGAGAAGAAGCCCTGGCCAAAGGACAGTTTCAGCCCCTCCAGCTGCACTCAGGCTCGGGGTGGGGGGCTGGGGGGGACAGTGAGACAGCCACCTCTGAATCTAGTTCTGCATCTAGTCAGTGTCGTTGGGCCACCCCTGCCCCCATCCTTCTAGTCAAAGGAGAAATGTGGATAAGGAATAAGTGGCAAGTTGGGGAAGGGCAGAGAGATTCCCTCCCAGGGTGACAGTAGACCCCCCACCCCCCCACGCCAGGCTTCTCTGTGTGAGGGTCAGAGGTTGCTCTTCAAATGTGGAACCTGAGAAGGAAAGGGAGTGGCGAGGACCCCTGTCGGGGAAGGTTCAATTCCCTGAATATGTATCAGAAGCACAGGGTGCCTATGGGGCTCCATCTCCACCAAGGGTGAAAATAAGAACAGATTCCTTAGGCAGCAGCAAGTAAATTTTGACTTAGCAGGAAGCATTTCCTGGGTATAAGGGATTAGCAGGCAAAGGGGAAGGATGGGAAGAGGTAGAAGACTCACTCCCCCTGATGAGAAAGAGAGGCCCAGCTTAGCCGCCTACTGAACAGAGGTTGGGTGGCCTAGGAGACATTTCCAAAGGGGCTCAGGGTCCCTGTGGGCCATGGACTTCCAGCTGTCTCAGATAACTCCCTTGATCATTTCCACAGCCCCTAGCAGAGAACATCATTGAATCTGCCCCTTCCCAGTGGGCCCGCTATCTGCTGTTTCTTCTAGCTCTTCTTGTTGTCATATTTCTGGGCCAGCTGCTGTGGGGCAAGGAGATTCCTGAGGCCTGCTGATGGGAGGTGCACACTGGACACCCCTAGGCTGGGGCTTTGGTTGGAGGGGAAGAGCTCAGTGGATAATGCTCCCAGGTTGGCCCTTCAGGACCCCAGGGTTAAGAAAAGATCTGGTAGGAAGAGAGAGCTTTGGGATGAAGAAGAAAGTCAGGATTATTGCTCTGATTCTGGTGCTATTAGCCGGCTGTGTGATTGTGGAAAAGTTACTCAACTTTTCTAAACCTTGGCTTCCTCTTCAGTGAAATGAAGGGGTTGAACAGGATGACCATGCGGGCCTCCCAGCGCCGACATGCCATGATGATATGGTGGCCAGATGAAAAGTGCAGTTTAAGTGGGCCTGGGTTCGACTTGCAGTCACCTCTTCCTTACTAGTGGTCCTTCTGGACAAGTCAGCTAACCTTTCTGAGTCTGGTTTCCACACATTCACATGAAGGCAATGGCATTACCCACCTCTCAGGGAGGATAGGATGACGCGGTACGCGGAAACCCAGCACAAGGGCTGAGGTGGGGAAGTCCGTAGCACGTGGGGACACAGAGGGGCAGCAGCTCACACTGGGGCTGTGGGCGTCTGGAAGGGCTTCTCAGAGAAAGTGACATCTAAGGCGAGGCTTGAAGGAAGGGTAGAGATCGACCAAGTGGAGTGGGGAGGGGAAGAGTGCTTCACGGAAGAGGCCCCATTGTTTGCCAAGAACTGTTGGTAAGAGAAGGCATGGCCCGTTCAAGCACTGGGAGAAGCTGGCGGGCAGAGGCTGTGTGTGAGGGGTGGGTGGAGGGCCAAGAATGCTGATGCTGGAGAGGCCAGCTTATTACATACTCTGTCCCACCTGTCATTCTAGGGGCTTGCGAGTTGGGATCCTTCCACTTGCCCTCCATCTTTCTTTTCCTACTTTTCTTTCTCCCAAGCTCAGTCCTCTTGTCTTTGGTCACGTGGGCACCAGGAAGCACTGGGCTTCCCAGGAGGACCTGGTCGGTCCAGGGAGAAGGAGAAGCTCTATCCATAGTTGCCCGACTCTGGACCAGTTTGGGGTCCAGGTCTGGAGTTTTCCGCCTCTCTCCTTTCCCACGATGAAAGAGGGATCTGCCCCCTGCAGAAGGCTCTGGGTTTCTGGCATTGAGGCTCTGTGCTAAGCACTGAGTACCCACTGTGGGCCCTCCCCCACCTGGCCCCTCATGAGAGAGAGACACGAGAGTGTTGATGGCAGTGGGCTGAGGGCAGTGTGGAGTGAGAACTGAGGGAAACTAGAGAGAAGACAGCTCTTCAGCCTGGAGTAAAGGCGGATGGAGAGACCGAGTCACTGCGCGCAGCTGTCTGAAGGTTGACGCTTTAATGGGAAGCTCGGAGGAAGGACTTCCCAAGGATGAAGCAGGTCAAATACCAAAAAGGGAGCCTGAGGGAGGGTAAAGAAATGTACAATATCAATACTATGGGCTCTTTTAAGCCAAGAAATACTTAGACAAAGCTCTATACTAGGCACTGAGGAGGTCACAAAGATGAACAAAACACAGGCTAGGAAGCAGTTCAGAAGTGATTCTCCTGATTGACAGGAGAATCATTGACAGGAGGGGGTAACTCTCCTGCCTCCCCGCCGCCTACACTGCCTCTCGGACCCTCCACCGACTAGGTCCAAGGCCTTGCTCATCACAGCCACACAGCTTCTAAGATCACAGACGAGAAAAGGTATAGAGAAGGGTGCTTCAGCCGGGAGGTAGGTCAGCCTCCCTCTCTTCTCTCAGGTGGGGAGCCCTACTGGTTCCAGGACCCTAAGGAACCGGTCCCATCAGGTTGGCCTCTCTCTGGTTTCTCAGATTCTGGTGGCAGATCTGGTGACAGCTCAGTGGCTCCCTGGCCTCCACCCCAAAAACCTTATCTTCTGGGGCCTGGCCATCCTGGGCTCCTTAAAAAATTAAAAAAAAAATTTTTTTTTTTATCATTTCTTAGTGAGTTATTCTCTTAAGGCTCCATCAGCAGGTGGAGTGGAAGACCCCTCCCCCCCTGATGCCTTGGGTAACCAAAGCATTATCCTCCTTCAGTGCCTGCTCTGTCTGGAGGATCCGCACATCAATGCCTTGTTTCCTGAGGTACTCCACAGGTGATGAGGGTACCTTCGAGGCCTCACTCATCCCCTGGCCAATAACAAGGGTCAGCACGCCTTTCTCGACAACTTCCTGCACATCTGCAGGCTGCACACCAGGAGAACACTCAGTTCTTGTTTCTCTCCAGTCCCAAGCCTGACTTCCCCCTGGCCACACTTTGCAGTCCTTACAGATTTTAGTAGAGCCTGGTACTTTCATTTGCCCCCTATGAGAGCGAAACAATTTCAGGGGAAGAAGGAACTTGACTGAACTCCAATGCCCTCTCTTTTCAGAGTTACGATCCCAAACCTCTCCGTGTTTTACCCCTCATCCTGGGCTTTGAGCAGCCTGCCAGCTGGCTGGAGCCACCAAGGGGAAGCAGGAGGGCAGGGGACCAAAAAGCATGATGTAGGAACTGAGTTCTATGTGTCATCCCTCACTAAACACCTTTCCTACCTCTTGGCAGGTTGAATGGGTTTTGGAGGGAGCTTTACCTTGGGAATTATGATGGAATTATAGGGAGGTAGGATGAAGGAGGTGGGCTGGAAGCCTCCTCCAATTCCAGGGCTGTAGTAAGTCCTACCGCATGAATCGCTGTTACCCTGGAGAAAGGACAAATAAGGCAGGAGGTAGCTGGAGCATCACCAAGCCCACGTGGGTGTGGAGAGGCAGCATGAGTGAAGGTCCACGGGACTTGGAGACAGAGGGTCCGGCTTTGCCATTAAATAAACATCAGCAAGTTACTTTACCTCTCGGAGCCTTAGTTTCTCTAATTTGCTAGATATTTTTCTTTCATCTGCAAAGTAGGCTAATAATAATATCTTATATTTGCATACAGGCCTTACAGATTTCACATACTTTTATCTCCTGTAATCCCAACCAAACAATGGAAGGTTTTATTGCCTCCTTAGGTGAGGAAACTGAGCCCTAGAGAGATGAAGAGATTGACTGAAGTTCCCATAGCAAGTAGATGGCACAGATCTGGATGGCAAATAGTGGGAAAGAAGGATAGATAGGGAACTTTGGCTGTGACCCAGACCTGCCAGGATAACAAATAGGTTTCATTTGTAAGGCTAACTGCATTGGATTGAAAATGGCTCTCTGTATCACCATGCTGGGAAAGATTCTGAGGTTCAGTGAGGAAAAAAGTACTGTGATGAATTAGTGATATCTGTTAAGGGCAGGAGGTGGGGTAAATGACGGCCCAGACGCAGTTGGTTGGCATCTCTAGCCTGGAATCAGACCAGGGATTTCATGTCTAAGTCTTTCCTCTATACTAATCAATTAGGTTAAATTCAAAGGCACCAGCTTGAAAAGAGAACTAAGGTGTAGTCTCTGCCTTCAAGGAGCTCACCATCTCTCAAGGACAGAGGCGTGCTATATCGATAATGCGGCAAAATGTCCCAGGAACGTAGAGAGAGTAATGAGGGCATTTTAGGCAGAGAGACCTGCTTGGTAAAAGCATGGGGCCGTGCAAGTGGGGTGCAGACTGCGTTTGAAGAGCCAGTGGCAATTCTATATGGCTAGAAGATGGGGTCCATAGGGAAAAGTACCAAAAGGAGAGGCTTTGGAAATCAAGGTGGCATCAGATGGTGAAGGGTTCTGAATGCCATGTCTAGAAGTTTGGGTTTTACTACAGAAGCTGTGGAACTCCTTGAAGGATTGAAAGCCAGAGCGATGGGATGTAACTGTGTTGTTGAAAGGCACTGTGGCAGCTGAGGGGGTGGAGGTGAGGGAGGCGAGGCTGGGGGTGGGAAGACAGGAGATCATTGCAGCACTTCAGGTGAAAGAGAACTAGGGCAGCCTCAAAGGAGTTGGAGAGAAGCCCACAAAGGCAGAATTGATAAGACCCAGTGACCCGCTGGATGAGCGGCAAGAGAGAAACCGAGGGCGACTCTAAGGTTTCCAGCCTGGGCACTGAATGGATGGTGATGCTGGGAACAAGAGGGGAAGCACAGGAGAGACTCCCTTCTGAGTAGAGAGGATATCAGTCTGAACACGTTAAAACTAGACTCTCCAGTTAGAGGGAGCCAGTAAGTGTTGGTTGTACAGGGCAGAGGTGAGGGGAATCTGTGGGAGTGGTTGAAACAGCCGAGGAAGGGAGAGCAGAGTGGTTAGAGATGCCAAGGGGGATCCCTGAGAAACGCCAACAATTCAGGGCCCGCGAGAGACCACAGCAAGAGAGATGGACCAAACCTAAAGAGACCGGGAGGAGAGAGCCTGGAGGACCATGCCAGCGAGTGATGCTGAGACTCTGTACCCTGTTAGTGCTGACCCCACCGAGTGCTCTTGGTACGTCTGTGCACTTATCTAATTCTCCCAACACTCTGGTGAGGTAGATATCATTAGGCCCCTTCTTTTTTTGCAGGTAAAGGAAAAGGAAACTCAAAAGAGTTTAAGTGATTTGCTCCAAATCCCAAAGCCTAGAAGTGGCAGGGCCACTAATGAGCTAATCAAGGTCTCCAAAATCAGTGGATCCCCACCACATCTCAATAAGAACCGAAGGACAGAGTGTCCAGAACGGACAGGCTGGCCATCAGTCTCACATGACGCAGAGAGACTGCTGGGGTCGAGGACTGAGAAAACGCCCTTGGCTTTGATGATTGGAAGGTTAGCTGTGACCTTGGAGAGCGATTCTTGCGGCTCTAACTGCCACCAGCTGGCTGTGCGGATCAAGCGGAATTGCATCTAATGTGCTTCATATCACGCAGAGCCTGGTAGTCTGAAGGAGGCTGATGCTGTTATTTTTATTGGTATCAAATATTGGTAAATTGGACCACTTGATATTGCTGACATGGGACCCATTCTTTAAAACTGGTAATTTCATATGGTTCAACCTAACAGTAAGAGGGGGTGGGCTGGGGTCGGTGGGCAGGAGAGGACAGGAAGAAGGCAAGCCGCCAGGGCAAGGGCAGTCCCATGGGGCTGGGGAGCCCTGCCCCCTGGTGGCGGGGAGGTAATCTTCAGCACCAGGCTGAGGATGGGTGAGGCTTGAAGTTTGCAGGAGTCCCTCTCATCTCCTCCGCTCCCCTCCAGCCATCTGTAGTCTTGCCAGCGCCCTCTCCACTAAGTCCAGCTGGGCATGGGGGTGAACTCTCCCTAGGGGGCTCTGTCTGGAAGAATACTTCTAACGTCTCAACTAGGGTGATCCTCTCAACCAGTATCTTTGGGGATCAGTTGGGTTCTCCCCTATGGAGAATCCAGGAGCCTAGGCCAGGTGGTGACTGATTAAATAGTCAGAGCAGGCTGACACACGAATAAGAGGTCTTCAACAGACCCCTTGGTCATCGCCAGCCCAGCCCCTCTGAAATCTCCCCCAGTATGCTTGGGAACCCTTTCAGTGTCGCAGGTCTTACTGATAACAGTAGAATAACAATGACAACAGAAGTTATTTGTACTAATGCCATCACTTCCAGCCGTGTCTTAGCACCTGGACTGATTTTTCTGGCTCTTCGGTCAAGGTGAGGAGGGATGGGTTAATGTCTCTGAGATGTTCCTCTGGGGTGAGGACCCAGATGGGGCCAGGCCTGCGGGCTCTTGGGATGGCTGGAGCTGGGGCTGAGGAGGCAGTGGTGCATCCTTTGTCCTCAGCTGAACTCTGCACAGTGCCAAGCTTCTCAGACAGGACCAGGATGTGCAGCCTTGCAGCCCTACACAATGGGTAGGCGCAGGCGCTGTGGCCGCTGTGGTGACTCAGAGAGGGAGCGTGTTGGGGGTGTGGGGGGGCTGGAGGGTGAGGAGGCAGGTGTATCAAAGAGGCAGTCCCCATAGGCTGCGTGTGCCAGGAAGTCATCCTCCCTCTCCAGCTGGGGAACGGGGGGTCCCTGAGGTACCCCACTCTGGGCAGTTCTCTGCAGGAACACTGTTCCCTTCTCATAGGGCACAGAGGCACTGCCTGGGGATTGGGGCGGAAGAAGGGGCAGTGGTCCCAATCAGCCCACACTGACAGGACGGGTGGTGTCCGGACAGAGGCAAACATCTGACATGGCCCCATCTCTGTGTTCTTCCCTCTCTTGACCGGAAAACACACAGGGGGGTCAGAAGGGCCAGATGGAGGTCACAGGCTCCCAGGAAACGCTTTGAAGGCTTTTATCCTTTCTTTTGATCAGTCTATGAGAACTTTCCAAACGTTGACACAAGGGAAGAAAAGCCTATTCTTCCTTGGGCCAGGGCCTTGTGTCAGGCCGAGGCTAGAGGATGGGAGGGAAGGGGAAGGAGACTGGAGGGTGAGAGGCAGAGGCAGCAGTGACTCAGCTGGCAAGGCAGGGCCCCCCGACACACACACGGCCCTTTTTTTCCCCACCTCAAGATTTGTGTGCATCTGGCTCTGTTTCTATTTGTTTGTTTTCTTTGGGGCAGGACAGAAGGGAGATTAATGAACAAAGCCATCAAGTTTAAAAAGAACCCCAAACCCGACTCCATTCTTCTCCCAACCTTGAGGGCTTACATAATCCCGCAGTGCTTTTCTTCCAGGCCTTCCTTGACACCCGTCTCCTTTCTCCTCTTTTCCCCCCTCTCTCATTAAGAACACTTGAAAGCCCAGAAATGCTCCTTTTCAGTCCCCAGTGCAGCTGATCTCCTCCTGGAGGCCTCCAAGGCCACTATTCAAGTTGGAGTTGGTATCCAAAACAGAGATAATATGGTTGGTGAGAGGGGGCTGAGTAGCAGTCTCCTGTCTCCACCAAGGCCAGTGGGAGGGATGAGACGAATCTGTATTGGGAGGGACACAGGCTGCATGTGGACATTTAAAACAGGAAATGACCTTGAAAACCCTCAAGCACAGAGCCTCCCAACCTGACCCAGAAACAGGTTGTGAAGGGCAGAGGGAATTTTACCCCAGAAGACACAGGGATGGGCCATAAGCTCCCACACACTGGACATCCTTGAAATCTGTTTTGTCTTTTAAATTATGTAAATTTTTCATTCTACTCTATCAGACATCATTTGATTAATATTAAAATAAGATTTTCCCTCAAAACCCTTGAGTAAAACTGATAGCTCAGGAAAATACATTAAATTTAATCCTGTGGTTCTGAGCACTTCCTGGCACACTACTTTGAGAAGTATGGAGCTAATCCAATGCCCTTTTCCCACAATTAAAGATATAATGGCTGAAGAGGTTTAGACACCTACCCAAGGTCACTTTTAGTCAGAGGCAGAGTTGAGGCTGGCACCTAAGTCTCTTGCTTCCCAGTCGAGCCCACTTTCCACCAGGTAATGCTGCCTTCTTAGTTCTATCTCCAGGATGCTAGGCTTGGACATGTACTTAGCTCAGCTGTCTAAGATGAGTGTGGGCTCAGAGACCAGCCCAGCCTCAGGCCCGGGGGCTGGTCGTGCCCACAACCCCTCTGTGCGCAGGGCTCTCTCAAAACGTAGCACTTGAGCATGACGGGAAGTTACTGGGACAGAGAATGAGCTGGTACTACCACTTTCTATTTCTATCTCTACCCCCCAGTGACTGGTTCAGGTATTCCTGTACCTTCAAACCTAAAATAATCGGATTAGTTCATAGCTATAGTGGGAACACCTCCTGTCTTCCTAGAAACTGCCTCCCTTTCTGATCCTGTTTCCAAACCCCTAAATGAAGAAGCTCTTTTCTGGAGGGAAGAAGCAGGGAGAATAGAAGGTTGTAGGGCTTAGAATGCCTTTACTAATGTGGGCACCTAGGCTTCGGGTTATGGGTGGAGAAACAGCGTGACGCAGAATTTGAGGGTCAGAGCTGCGATTTGATGGATAGCATAGTATTCTTCCGTATCACCATCTTCCAAAATCAGATTTCTAGGAGGCTGAAGAAACTCTTAGGGGAAGAAGGGATGATCCAGACAGATGTGCAGGGAGTGAAAAGACAAAGAGGACAGTGAAAAGGAGGATAGAATCAGGGAGACACATTTTGGTAACGGCCAGCATGAAATACGAGCAAGGCAGTGTAGATGATAGAAGAGATGAGAAGAGACTTGGGAGCAGAGCCCAAGAGAAGGAAATGGGGAGGATAAAGACCTGCCATGCAAACCTAGGAGAGGAGCACTGAGATGGAACAATCATAACAAAAGAGTATCACCACTAACCATCAGATGCGCCCTGGGTGTCATTGCTGGTGAATTCGTCACACCTGGCTGGTTCCTGCTAGACCCCTATCATGCGCTAGGTGTCCATCTTCTCTGCTTGTGGAGTGTGGAATTTGCTCATCAAAGGCAAATTCAGTATATAGTATTAACCTGAAGCTATAGTGGAAAGGACTTTGTAATGCAGCCAGAACTAGGTACTAATCTCAGCTCTGCTCCTTGTATGTTGCATTGCCTGGGCTCTCTGAACCCCAGTTTCATAAGTAACTGTGAAGATAAAAACTCTGTTCCCCAGAGTTGTTGCAAAGATGAAATGTGAAGTGCTGGTCTAAACTAGGCATTCAGTAAATGATAGTTGCTCTCCTTCTCTCTTCTTCCATTTCCTTGAACAAAACATCAGGAAGAAGTACTCCATGGTCAAAAGAGAAAACTCACCCAGTGGCTCTGTGAAAGGGTATGCAGCTAGAGCACCATGAAGAGGAGGCCAAGTCCCTGCATCTGATCCCTGTGGGAGGCATGGGGCTCCACACCCACGCCGTGTGGCTCTCACCCTTCATTCTAGTGGCCACAAGGCAGGAGGGTGTTGTGGGATCAGAGCCCATCATTGTTTTCCCAATTTGTCCTGTTAAGTCTTTCATGTGCTCCCAACACTTCAACCAAAATGATTGGCTCCTATCCCCTGCTGGCCCTGAATCTACTCAATGCTATACCTTTTGCTTGTACTGCTCCCTTCCCTGGAGGTGCCTGCTCTTTGACACCCCCAAACTCCAGTCTCCAAGGGTCCAAATCTTGCCTATCCTTCAGGCCCAGTCCCAATACCACCTTCCTCTATATAATCTCCCCTGAGTGAGACAGTCAGGTATGGAGGAAAAAACTCAACTCCTGGTTGTTACTTACTCACAACAACCTAGTAACAAGTGGGGATAATAACATTCCTACAGGGTTGTTTGAGGAATTATATGAGCTAACATTAAAATATCCCCAACAACTTAGCCCAGTGCCTAGCACCTAACAGGTTCTCAATCAGTACACTTCATTACCTTCTCAGCCCCACCCCCTTGAGCTAGATGTCACCTTTCCCTTTGCAAAGTCCCTCAGCACTTCATGGGTCCCTATTCCATGGCACTTATCACTTCTTGCCTGTTATGTGGTTGTCTCCCTTAATAGACTGTAAGGTCCTCAAGGCCAGAATCCACACCTAATTCACCTCCATAATTCAAGTGTCTTGTTTAGAATCTGGCACCCTGTAAATGTTTATTGTATAAATGCATGAAAATACAACTGAGACTGCATGGATCTTCCTGTGTGGTGGGCAGCATCATTGCAGATGAGGACATTTGGTTTGTTTGTATATCTGTTAGTGTCTATAATTAGTTATTGGGGTTTCTGTGGATACAAGGAAAAAGAGAAAGCATCATAAGAAAAATCAAGAGAAGACACAAACAAGAAGGGGGAGTGAGAAGGCCCCAGAGGGAGAGAGGCCCTGGACCAGAGTGAAGTTCCATCTGTTGTACCCAGGCCAAGAGCTTCCACATATCCTTAGTCCTCCTGGAGGATGGAGTCTGTTCCCAGTGCTCTTAGATTGGCCCCTACACCTGGAGTGATTTGGGATCCCCCTTCTGCTCATTTATTCACTCATAAACTACTTCTTGAGCACCTACTATGTGTCATACGTTGTGTGAATCATATATCAGACTCATCAAAACATATTATGGCTAAATCCTTATTTTAGTAAGCTTCTTTGTAGTAGAAGACACATGCTATACCAAGTAGATGTGCCATAAGAGATATAGATGGAGATATATATATAATACATATATTCAGAAAAGAGAGGCCTTACTTAAGGCTGTGGGGATCAGAGAAGGCTTCCTGGAAGAGGAGTCATTTGAACTGGGCTCTGAAAGATGTCATGGCTATGTAGAGACAAGGAGAAAGGGAGGTCGGGAAGAGAGACGAGCGTGAACAATCACGTGAAGGCAGGAAAGCATGGGTGTATACGACAGGGCGCAGGGGACAGTTGGTTTGTCTGAAGTTTGCCATAGGAGAGATGAGGCAGGAAATAAGGCTGGAATGAGGTGTAGAAGCAGACCATGCAACTGTGTCAGACTGAGTTTGGCTTCTCTTTGATAGCTAGTGGACACATTATCTGTCAAACCTAAACCCAAAGGTAGAAGGGATTGAGTTGGGGAAGGATTTGAGATAGTTACAGTATAACGACAAGTGGAGTATGGAGGCAGAGAGGTTTGGGAGGCCGAAGATCTCGATTTACCAAGTCACATCGTCTCTCGGAGCTTCAGTTTCTTCATTCATAAACTAAGGATTGTAATCTTAATACCTTATAGGAATTCCATGAGAATAAAATGTGAAAGTGCTTTGTGAAGTGGTGGATACATGTGCACTGATTTGTGATCAGAGGTGTAACTGAGGAAGAGTGATCCAGTAGTAGCGTAGGAAGGATTTGGGGAGAGAAAGAATAGAGACAGGAGATGTGTAGGAGGCTGAGGATTCAGCAAAAAGGTGTGAAGGACCTAACGTAAGACAATGAAATGAAGGGGAAGAGACACAAGTAACAAATCCACAGCTCGTGGCATCCAATGAATATTGAGATGAGATGAGGAAGGAGGGGAGTTGGAGATAATCCCCAGATTTTCAAAGGATGATGGCACCGTTAACTATTTAGGAAACCAAAGAGAGGCAGGGGTAGAGAAGAAAGGATTCATTCACACGTGGAGGTGGATGCATTCAGGATTCGTGCCCCAAAGCTTCTTCATTCAGGTTGCTCTTGCCACAGAGAGAACAGATAAAGCTCTTTGCTCAGGGCTGCTTCCCTGCCCACCACCCCTCCCTACCCCAGCCTGACAGGTTTCAGGAGAAGGTGCACAGCTCTAACCTGCCCCCTCCACCACTGCCCCGCGGAGGGGCTGAAGCCTCCTTTCTGGTCACTCAATTTGACAGAGTCTGCCCCTATGCCCACAGCTATTCCCAAACAAGGCTTGTTTTCCTCCTTCATCTTCCAGCAAAGGGGACAGCGAACCCAGAGGGAGCTGGGACCAGTGCCTCGGGGCTTGCTCTCTCCCATCCTTAGAAAAAAGAAATCGCCAACATTTGCACGTGAGCAGAGTCCGTGAGGCAGACCAAGGCTGCAGCTCTGACTCGGACCTCTGTCTCTCTAAATCAGGCTTCCAGTCATCCCTTTACTCAGACTTTCTTAACAAACTGCACTTGGTACTGGGGAAATAGGTGACGTTCACAGTCTGTGGGCTTAAATTGAGAACTCACAGATGGCAAACAGTGGTAAACAAACCATTGCAAAGCACGATGATGTTTGAAAATAGGAATGTGTACAAACCATGCTTAGTAAACCCATGCTGGGGGCGGGGAGGTAGAGAAGATGAGCTATTTCTTCGAGGGTCAGGGAGGCTTCCAAAGGGGCAACTAACACTTGAGTGAGTTTTGAAAGATAAGCTGGAGGTCATCAGGTGGGCACGGAGCGGGTCCAGTGCAAAAGTGGGTCCAAGGGTAGAAGGGATGAACAGCGAGGTGCTTTGTGGAGCTGGAGTCTACGATACGTGTGGAAGAGTGGCAAGACCAAAGCCAAGAAGGAGGCAGAGACCAAATCATGAAGGGCCTTGAGTGCCACGCTCAGAGCAGTGGGGAGCCGGGGATCAGTTTTACTCACAAGAGGAGTGTCTGTACTGCAGAGCAGTCCTGTACTCAAGAAGGGCTCTGATAAATCCATTCATTCTGGAGAACAAATGACTCAGGTAAAGAAAGAAAGCTCTAGGTCAGTCTGCAGGCAGGAAGCAGAAGGAGGGAGAGTTATTTGCTGAGGGAACCTGCTGGACATCACTGTAGGTGTGACTGGCTTTTGTTTTAGGGACTCGTTAGTTTAATTTTTAGAGGAGAAGGAAGGTGATTGTGTCTGTTTCTCTTCTGACCACTCAGAGGCTGCTTTTTTTTCAGAATTCTTCAGCTACTGTCCCTGGTATCTGGCTGGGACTGTTTTGGGGGAAACAGCACCCTCTAGAGGAGAGAGTTTGTGTGTTTCAGGTGGGGCAGCAACAAACCATTTCCAGAACTCTGGCCTGCTCCCTTCCCAGGGGCCCGGGGGGGTGGAGTGTGACTGATTGTTTATCTGCTGCTGACTCTCACTACCGGGGAGAACAAAGCTGCCTGGCTCTGGGAGGTGGCACAGCAGCTGGGAGCAGCAGATAATAGCTGGAGGAGGCAGATACAAAGGCTGGCAACAGCAGGCACACAGCTGGAGGTGGCAATCACAACAAAGAGGTCTAGCCAGTACCAAAATCTCCAGTGCCCCGAATCTGTAGCCTTAACGCTGGGCTCTGGAAGCTCCGGGCTCTGTCTTCTCTGTCTCAGCTGTGATCCTCTATACAGGGGACCACAAAGGCACCTCCTGAAAACGAGAGACTGTGAGAATGAACCTGGGATGCACAGAAACAGTTGCTACAATTTAAAAGCTCTGGATCAGAAGCCAGAAGACCTGGGTTCTGGTTCCAAAACTACTTGTAGCAAATCTCTCTGAACCTTAGTTTCTAATGATGCCTCTCCTACTTACCTCATGGTGTGGGGGTCAAATTACATGTTTCATAAACTGTAAAATGATATATAATCATAGACTATTATCTTGGGAACGATAAGCAAGACTTTCCTTGGGCCCCAAGAGCTTCCATTTCCCCAGATATACAGAGTCTCTCTTCGGCACAAACAAAGCTAGGGCTTTGATGTGGGATCTCTGGATGTCATGGTAGAAGGGGCAGGGTAGAGATGGGGAGGAGGCAGGCATCTTGATCCTCTATGAATGTAGTTGGAAACTTAAAAACAATCTTTAACCTTCCCACCCAAAACTTTAATCTCCTCTCTAGAATCTCTGCAAAGCGCTCGTCCAACCTGTCCTTGAACACCACGGGGGGCAGGGTACTCTCTACCTTTTGAGATGCTCTTTCTACATTTGTTACAATGTTCTTCATATCAGTCTGGAATCTTTTTCTCAGTGGTTTGAACTCACTGGTCCTGGTTGTTCCCCTTGGAGCTCAAAGAACAAATCCAAACCTTTGTTCACATGGCAGCCCTTCAAACCAAATATTCTCACATAGCCTTCATATCCCTCAGATCGTCTCTCCTCCCAAGTAAAGTTCCCCGTTTCCTTCAAACACGTCTCATATGATTTGGTTCTGAATCCTCTCATGTCCTGATTGCTCCTTGAGACTCAATACTGCAGATGTGGGATCAACAGAGCAGAATCAACTGAATCCTTATTTTATTCTAGATACTTTAATTCAACTAAAGCAGCTTAAGATTGCATTGCTTTTTTTGGCAACCAAAACATGTAGATAACTCACACTGGATTACTTTCTGCTAAAATGCCTAATTTCATTTTCATGGTTCTGCTTACGAGATCACATCTTTCCAACGCAGAACTTGCTCAGGTAATTTTTGGACCCAAATGTAATCCAACGTTTATCCTTTTTGCTCGATTTGGCCCACTCCTCTGGCCCCTTTTGGATCCTAATTCTGCCTCAGACCTTTCATTTGCAGTCCGTCCCAGCTCTGTGTCATCTGCATAACTGATGGCCATGTGTTCCACATTTTTGAATAAAATTAGTGTTAAGACCATCGACTAGGGCAAGGCCAGAGATAATGCTCTGTGGTACATCGCTAGAAAACTGATTCCAGGCTATCATGATCCACTCACCAGTAACACTGATTTTTAAATTTTTATTTATTTATTTTTTTGCGGTACGCGGGCCTCTCACCGTTGCGGCCTCTCCCGTTGCGGAGCACAGGCTCCGGACGCGCAGGCTCAGCGGCCATGGCTCACGGGCCCAGCCGCTCCACGGCCTGTGGGATCCTCCCGGACCGGGGCACGAACCCGTGTCCCCTGCATCGCTAGGCGGACTCTCAACCACTGCGCCACCAGGGAAGCCCTGATTTTTTAAGTCACCTAATTAGAGAAGCATTCTGTTCATTTTTCTCTGTCGTATCCCCAAGGACCTAACTTGAGATCTTGTTAAAATCTTGCTTAGATGCACTTTCTCTGATCTGCCAATTTAGTAACCTTGTCATAGAAGGAAATTAAGTTAGCATGATGTGATGTTACCTGTTCTTAGTAACCCCAGGCTGGGTCCTACTGATAACTACCTTTCCCCCACTCTGCCCAAGAATTCACTATCTTAATGTTCCATTCTAGAATCTTGCCTGTGGTTGATACCTTATCTGTTTGTCTGTAGTTTGTGAAATGTACCTCATTTTTCTTTTTGAAAATTAAAATTACGCTCACTTATCCACAACTTTCCAGCACTTCCTTTGTTCTCTCGAATCTGTTTTAGATTCCCCTGTTCCTCAAAATCTCCTGTAGAGGTTTCACATCTTTTCGCGAGTTTGAGGGTCAAATGAGAAGGCATGCTAATGTGTAAACTTTGAATGGTACATAGATGCAAGCTTTGTGGTGGTTGTTTCTTTTATTAATATTACTACTATTGAGTACTGAATGGGGCTTCACTTGGGCTCTAAATAAGAATTCTTCAAACTTCAGAATTACAAAGCCTCCCTCTTGCTCCAAAGTAGCCAAGGATATTGGGAAGTGGATGGCATCCAGTTCTGGCCAAGGAGTCTCATGTGTATGGAAGTTCCAAGTGGGTGGTGTAAAATGGGCTTCAGGTTGCCTCTGAATATTCTGGGATTCTCGTCTGTTGGTGATTTCCAATTTAGTGTCTGCTTGGGTGGATATATGAATAGACGCGAATAATTTAGAGTTTCCCAGGGGTAAGGCTATGGGAATATAGAATAAGGGCAGGGTGAAGGAGAATGATAAAATGCAGTGGTATAGACTTCTCGGAATGGAGAACGTGATGAGCCACTCTGTGTTCTCCAAGAAGAACTAAAATTCCCCAGAGGTCACCTGCTCCTTCCCAGAAGGTCTGGCCATCAGATCCAGAGTCCAAGGGCTCAAGTGATTGCAATTCTTTCTCTGATGGAAAAGTACAAGTTATTCCTTGGGCAGGGGTGCCAGGCACTTTGTATTAAGTGAGTTGTCTCCTATTTCAGAGCCTTGTCCCACTTTCTACTATCAGAGTAAATAGCAATCCTGAATTTGAACTTGTGCAGACATAGCCACAAACTAACATACACTCCTAACTCTTCTACTTCACTCAGTCAAGACAATTTTGCCACCTACAACCTGGCATTTCTCCCAGTCCTTGGGAAAATGTTCCTATGCTGCCAGGAGGCTTCAGTTTGATGTTTTTCCTCCACCATCGCTTGTTTATTTATTTATTTAATAAATTTATTTATTTATTTTTGGCTGCATTGGGTCTTCATTGCTGCGCACGGGCTTTCTCTAGTTGCGGAGAGCAGGGACTACTCTTCACTGTGGTGCGCGGGCTTCTCATTGCAGTGGCTTCTCTTGTTGCTGAGCACGGGCTCTAGGCGCGCGGGCTTCAGTAGTTGTGGCGCACGGGCTTAGTTGCTCTGCGGCATGTGGGATCTTCCTGGACCAGGGCTCGAACGCGTGTCCCCTGCATTGGCAGGTTCTTAACCACTGCGCCACCAGGGAAGCCCCCCACCATCACTCGTTTATTTTTGCTCAGTTCTGTCTGTGCTCTTCCCAACACCACCCCAGAGCCTAACCCGGACCTAATTTCCCCAGAAGATGCAAATAGATGATGACAATAATAATGAGAATGACAATGATCATAATAAGAGCGAAATGGGCAGGGTGCTTAGAGAACATCCTAAGGGGTAGAAGAATGGGTAGTTTCTGCTATCTTCTGAGCCAGGCAAATATCTTTGTATCACCAGTGAGTACTGATGTGGAGGTAGGGGAGAGAATGGAGAAATTAAAGGCATGTGTGTGTTAAGGGGGACTGGCTTGGAAGGAGTTCAACAGGATAGTCTTTCTTGCTGCTGCCATTCTTGAGGGTGGGGAGGGATCCTATTTCAGAATGAGAGATCTTCACGGAACTGGTTTTGTGGTGAATGGAGACCAGTAGAGCCCTCTTTAGTCTCACTCCCACCTTCAAGGAACTGTGAGCTTATTACTCTTTCTTCTCTGCTTCTCCTAAGAATTACAAATGTCAGACTGTACTGCAATTGTTTGCTTACAGAACATGAATCTTTCTCACTATGCTGTGAGTTCTTGGCGAGCAACGATGCTGTCAGATTCATCTTTGACCTTCCAGCATCTTGCACTACAGTGCCTGGCATATAGCAAGTGCTCAGTAAACATTTGCTAATAAGAGGACAAATCAGTGGCACTAAAATGAATGTTTCTTCTTCCTTCCCATTGGATGGTGGCTGGGAGTTGCTGGATTTTTGCAATACCGCTCATTATGCTGTCTTGCTCTCTGCAGATGACGTCGGTTGCCAAGGTGTATTACAGCCAAACCACTCAGACAGAAAGCCGGCCCCTAATGGGCCCAGGGATACGACGGAGGAGAGTCCTGACAAAAGATGGCCGCAGCAATGTGAGAATGGAGCACATTGCTGACAAGCGCTTCCTCTACCTCAAGGACCTGTGGACAACCTTCATTGACATGCAGTGGCGCTACAAGCTTCTGCTTTTCTCTGCAACCTTTGCAGGCACCTGGTTCCTCTTTGGTGTGGTGTGGTATCTGGTAGCTGTAGCCCATGGGGACCTGCTGGAGCTGGGACCCCCAGCCAACCATACCCCCTGTGTGGTACAGGTGCACACGCTCACCGGGGCCTTCCTCTTCTCCCTTGAGTCCCAGACCACCATTGGCTATGGCTTCCGCTACATCAGTGAGGAGTGCCCACTGGCCATCGTGCTTCTTATTGCCCAGCTGGTGCTCACCACCATCCTGGAGATCTTCATCACGGGTACCTTCCTGGCAAAGATTGCCCGGCCCAAGAAGCGGGCGGAGACCATCCGTTTCAGCCAGCATGCGGTTGTAGCTGCACACAATGGAAAGCCCTGTCTTATGATCCGAGTCGCCAACATGCGTAAGAGCCTCCTCATTGGCTGCCAGGTGACAGGCAAACTGCTTCAGACCCACCAGACGAAGGAGGGTGAGAACATCCGGCTCAACCAGGTCAATGTGACTTTCCAAGTGGACACGGCTTCTGACAGCCCCTTCCTCATCCTGCCCCTTACCTTCTACCATGTGGTGGATGAGACCAGTCCCTTGAAAGACCTGCCCCTCCGCAGTGGTGAGGGTGACTTCGAGCTGGTGCTGATCCTAAGTGGGACAGTGGAATCCACCAGCGCCACCTGCCAGGTGCGCACTTCCTATCTGCCGGAGGAGATCCTTTGGGGCTACGAGTTCACACCCGCCATCTCGCTGTCAGCCAGTGGCAAATACATAGCAGACTTTAGCCTTTTTGACCAAGTCGTGAAAGTAGCCTCTCCGAGTGGCCTCCGTGACACCAGTGTACGCTACAGAGACCCTGAAAAGCTCAAGTTGGAGGAGTCATTAAGGGAGCAGGATGAGAAGGAGGGCAGTGCCATTAGTGTACGCATCAGCAATGTCTGATGCCTTGGTTCCCCACCTCCCCGTACTTCTGGTCTCTTTTCCTCTTTTGGCATCCTGGGTGAGGGATATTACCCAGGCTTACTGGACAGCCCCAGAAGCACCCTTCTCCACTCCCTCTTCTTTAACCCAGTTGGCCTGTAGTAGTCTAGGCCAACTGGACTTCCTCCTGTTGTTCCCTTCACCTCACCGCACTTCCACCCCAAGATGCACACGTCCCTTAAGCCAGGATGGGGGAAGGAGAGGGAAGATTAGGCTGAAGTGGCTTAGAAGGCCTCAGCCATGCCTGGAGACTCACATTAGGAGGACCATGCAGTTGGATGGATAGGCTCCCCCCACCCCGCCACCTCTCACCACCACCACCAGAAAGTTTGGTGCTTTGAGGCTGGAGTCCCCTCCCTATCTTTCCACTTAGCAAGTTCCCTAAGGCAAGACTCTCTCTCTGATGGTCCCTTTGGGGTTTGTGCCCTCAGAAATATAGGAGTCCAGAATCATTTTATTCTGAAGTCTCTACCAAAACCTGTTGAAAGAAGCCAGGGTTTTTCATGGTGTAGTTAATTTCTGTTGGCAACTCCTGACTATAACCTGGGACCTTGGTCCCCATTGTTCTCCTCTTTCTAGTTTCTCAAGTGGACACTTTCTTAGGATACCCAGTTCCCACATAGATGCCTCTGCTCCCAGAGAACTGAAGTTGACCCGGGAGATATAAAGCACACAGGCACAGCCACCACACCTGCTCCTGACCTGAATACTGAACTCTTCATTGTGGGGTGACTAATGCAGAGCTATTGTCTAAAACCTTGAACCTGGCCTCCAGGCAGCCCTGGGGGGATCTGTTTCCCTGTGTCCCATGAAAGTAATGACCTTCCCCAATATGTTCCCCTGGAAAAAATCCAACGCCCAGGCCCCACAGAAAGGTCTGGAAATGGTGTTCCAGATTACACTGTCCCTGGCTTCTCTGATTCTTTCTTGCCCAGCCCACTCTCACCTAAACCCAACTTTGGAGGAAGGGGGAGAAAATGCAAGGGCCTTCCTCTCTTACCACTAAAACTAGACTCACAGGGCACAGAGTCCCCAGGAAAGTTAAACCAACCAAATGGGATGAGTACATTCTCCGATTTCCAGACTGCTGTATAGAGCTTCTGGGAATTGGCAATGCTTTGTTAAGGTTTGGGCAGAGGCAGGACTCTGTGGCTGGCAGATACTATTCACCCTGTTACCCCTCCCAGTGCCCTTCTGAAAAGTGCCAGCTATTTTGTTAGGCAGTGCTGGGAGGGAAGGAAATTATACCTCCTGATCAAATAACCATGGTCTCCCTCAGCCATTCCTGAGACAGTATAAAATGAATATCAGTCTCATCTCTCCTCTCCTCTGCTATGAAGCCAGTTTCAGGCAAGTTAAAAGGCATACTTTACGAGATCAGACTCAGGCCACTCCTTGTTCCCTGATGGGGACTGTGGTATGGGGTCAGGAAGGGTGTATGGGCACCAGAACTTTCTCTAAAGCTCCAAATCCCAAGAGTGCTTCCTATTCTCATTTAGGTACCAAGGGACACTCTCCCCCACCCCAAATGATTTGGCACAGAGTCCCTGTATGAATCAAGTGGCAGTTTATTTAAGGTGGACCAGCCAGTTGTTATAAGCTACACATTTATCCAGAATGAGTACCTGCATCTGTGTGCAGAGCCTCACAGAGAAACCCACGAAATTTGGAGGCTGGGCCCATGGTCACCATTTACTACAACTGCACAAGATCCTCTTATATTGATCTCTCCTTGAACTCAACTAACTATATCTTGAAGATGAAGACCCTTCATTCCCTACTTACTGTAAACCCCACCATCACTACCTAGCTCTCAAGAAAACAAGAACCGGAACAACTTGAAAATCTGAGACAGAGAACAGAAGGCAAAGAGCCAGCTTCTGGGCTCTCAACTTTATTCAAATGTTAGACTCACTTGATTTCTTTCAACGTGTGTGTGTGTGTGTGTATCTTCTTATCCATTAGCAAGTTATCTTCCATCAAGTTTCTTCTGCACAGAGCTGCTTCCCTCCTGAGGGAAACACTCTCTTCCCATTCCCCTGCTGTCTATTCCAAGCCTCCAGAATCCTCAGATTCTTGGATAACAAAATGAGAACACTTTCTGACTTAACTTTTTTGACTCTCCTGCACGATTCCACACTTTCCTTTAAATTGCACTTTAAATCATACTCTCCTCTTAATACAACCTGGCTTATTCTCCCATAAGCCCCATCAGAGAGCAATGCCCCTCTCCCTCAACTCTAAGTGGTTCTTTAGACTACAGCCCCCCTCTCCTCTGAGCTGAAATCATCTTTCAGGCTATCAGGCAAGCTTTAGAAGCAGCCAGGTCTGATGAGAAATGGGATCCCTGACCACACCAACCATGGACTTGGAATGTCAGGAGAGCACTGGGCACAGATCTTAAGGGAGGAGATTTCAGAGGACGGGCAACACAACTGATGGGGGAGGATACTCAGGGTATGAAGATGAGGAAGGGTGGTGCTACGGGATCTGGTGAAATCAATGAAACCCTTGAGTGTTACTTGGGCTAGCAGGTAAGAGGTAGGTGGAGGCTCAGGGAATTAAGCTATGATATATAAATGAAAGGTTTATCTAAGAAAGAGAAACAGATTTTATATATATATATATATATATATATATATGTAGAGAGATGTATATAGATGTATATAGGACCAAATATACTGAATGTACAGAAAGAAAGTATTCAGAGAGCTTAGCATGGGGGCAGATATCTTGCTCTGGTTTGGAGGTAGGACTCCCCAGATTCCCAGACTTACAGCCAGTGATCCTGGTTTCAACATGGAAGTGAGATACCTGACTAAGGCTTTCAGGTTTGATGACGGGAAAGGGAGGGGTGGAAGCTGCTCTTCAGAAATAAAGAGGCTTCCAATGAGGTTTCTGACAAACCCTGTGCTGCTGACAGGACCAGGAAGAGGGGAGATAAGAGGAACATGAGGAGGGAGACACTCCATCTGAGGAAATCTAGGAGAATCTACTACTTAGGCTGTGCGCTCCCATCCCCAGCAGTGTCCTGTGACTGTAGCACTTAAAAAATAAAATCCTGTTTCCCTCTCTTAAGGTACACTGTATTTCCCCTTCTTCCACAGGGGTGGGGCAACTGCAGCTCCAGCCCCGGGAGGTGATGGCTATTCAACTAAGAAGCTGAACACTTCAGTGTGCGGGAGGCACGAAAGGGAAGCCTCAACTCTAGAGTCTAAATGCCAGGACTAAAGAGCTGTTGGGCCCAAGATACTCCCAAGGCAGAGGATCAGATTTCTGTATGGTTGCAAGCAGCCCAAAGAGAATGCCCTCTATGCTAGGAGAGTCCCAATCCTGGCATCTGAGCATGGGGGAGGGCGTGGTGCTTTAGCTTTGTATCTCTGTATGAAAATGAGGAGTGTGGGTACCAGCTGCCCTAGGGGATGGGGAGAGGCTTCTGAAATCCCTACTCTGTGCTTCACCTCATTACCTGCCCAACCTCCTACCCCAGCCTGTCAGCTAATAAGACCATCCAGGGATTTCTCTCTGAGGCCTGAGAAGAGAAAGGAAGCCAGTTATACTATTGCTACAAGCCAGGGACACTGCCCCCTCCCAAGGCTGCTACCCTGGTCCTTTACCCTTGCTAGTTAACCTAGCTTATTTGTAAAATAACACACTACCTTTGCTGTAAAGTTAGCCTGGGCTCCGGCTCAGTAATGGCCAACTCTACTGAAGGAGAAATATCTAGGGATGATTTTTCCATTCATTGCATTAAAGACTAAACAAGGTCAAATGTACCTAGGAAAAAAGACATGTGAGTTATTTTGGTTTATTTTATTCTTGTCTGTTCAGAACAAGTTACTAAATAAAATGGCTGAATCTCTGTTCTTCACTCTAGCTTCTTTTAGAAATGAAAACTAATCCTGGGGACTTCCCTGGTAGCGCAGTGGTTGAGAATCCGCCTGCGAATGCGGGGGACACGGGTTCGATCCCTGGTCTAGGAAGATCCCACATGCCAAGGAGCAGCTAAACCCGTGCACCACAACTACTGAGCCTGCTCTCTAGAGCCCGTGAGCCACAACTACTGAGCCCATGTGCCCAAACTACTGAAGCCCGCGTGCCTAGAGCCCGTGCTCTGCAACGAGAAGCCACTGCAATGAGAAGCCCGCGCACCGCTATGAAGAGCAGCCCCCGCCTGCCGCAACTAGAGGAGGCCCTCGCGCAGCAACGAAGATCCAACACAGCCAAAGAAAAATAATAATAAAAAAAAAAAGTTCAAAACAAAACAAAACAAAACTAATCCTGTTACTAAGGCCTGAACTCACTGACCTACCTTTGGGAAAGGAGGGTGGAACTGAGCTGTGCTGGAAGAGCTTCTGACCACACAGCCAGGCCTTTCCCCTTTGGTGCTATCATGCATTCCCCCAACTCCCTTCCCACACCTCCCCTCATTAACTTCAGGGTCCTGTAGCAAATACCTTTTAAACTCAGTTTTTAAAGGATTACAAAAAAAGTTAAGACCTAGACATCTGAAAATTGGCTCAGGTTAATCCAGGAAAGTCAAGTTGCTTTGGAACCCAGGCACTGTCCCTTTCAGCCAGTGATCATGCACCCAACTTCCCTGCCACACTACAGTGCAGGTCGTCCCTTATATATCCTCAAGGCTCTATATGCCTATTCATTTAATCACTGGGCATTTCCTGGCCCAGTTCTCAAAGAAGTGGGTTTCTCTTCTATTCTTATCTATCAATAGCCTGAAAAAGGCCTGGCTATCAATATCCAGCCCTGAATTGAAGTAACAGACCCCTATGGTCACTGACTCTTGTTCCCCAGAAATGGAAGGACAGAGGGAGAAAACTGGGTCTCTTACCATCATCAGTGAATACTTATCTACAACATTTGGGAAACACTGTTTTTTAGGGATGAGTCATAAGACATGAGAGATATATAAGATATGTGAAATATACAGTCCCATAACATATGAAGAAACTTGCCAACTTGTGAAGAAAATAAGATAAAATAACAAGTAGCATACATTAGGGCCAGATATGCCATTAACAACATGTTCTAAACAGTGAGATCTCTGTGGAAAACATTCCCCAGGGATAGGCACTAGGCAAGGGATGGTATCAATCTAAGAGGTCTGGTTAGAACACATTTGACACAGGATTCAAGAAAAATCAACGGAGTTACATGAAATGTACCATTCAAGTGACAAAGACACAGAAGACATGACACATGCCAGCAAGGTACGTACAGGTTTTTTTTGGCTTTATACCTGCTATTCCTTCTGGGGAACTCTCTGTACTGCCTGCCAACTCCCAAGTTAACTCTCAGTATGCCCATCTTAGACCAAACCCTGTTAAAAGCTGTGATTGCATCATGTACCCCTCTTTCATTACACTTGTCACCGATGCAATTTTATATTACTTGTGAATTTATCTGACTAATGTCTGCCTCACTCACTAGAGTTTAAGTGCCATGTAGCTGTAACTGGGATTCCTGTCAGTGTTGGGTCACCAGTACAGCTGGGCACTTAGCACAGCACCTGCATGTATGATGCTCAATATATGTAGAAGGAAGGAAAGGAAGAAAAGAGGGAGGGAAGGAATTTGCCTACAGTTCACACAGCTAGTATGCAGTGGAGGTGGTATATTGGTTAAATAACCGTAAAAGATTTAGACAACATATTTCATAAGGCATGACAAAATTAACTGTTTAAAAAAATAGAACAGACAATAAACACCAACGTTTTTGGGGAGAGATCATTTCCACTAGTTAAGATTTAGGAAGAGTCCAGAGAGTTCAGGTTTGAGCCTAGCATTGAGAGACAAATAGTATACAAATAAGTGATGAGAAATAGGATTCTTTGTAGGTGGGACAGCACAGGCAAAAGTACCACAGTAAGAAAGCAAAAGGCATATTTAAGAGATTAACCATCTAACCATTATATTAGAATATAATCAACAAGGACCTACTGTATAGCACAGGGAACTCTCTCAATATTCTGTAATAACCTATATGGGACAAGAATCTGAAAAAGAATGGATCCATGTATATGTATAACTGAACTACTTTGCTGTACATCTGAAACTAACACAACATTGTAAATCAACTATACCCCAATATAAAATAAAAATTAAATTGAAAAAACCTAGAACAGAGGGCTTTCTAGGTGAACAGGCTGAAAAGGCAGGGTCATGGAGGGATTAAATGTCAGTCTAAATTATTATTTTTTTCCACAGGCTTGGGAGCTATTGAAGATGTTTGAGAAAGGAAAGCATCTAATTATAGTACTGTTTATGAATAACAATCCGGCAGTAGAACTGAGAGACAGGAGACACTAAACCAGTTAAGAGACTTGCAAAACCTTAGGGGAAAGGTAATTGCCACAGATCCTAGTTGAGTACAGGTGTTAATACTGTTATCAAATTGAGTTGCTGAAGTCTGGACTAAGGTGCAGGACGCTGAGCCCAAAAAGAATTAGGGATAGATTCAAAAGAAGTTACAAAGCAGGAAATATAAGCAAGATCTAGAAAAAGAAAAAAGAAGGTGACTGAATTACAGTGCCAGCAGGAAGCAGATGGTACACTCAAAGGGCTAATTGGACAGGACTTAATGAAGGGAGTATTTACAAAGGTGTGGGCAGGGTCAATAAACCAACAAGGGCTTGTGAAGCACCCTGGGACTTGCAACAGTAGGAAGCCTTTACCGGTATTAAAGCTGAAGGGACCATCATTGAAACCTGGTGAGAGTTTCTGAAGGGAGAGGGCTACAGCTTTAGCAGGAGCCTTGGCCTTAGGTAGAGGAACTCAGCCACTGCCGAAGATCTGCTAGTGCCTGCCACTGGCTCGTTCTAATGAGAAGCCAGAGGGCAAGGGAGACTGCGTGATGACGCACAGAACAGGGCAGAAGAGATGGTGAATGGATCTAAAAAGGTAATGACAGCATATACGGCATAGTGACCAAGGCCAAGGTCCTGGCTAAGGATGCTAGGGATGAGGTATGCATGTGTGTGCCTTCCCTAGCCACTGGCTCTAAAAGAATGGAAACCTAGAGACAGACAGTGAAAGGGAGAATGAGGAAGGGCTGTAATAATTCAAGAGGTAATGAACAGTTGAGCATTTGAAAAAATGCAGCCCTTTCAGGGAGAAGTGAGAAAACAGAACCCCTACACCCAATGCAAAAAGCTCAATATGGCGTTCTCAGACCCCATGATACTTCTGTCTCGCCTAGAAATAGTAACAGTAGTTGGCACACCACGTCCAGTTAATTTTACTGGACTCCCGTCCCCTCTTCAGTCCCACAAACACTATCTACATCTCATTTTGATCCAAGCTTCATTTCTTTTGATGAGTTGCTTACTGTTTCCTTATTTGCCCAAATTTGGTGCCTCTCACCAATTTACTAGGTAGGCTCTATAGGGACAAATTAGCTGAGGCCTTTCTGTCATACTACCTAAACCAACCCAACCAGAGGAACCCTCACTTAATTAATCCTCTTGACATCTACCTCCCATATTCTCTACCTTCTGGGACTAACCCTCACTTATCTATCACTGGCAGAAAAAAAGAATAAATATATAGAATCACAGTGACAGAAAATATCAGAAAGATTCAAACAAGAGATCAATGAGAGGAGGCAGAGAGGGAAATTAGAATTCATCAACAACATTTTATTTGCAGGTTAGCCACATAGTAGTTAAGAATACTCTGGGCCAGAGAGACCTGCTTTTGAGTTCCAGCTCTGCCACTAGTTGACTGTATGACTTCAGAAAATTACTTAATCTCCATAAGCCTTGATTTCATTTGTGAAGGTGGGAATATCTACCTTACATGGTTAAGTATTTAGCACAGTGACTGACACACTGCAAATAAGTTCTCAACAAAGCTGTCTATTAGAAATCATCATCATGGACTTCCCTGGTGGCGCAGTGGTTACGAATCCGCCTGCTAACGGAGGGGACCTGGGTTCGAGCCCTGGTCCAGGAAGATCCCACATGCCATGGAGCAACTAAGCCCGTGCGCCACAACTACTGAGCCTGCGCTCTAGAGCCCGCGAGTCACAACTACTGAAGCCCTCGTGCCTAGAGCCCCTGCTTTGCAACAAGAGAAGCCACCGCAGTGAGAAGCCCGCGCACCACAATGAAGAGTAGCCCCCGCTCGCCACAACTAGAGAAAGCCTGTGCGCAACAAAGACGCAACACAGCCATAAATAAATAAATAAAATAAGTAAATTAAAAAAAAAAAACTATAGCTTTCATAAATCTTTAAGATTTGATTTCTAAATGTGAGAATAGCATTTAAAAAAAAAGAAATCATCATCATCATTATTTGAATGATGATGTGCTGCCACTGTATATATGGCTACTGTACTGCAAAAAAAATGGTTAAAAGTAATTATCAACATAAGGCATATACTTATACCAAGGTACAGATAAAGACAAAGAGATATCAGAATATGAATATGGAATGTGTGAGATTAACTTGGTTCATACAAGGGATGAATGTAAATTGTATGATGGATGAATGGAGGGTAGTCCTGGGAGCTGCATGTTCAGACTGGATGGAGCCATCTACTCTAGTAGATGCTAGTTTAAAAGACGTCCCCTAGGAAGCAGGATCAATCTGTAAAATCAAGTCAGTCAGTAGTTACTGAACACGTACCATGTGCCTAAGACTGCAATAAATTATGAGTAATTTTTAAAAATTAAGGATAAGATATAACCCCTAACCTCTAAAACCCTACAATCTCATTGAAAGGGTTATGAATACAATCTAAAATAAATTATGAAATTCTGAATTGCAGACTGTAAGTTCAATAAGTGACCACAGAAGGGAAAGAGCTAATGGGTTAGAGTCCTTGGTGAGAAATTCATGGGAGTAAGGTTGGAGTGGGATGGGTGAAGGGGGAAGAACTTGAAATAGATAAAGGATATTTGAAAGAGGAAAGGACTGGGAGTTGGGAGCACCCCAAAGATGCCACTCCAGAGGTATCCTGGTAAGAGGAACCTCAAAAATCAATTCAACTTGTACAGAATGCCTCCTGTGTCTGGTAATGTGTTATATACTGAGGTACAGAAAACAAGATAATCTCTGTTCTCAAAAAACTCAAAATGCCCTGACAGAAAACTAGGAAAATGAAACAAAAAAGTTATCACTGACAAATATAGGGATGGTCATTCCAAAAGGGAATTTTGGAGCAATGGGAGGGCAGTCAATGGACAGGACTCTATATTTACATAGAAAGGCAGGGGCTTCTGTGTGAGTGATTTTCTAGAGCTTAGAGCCCTTCGGCCTCTGTTCGTTTACCCTCAGTTAGCGGAAAGGCATCTATATCGCAGTACATGATGAAAAAGTGTGCTGAGAGCCAGGATATACTTTTAGGAGTTAACACTTGAGCCGAGGCCTGAAGGGTTACGTAGTGACTGCGGAGGGAAAGGTAACGTTGACAGAAAGAATTGCAAGTACAATGACACTGAGGCATGAGGGCGTGATATAGTTTAGGAACCCTACGAAGCTTCCTGTTCTCCCTTCCCATCCCTCCATCAAGGTTTGCGGGATAAAATACAGGATGCCCAGTTAAATTCAAATTTAGATAAACAACGAATAATTTCAAAATACAAGTATGTCCCAAATATCGCACACACTCTGGGCCCCCTTCAATTCATCCTAGCTCGCCCCGCCCCCGGAGCCCACAAACCCCCCCCCGGTATTACCCACGAGCTGACGAGGTAAAGCATGAGAAACCATCACAGGTTTATTTTTCCTTCACTCCTATTTTTTTTCACTCTCGGGTCACCAGCCCAGGCCTGAGGGATGAAGCTCGAAGCTCGTTCCGGTTCAGGGGTCAGTCTCCATCAACTGGAGTTGAGGCGGGGGAAGTAGAGGGTCACCCACAAATAACACGCGCCCGGCTCTGTAAAAATACCTGCCAGCGCCGGCCTTCCGGGCAAACTGAAGTCGCCGGACCGGAAACCCCGCCCCCGCCGGAGGTGGAGAGGACGCGAGATAGCCTGTCCAGAAGGAAGGTAATTCTCCCGCTGGGGCCACTAAGAACTCAGTGCCTAGCGTGCGACCGGAAACAGGACGGGGGCGGGCCTTCCTGCCGGAAGTTGTCGTCCCGCAGTTGTTTCGGTTGCCAGTCTAGCTGGCAGGAGTAGTGCCGGCGAGCTGAAGCAAGGAACCGCCGCTAAGGTTAGACCTCCCAAGGCAGTTTAGAGCTGGGGACTGAGCTGCTGTGGTGCAGTCAGATCATGAGCCCGACCACGCCCTCGGGAGAGTGGTTCCTGAACCTGTGGGTGTCCCCCGCCGGGGTATTTGGTGTGGCCTTTCTTGCCCGAGTGGCCCTGGTTTTCTATGGGCTCTTCCAGGACCGGACCCTGCTCGTGAGGTATACAGACATCGACTACCAGGTCTTCACCGACGCCGCGCGTTTCGTCACGGAAGGGCGCTCCCCTTACCTGAGGGCGACGTACCGTTACACTCCGCTGCTGGGGTGGTTCCTCACTCCCAATATCTATCTCAATGAACTCTTTGGAAAGTTTCTCTTCGTCAGCTTCGACCTCCTCACCGCCTACCTCGTATACCGGCTACTGCTTCTTAAGGGGCTGGGTCGCCGCCAGGCTTGCGGTTACTGTGTCTTTTGGCTTCTTAACCCCCTACCTATGGCGGTGTCCAGCCGAGGCAATGCGGACTCAATCGTCTCCTCCCTGGTGCTTATGACCCTGTACCTAATAGAAAAAAGGCTCGTCGCGTGTGCCGCTGTGTTCTATGGTTTCGCAGTGCATTTGAAGATGTATCCGGTGACCTATATCCTTCCCATAGCACTCCACTTGCTTCCGGAACGGGACAGTGACGAAGGCCTCCGTCAATCCCGGTATTCTTCCCAGGCTCGTCTGTATGAATTCCTGAAGAGGCTGTGTAATCGGGCCGTGCTACACTTCGTAGCCATTGCTGGACTCACGTTTTTTGCCCTGAGCTTCGGTTTTTACTATAAATATGGTTGGGAGTTTTTGGAGCACACCTACCTTTATCACCTGACCAGGCGGGATATCCGTCACAACTTCTCTCCATACTTCTACATGCTGTATTTGACCGCAGAGAGCAAGTGGAGTTTTTCCCTGGGAATTGCTGCATTCCTGCCGCAATTCATCTTGCTTTCAGCAGTGTCTTTCGCTTATTACAGAGACCTTGCCTTTTGTTGTTTTCTTCATACGTCTATTTTTGTGACATTTAACAAAGTCTGCACCTCCCAGTACTTTCTTTGGTACCTCTGCCTCCTGCCTCTTGTGATGCCACTAGTGAGAATGCCTTGGAGAAGAGCTGTGGTTCTCCTGATGTTATGGTTCATAGGGCAGGCCTTATGGCTGGCTCCTGCTTATGTTCTTGAGTTTCAAGGAAAGAACACCTTTCTGTTTATCTGGTTAGCTGGTTTGTTCTTCCTCCTTATCAACTGTTCCATCCTCATTCAAATCATTTCCCATTACGAGGAGGAACCCCTGACAGACAGAACCAAATATGACTGATAGATGCTCCAGTTCTTCTGCAACTTGCATTCTGATTGTTATGAATGGACCAAAGAGAGCTTTGGAAAGAATTTTTTTGAACATCCTGAGCACTCTAGTGAAACTTCAGTTTAGAGCATAAAACCCTATTCCAACAAATTTAAATGAATATTTGCCTTATAAAGGGGACTCAGTAACTGAGGTCCACCCTTTAGGAAATCCTCAGGACTCATTTATCTGGGACATGATGGGAAGTAAAGGTTACTAGTTTGAATACAGAAGAGCTGGGGCTTCCCTGGTGGCGCAGTGGTTAAGAACCCGCCTGCCAATGCAGGCGACACAGGTTCGAGCCCTGGTCTGGGAAGATCCCACATGCCGCGGAGCAACTAAGTCCGTGTGCCACAACTACTGAGCCTGTGCTCTAGAGCCCGTGAACCACAACTATCGAAGCCCATGCGCCTAAAGCCCGTGCTCTGCAACAAGAGGAGCCACCGCAATGAGAAGCCCGTGCACCACAACGAAGAGTAGCCCCTGCTCACCGCAACTAGAGAAAGCCTGCGCCCAACAACAAAGACCCAATGTAGCCAAAAAAAATTATTAGGCTAAATTAAAAAGCAATTAAAAAAAACAAGGGCTGATGAAATTATCAGATGCTAAAAGGTTTTTTGTAGAAAATAGAGGAAACATAAAGTCAAAAAACATAAAATTCTAAGCCAGTATTTGTTCCAGTATTTATACTGAGGTACTATCTGAAGCTGTCTTATCTTTTAACTCCCACTTTTTCGTTCTGAAGCTTTCTTGATAACTGAAAACTCATAAAATGTTCCTAAAGTACAGCTTTTAGATATGAAATGTTAAATAATGATGCTGTGCTTAGGTTGGGAAAGTTAATTCTGTATTAAAAGTGGGGGCTTAGAAGATAAAGAATCCGAAGAATTTAAATTGTAGTCATGTTTCATGTACTTGTTTTATAACTTAGTTTTTCAGTGCTTAGTCCCAGTGGTAATAGACTGCTGTTTGGTTTTTTACAAAAAGGATTAAATTTAAATTCATCCATCTTTAAACTTTTCAACATATTTTAAAATAGCATCTTGCTTTATATGTTTGAGGTCACACACTGTAAGGACATTTTAGAACTTGCTTTTACCCCTTTGTTTTTAATTTGCTGGTTGCTAAAAAACATTTTTCATTTAGAGTTTAAGTTAATCAAATGTTATCAGTGTTGTAAAAATGATTAGTAGGTTTTAGGTGGTAAAATGTTAAATTGTTAATAAGGCATTTCCCAGCTTACAAATACCTTACTTGTGAAAATTCCATGATAGGAGTGGAGGCCTGCATGGGAGGCTCCTGGAAAGCATAAGAAGCATTCTAATAGCCATTAGTCTTTTAGACCAGGAAATTGAGGGAGAGATTGTGGAAATGAGGCTTTGGTGGCCAAATCCATTTACCTTATTACTATAATATTTCTAGGAAAAAATGCTTTGTGAGTTTCAAACAAACAAGCTAAAAAAAAATTAAAAAAAAAAAAGCCTATCTAGGTGGCGACTCCCTAACACTCTAAAATGCATTAGCAATGAGTGAGTTTGAGTTTATTATTTTGATATTAAAAGATGAGTAATTTAACAACATTGTTCTTTCACAGTTAAACAGAATAACAAAAACCTCCAGAGAAGTAGTATATTTCATGTCAGTTCAGGCCTAAAAAGCCTCCGAGAATAAGATGTCTGTAGGCAGGTCACAATTAAGAATGCTATTACTGGCAGCACTTCTTAGATGGATACCTTTTAGGACCCACCATTGGAAAGAAGGGATGAATGGGTGGCTTTGCATGGATTGCTGTTAGGGTGAAAATAGCAGAGACAATTAATTGTTGAGGATGGTGACCTTGCTTATAACATCTTTTTTCATATCCCACATTAGGTATTATCTTAAGGGCTCTTTGTATGTGATTGTTCATTAGTGGCCTTCCAGCCAAGGCATTCTTACCGTTCTTTTCCCTTCATTCCTTTATAATGATAATTAAAAAATTTTTTTTCTGGTAGAACTAGTGGGAAAATGGAAACAGAAATAGAATTCCAACATCTCATTATAATTGTCTTTTTGGTATCCCTGACTAATTTTTTTGTTTTTTTTTTTGCAGTACGTGGGCCTCTCACTGTTGTGGCCTCTGCTGTTGCGGAGCACAGCCTCCGGACGCGCAGCCTCAGCGGCCATGGCTCACAGGCGCAGGCACTCCGCGGCATGTGGGATCCTGCCAGACCGGGGCACGAACCCGTGTCTCCTGCATCGGCAGGCGGACTCTCAACCACTGCGCCACCAGGGAGGCCCCCCTGACTAGTCTTTTAATAGTCACAAGTGTACTTACTTATTCATTTCCTTATTATTATTATTTTTTTACTTTAACATTCTTTGTTGTGTTTTACTCTTCCTACTTACATTGAAATTGCTGAATAATATTCTGTCACACAGATGTTCACATTGTAAATGCATCATAAGACGTTAAACATTTTGCATGTTTTAGATCACTCCCTTAACATTCTTAGAAGTCGGTGGAGTTCTGTTGGGATATTTGGAGGGAACTGCAGATCCTGCCTTACAAGAAATTCTCTACCAAAGAACTGCAGGTGTTTCTTAAAAGATGCAGAGAGGGCTTCCCTGATGGCGCAGTGGTTGAGAGTCCGCCTGCCAATGTAGGGGATGCGGGTTCGTGCCCCGGTCCGGAAAGATCCTACATGCTGTGGAGCAGCTGGGCCCGTGAGCCATGGCCGCTGAGCCTGCGCGTCTGGAGCCTGTGCCCCGCAGCGGGAGAGACCGCAACAGTAAGAGGCCCGCGTACTACAAAAAAAAAAACAAAAAACAAAAAACGATGCAGAGAGTAGTGTTTTATAGCTTATATGCTGTGAGACATTTAGTAAATTAACTCAAGAAATGATTTCATTTGGTCTCTTGGGTTTTTTAATTTTTTTCATTTATTTTTGTGTTCCAGTTTTGTAAAATCTCTTTTTGTCTTCTTTTCACTTGCAGTCCTTTGATTTCTTTATTCATCCTATAATAACACTTTAAAATTGTATAGCACTTTGGTTTATTTCCTATATGATTCTTTTTGTTCTTATGCCACCTCTTAAGATCGATGTACCCATTTACAGATAAGCATTAATTATTAGCATATGAAGCATGGTTCTCAAGATGGTCTGTGTTCTAAACAGAGGGACTGCATTACTTATTTTCTTCTGTAGTTGCCTTAATGTCTTCAAAATGTAGTCCCTACATATCCCTAGATAAAGTCCCTAGATTAGGTCCATTGGAAAGGCTAATCTCTTTGTTAAAACCATGTTGTTTCAGTTACTGACTTATATAGCTGAATGACTCTGTAAGTGACATAACATTGTTTCAAAAGTTTTGTAAGACTTGTCTTTTAGTTAGTTGACTTGTGGCTGAATATATTGTTATTTCTCCAGCTGTTTTCTATTCTAACCACCCTTACCTCAACCATCTATGCAATGAGTGGAAACGGAAAAAATGGAAAATTTCACATGGGACAGTCCCTAAACGCAACCTCTTGTTTGTTTCTTTTCCCCCCAGTGCTCTACTATGAACAATTTTAAACATTACCCATATGCCTACTATCTAAGTTCAACAATTAACATTTTACCATGTTTGCTTTATATAATATTTATTTATTTATATATAATTTTTTTCTGAACCATGCAAAGTTGCAAACAACATTGAACTTCAGCACTAAATACATCAGCATGCATCTCCTAAAAAGTCTTTTCTTACAAAACTAGTATATTGTTATATAATTTTAACATCCTGTCCATTTTCAAATCTCTCCAATTATTTTGTGTTTAACTTTAAAGAATAGACATTCTTGGATCTCAAAGATTCCATGAAAGAAAGAGATTATAAATAATCTATGATTAAGAAGTTTGGAACTTTCCCTGATCTTTTTTTTTTTTTTTTTTTTTTTGTGGTATAATGCTGTGGCCTCTACCGTTGCGGAGCACGGGCTCCGGACGCGCAGGCTCAGTAGTTGTGGCGCACGGGCCCAGCCACTCCGCGGCATATGGGATCTTCCCGGACTGGGACACGAACTCGTGTCCCCTGCATCGGCAGGCGGACTCTCAACCACTGGGCCACCAGGGAAGCCCTCCCTGATCTTTAAAACAAAGTGAGAACTAAAGGGATTTACCTTCCATCAAAGTTGAACAAACAATTTTTTTGTGCACATCTTTCTGTCTCCCTCCTAAGAAAATACAGGGTGGTAATCATCCCTAATAAGTTTTCCAAATAAAAGGTTATATATGTTTAGATTCTTTTTTTTTTTTTGTCTACACTGCACGGCTTGCGGGATCTCAGTTTCCCGGCCAAGGATTGAACCCTGGCCATGAGAGTGAAAGCCCGGAATCCTAACCACTAGGCCACCAGGGAACTCCCCATGTTTAGATTCTTTTTTTAAAAAAATTATTTATTTATTTTTGGCTGTTTTCGGTGTTCATTGCGGTGCGTGGGCTTCTCATTGCTGTGGCTTCTCTGTTGCGGAGCATGGGCTCTGGGTGCACGGGCTTTAGTAGTTGTGGCACGTGGGCTCAGTAGTTGTGGCTCACGGGCTCTAGAGCACAGGCTCAGTAGTTGTGGCACACGGGCTTAGTTGCTCCGTGGCCTGTGGGATCTTCCCAGACCAGGGCTCAAACCCATGTCCCCTGATTTGGCAGGCGGATTCTTAACCACTGCGCCACCAGGGAAGTCCCACGTTTAGATTCTTAACGCCTACCCCTCTCCTCCAACAACAGGTGATTAACTGATTTTAAATCTTGATTATAAGTTCTGGCTTTTCATGACTATATGAGTTGGGGTACCTATTCTACCACATATGGTTTCAGTTTGTTTTCACAGCAACATTTTAGAGTTGATATTTGTATTTCCATTTCAAAGGTGAACAAAGAGGCTCAAAGGCACAAATAAGTGACAGGGCTAGAATTTGAAGCAAATTTTGCCTTACTAAATGTCATACTCTTTCCACTATATTAGGTTTTGGATTTTTCTAAAGTGCCCAGTTGCAATGATTAAAGATTGTGGCAAAATAAATGAAACTCATCACCACTCTAACAAATGTCTTGCCAATCAATTTGTCCTTAATCTTTTAGGTATTTGCTTGAGGGGCAGTCCCTTGCAGTTGTGCAAGTTTCTGTCATCCCCGAACTTTTCTCTTTAATATTTCCAGACCTTTAATAACCCCCTCCCACATCCAAACCCTCTCACCAAATTGTATAATTTTTTTGTTACTGCTGACTTTGCAATGCCCTTTCCCTCCATAGCCTGGTCTAAGAAGCCGATTTGCTGAACCACATGTTAGCCCATCTATTTGTAAATCAAGCCATGGAAATTATGTGACCATGATTTCCAAATGATTATTGTTAAATTTCTCTTGCTCTACAATGTACCTTCTGCAGTGTGCATTCATACAGTTAAAACTCATGTCCTATACTGATAGTTTAGCATAAGAGAACACAGATTCATATAGTTTAGGTTCAAATCCCAGCGTGTAACCTTGAACAAAATTCTTTTATCTAGATGAAATAGTATCCCATCTGTGAAATGAGGATGATAATGTAATACTCATAGAACTGTTTTTAAGAATTAAATGAGTTAATAAACCCAAAGTGCTCATGCTGGCCCAGGACAAGCCGTTCCCTATCACCTCCCCAGCTTTAATATCTGTTTACAAGCCTTTAAGGAAGGAGCTCATTTTGGAATTCAGGCTTAAGCCTTTTCCTCCCAATTTACTAGGATTTAGGAAAAGAACCTGCATTTGTGCTAAATAATTGTCTTAACTACCTGTCAATATAAACTTCATTCCTTCTAAACTTTATTCCTTTATTCCTTCTAAATAATTGTTTTAACTACCTGTTAATATAAACTTTATTCCTTCTGTTAATATAAACTTTATTCTAAACTTTGGTCTGGTTCTCTGAGAAGATAGTAGTTATACGTGAAAATGTATGCACAGGTTTTTTAAATGTCTAGTTCTGGCTTGACAATTTTGTGTTTGTGCATTCCTGTCATACATTGGCTGGCTCTATGCAGTGGAAGTTTGGCTCTTGCCCCTAAGTTACACAGCACTTCTTTTTTCCATTGTGTTGAGGGGTCATTCAAGGGTTGGTTCTCTGTTGATGGAAGCACATGTCCTCTGCCTAGATCAGAGTCATCAGAATAGCACAAGCATTTATTCAGCGCTGATCCAGGGGAACCATTCATTTAGTCAAAACAGCATTCATATTCATTATCCTAAAAAAAACCAGGCTAAATGGGAATATTTCTAGCTGCTCAGACACTTTGCTAATTGTTACGTCTGCTATATAAAATGAAATGACACTTATAGTGACTATTTAAAGATAATTTGGATCATGAATGTTTGAAGCTCAGTGATTTCACAAAGGGAATTTTTAACCTTCTTTGCTCTCTATTCTTTTGGTGACTATTTATAAATCCAGGCCTATGCCAAGTCCTATAATAGATGAGTAAGAAAAGGTCCACGCTCTTGAAGAGTTGACAGTAAGGACAGAAGCATTAATATAATAAAATTCCATATGAGACCTCATTAAGTTCCACCACAATCCTGTGATTTGTAAAATGGGGCCGTAGAAGGTATTACTATTCTTGTTTTACAGATAAGAAAATCGAGGCTCAAGGCAAGTGACTTTCTAAGGCCACACAGCTTGTAGGCCTACTCTTAGAAAAGAGTAGGTCTTCTGATTCTAATTCTATATTTTGCAAGTGCTCCTTAATTCCATATGATGCAGGCGATCACAGTGAAAGGCTTCATTTGTTTACCAAATGTCAATCATTTAACAAAAGGCCCCGAGTATCTTCTATGTGGCAGACATTGTTCTGGGCAATACGGATGCAGCTCTGAGTGCAAAGACTCTGTCTTCATGGAGCTGACATTTCCACGGGAGGCAAAGAAGAAGCAAACACATGATTGTGACGATTGCCATAAAGAAAAATAAGGTAAGCTAAGGAAGTAGTGATGGCAGTGAGGAGAGGTGTAGGTGCCGTTGTAGATAAAGCCATTGGGGACGGCATCTTGAGGTGGCATTTGAGCAGAGACCTGAAAGAACGAAGACATGACATTCATGCAGCTCTCTGGGGAAGAGCATACCTTAGTAGAGGGCAGTGCAAAGGTGAGATAGGAAAGAGCTTGGCATGTTTAAAGAACAGCAGGAAGGGGAGTATAATTGGTTGGAGTGAGCAAGGATCACCCAGAATCTAATTTACCGTATCCAGTAGAACATGAATGCTAGTTGAGAAATACAATCAACATTAGTATTTTTATTGGCCTGTAATAGAATAACTTTGAGCTCAACCTGTTTTTCCTGACGTTTGAGCACATGTTATTTGTAAGGAAGATGAAATATATACAAACAACTAAGTTGAGCAGTGTTACAAGGTACATTCACATGTTACTTTGAGATGTTGAGGATTGTCTTAAATCCATTTTTACAGATGAGAAGCCTAAGGCTTAGAATATATACACTCTGCCCAAGGTCAGAGTTAGTACGTGAGACGGGACCAGAACCCATATCTTCTGGAGCAAAATTTACTACTCCATTCTCTGTACTACCCTTGTCATTTAGAGACTGACCCTAGAAGGTAGGAAGTTTGGGGAAAAGTTTTCCAACAGATCATTCATTCGTTCATTTAGTAAACATTTCCTAAGGGTTTACTTTGTTCCAGACACTCAGCTAGGCTGTGGGTATGAGGATGTTTATGACAACAGTCCTTGCTTCAAGGAATTCACAGTGTCTAATAGAGGACACAGATGGAAAAGTGATTATAATTCAGTGTGACAATGGCTAGAGCAAATACATAAAGTAATTGGGAGCATTTCACTAATCCATGCATTTGACAAAGCTAGCAGACAACATGGTGCATACTAGTGTTAAATTAATTAAACAAGGAGGCCATTAGACTGAGATGGTTCCAATACCTTAGCAGCCTGCATAAGCAAGCCAAAACCTAAGCTTGTAAAGGTTAAAAAAGCCTTAACCTCTCAAAGGTTAAGAAACCGAAACCTAGGGACAACAAGTCATGAACAACCAAGTAGGTTTTCTAAATAATGCAACGGCTATAGCCAATCAAATAATTTTTGCTTTGCTTCTACCTCTTCCCTATAAAAGTCTCTTCCCTAGCTCCTGTCGGTGGAGCCCTCCTAACCACTTCCAGTTTGATGCTGCCCAATTCGAATCAATTTTTGCTCAAATAATCTTAAAAGTTTTAATGTGCTTTGGTTTATCTTTTAACGCTACGTACTGAGATGTTTGTTACCTTACCTGTTTTCCTGTATACTGAGTAAATATTGAGGGCTTTCTTTGAAACTCCCTTGCTTAAATCACTAGGTGATTGATTATACTTTTGATCATCTTTAGCTTAGCTCCCAAGACCTTTCATGTTGGGGCTCTGGTCTATATCTCCAGCTTCATCTACCTCACCCCACCCTACAGTTATACCAAATCACATCACCTCTTCATGCCTTTGCATCTGCCGTTTCTTTGGTTAAAACGTCCTTCTCATCCCCTTGTCTCTCTTACCAGCTCCTAATTCAGCTATATATATTTGTTAGATATTTACTTATTTGTCTGCTCTTCTTCTCAGTTGCGGCTTGCGGGATCTTCATTGCCGCACGCGGGATCTTCGTTGCATCATGCAGGATCTATTTCCCCGACCAGGGATCGAACCTGGGCCCCCTGCATTGGGAGTGTGGAGTCTTGACCACTGGACCACCAGGGAAGTCCCTCCTGTTCAGTTTAATGATTACCTTAATGAAACATTCTCTAATTTAGTACCTCTATTATATAGAGTGGATAACATTGCACAGTAATTTCCCATTTGTGTGTCCGAGCTATCTAGACTGTGAGTTCCCTAGGGATAGTGATTATTTCTTAGTCATTGATATTATTTTCCTCGGGCTTTCCCAGAACCAAGCAAAGATGAATGGGAGTAACCCATGTCATCAAGCTGTTAGGTGTGCCACATACTTTCCTAGGTTTGTTGAATTGAGTTGTACATGAATCTGTCAAGTGGGAACTGGGGAAAGTGAGCTTCTTTGCCCAGTGTCAATGGTGGCAGCTGCGAAAAAGAAAGGGAGCAGTTTCTGGGTGTCTGTCATTTCTCAATGCCCTCGGTATCCACCTGATTTTCTAAGCTAGGATCTTATAATCACCTCCTATTACTTCTTCCTCCCTTGCTACCTGCCTTCCCATCTAATCAGTCACTGATTCCTGTCAGCTCTACCTTGTAATGTACCTGGAGCCTGCAGGCATCTCGCCATTCTACAGTTCAGGCCCTCATCATCTCTCATCTGGCTCCTGACTGGTCCTCATGCTTCCCATCTCTCCCACCCTTTACTGCGCCTCTCATTTATCCTCCCCACTGGTGCCAGAGTATGCTTTCCAAAGCGGACTGATCTTGTCAGCATCCTGATAAAAGCAGCCCAGAGGACTCCATGCGTGACCTGCGAGAAAAAGTCTAAATTCTGTAGCCTCCTCCATCTTGTGCCAATTTCTCCTACTCAGCCTCACTCTAGCCCGTTGGATAACACATAGTTTCCTGAAATCACTGCACTATTGAGCCTTTGCCCATGCTGTCTCTCTGCCATGTGTGCTTCTCCTGTTCTTCAGATGAACTACCATTCATTTTTTAAGACCCAACTCACAGGCCTCTTCCTCTACCAGGAGGCATGCAAGGTGAGCTTATGGAGAGACATTAACTATTAAGAAAAGAAAGAAAAATAGGGCCAGAGTTGTAAGATTGGTAAACTTTATTAATGCATTTGGTCTAGTATAGTTGTTTGCGTATCTGTCTTCTCTCAGAGTTGGTTACCTTGTGGAGGACAAGAATTGTTTTGTGCTTGTATCCTTAGTATACAGCATAAATTTTCAATAAATATTTGTTAAATAAATGAAACTGGAATGGGGAGGGAACAAATGTTTATTGAATACCTGTTGGGAACTTAATAATGTGTGGTTTTCACACATTTCATTCCATTCTCAAAACAACTTTTTTTTTTTTTTCCAGTACGCGGGCCTCTCACTGCTGTCGCCTCTCCCGTTGCGGAGCACAGGCTCCGGACACGCAGGCTCAGCGGCCATGGCTCACGGGCCTAGCCGCTCCGCGGCATGTGGGATCTTCCCGGACCGGGGCACGAACCCATGTCCCCTGCATCGGCAGGTGGACTCCCAACCACTGTGCCACCAGGGAAACCCTCAAAACAACTTTTTTATATAAGTATTATTTGTGGACAAGAAAACAGACTCAAATAAATAGTTTTTTTTTTTTTTTTTTTTTAAGGTCATAGGCTTGTAAGGGATGGAGCTAGAGTTGGAACCTAAATCTGACTCTGCAACTGTCCTCTATTGAGTGATTCTCAGCCAGGGGCAGCTTTGCCCTCCACTCTGGGGACATTTTTGGTGGCCACAACTGGGAGATGTTACTGGCATTTACTGGGTGCTGGGCATGTACTGGGTACTGTACTGGGTACAGGCCAGTGATGCTGCTAAACATCTTACAATGCACAGGACAGTGTTGACAGCAAAGACTTTTCTGGCCCCAAATGTCAACAGAGCCGAGGTTGAGAAACCCCACTCTAGACCACGTTGACTCTACTGAAAAGCAAATAATCAAACGAAGTAAATGCATCTGCTAGGAGGCTAACCGGGCTGAAGAGATGTCTTAGGGGCTTGAAGCCAATCGTGAGCTACTGGCTCTAATGAGAAAACAAGACTCTTCTGCCCAGTCCCTGACCTGCCTCCGATCTTATGGTTCTTTCTCTACTGCATTCACCCAGTCTTTCTTCATTCCATCTTTCTTCTCTTTTCCAACTTTTCGTCTCCTCAGCAGACTCTAATTTAGCTTGGAGAAGGCAACCCAGAAACGTTTCAGACCTCTCTTCTGATTAGAAGGTAGAGTCCAACGTTTTCAGGTCCAACGTTTTCAGACCTCTCTTCTGATTAGAAGGTAGAGTCACTATATAAGAAGCTGCAGGTTTCAAACTGACAACATCCCTAGAATCTGGGAACAAGGTCAAAAATGTCACCTTCTGAAATTGACAGCAACAAAAAAAATGGATGAGAGTAATTACTGTGGTAATCTTCCCAGGAAATAACCCATCTAAGAACTTCTTGATAAGTGTGCTGCTGCTAAGACGTGGCTGTTTCCTACTCTCAGCCAGGGTCCAAGAGTGCCTCCTCGTTGAAAGAAAGCATTTAAAATGTAACTTGTGTGAGATAAACTGTAATCTAGGAAATTTTAAAATGTTTGTCACGGGGAAGTGTTCTAAAGGGGGAAGCTTCTGATGACTCATGAGTTTAACTGCCTATAATTGTTAAGGATGCTTTGCATGCTTTTTTTTCTACAGCAGAATAAACTCTAGAAGGGAGGAACCACGTTCAATTTATCAGTATCTCCGGCAGCAGAGGCATGGATGAGTCATTGGTAGAGAAGGGTAGGAATTAGTGGTGTGTGTGTGTATGGGGTTGTGGAATGTCACAGAAGTACCATTCCTAGTGAAGTTCTCAATCAGGAATCTAATAACTTTTGTTGTAACGCAAAACCGTGTGTGTGCACGCAGGGGGGTGATGCGCATTTATTTGTGGGAAATGTCTGTAGACTTCATCAAAGGGGTCCTTGACCTCCAAAAAGTGAAGCCCACTCCCCTGGTGATGAAAATATAACTGCTGGGGAAAAGGAAATAGAAAGAAGATTAACCAGAAAAGGCAAGGGAAGTGAATTCCTCTTAGGAGAGAGCTGTTTCCTTCTTAGAGTTCACATTTATTGCTGTGTTTGCATGAGGCCCCTTCATGTACATGTACAAGCACGCAGTGGAGAGATGAGCTGTGAGCAAACATCAAGGCAGAGCAGAGTCCATGCTCAAGGATGCCGGAGAAAGAATGATGAGGGGACCTGGAGAGAATTCAGGATCATGTGTCTGTGTGTGTGTGTGTGTCTGTGTGTGTGTATGCACGTATGTATCAGAGGGGACAGGATGAATATTAACTTGTCCAAGTATGCCAACATCAGTGCTGATTTTGGGTTCCAAGGATGTCCTGGGTTAGCCAATAGTCACCTGTAAAAGAAGAATTCTGTGAGGCTGAGTTCTAGGAAGCAGAGTAGGCAATTAAGATGGAGTCCTTCATTATTTTAGTCAAAATTCAGGTGTAAGTTACAGAAACAAATGTCAGCCAAGGGACTTATTTGGAGAGTACTGGATAGTTCATAAACTCCAAAGAAAGAGCTGAACAAGAAAATCTGGGAACTCAAGAAACTGGGCAGTTTGGGGACTTCCACAGCTGGTGACCAGCTCCAGTGACCTCCAGTCTGCAGAACTCTGGGTCCAGGTTTTAAATTTCCAAGAGAGAAGCTAACTGTTGATACTGGTCCTAGAGAAGAGGAAACCGTGAGCCAAGGTATTTCCTCAGTTATTGCTGACTGTAGTCCTTATCACTATTGGTTTGGGGTAGGTGTTATACCTTGAAAATAATGGGAGACAAGTACCCAGGTCTTCTATTTGACCGTTACCACTATGTGCCCTCAATGCATATTCTTAATTTCCTACTGTTTTAAAAACTAATGAATGGGAATGGGGTGGGAGTTGGGTGGGAGAACTTTGAGGCAAAGGAAACAAACAGTGCAATGGCCCTCTGGTAGGATGAACTTGGAATCCCAGAAATAGAAAGAAGGCCCTTGTAGCTAGAGAGTAATTTGCAAGGAGTGGGGAGTAGAGGAAGGGCGTTCACAGAACTTGTAGGCCTTTGTGGGCAGTTCAGGTTTTTTCTTCCTAGGTACAATAGAAAGCCACTGGAGGGATTTAAACACATATAAATTACATTTTAAAAATTCAGTTTGGTGATAGAGAAAGGATTCTAGAAAGACCAGCTTGGACGTTATTGCAATAATCCGGATGAGAGGCGATGGTGGTTTGAATCAAGGGGTAGGTACTGGAGAGGGTGAGAAGGGGGTGGATTCAGCATGTATTTTTGTATTTTGGAGAGAGAATTGACAGGACTTGCTGATGGAACTGAGGTCAGGGAGAAGAAAAGGGAAATCCAAATCACATCCTAGGCTTTTGGCTTGAGCAACTAAAAGGACAGTAATGTCCTTTACTGAGCTGTGAAGACTGAGAGAAGGAGCAGATTTAGGGAGGAAGATGGAGTTTGGAGTCGATCAATCTCGTGTCAAGTTTGAGGGGTCGGATGTCTTAGTGGGGAAGCATGGGGGCCGCTGGATGTACATCTGGGAGCCACCAGATTACAGGCTTTACTTACAACAAGGGGCAGGGTGAGGTCACTTGGGAGGTACTTAAGACTGAGCCCTGGGCACTGTCACATTACAAAGTCTAGCTGGGCAGCAACAGGCAATGGAGACAGGGAGTGGGCAGTGAGGTCAGAGAAATGCCATTTTGTTTTTAAAGTGCAGGCTTTTAATTTGTACGTTCTACATGTCGCACTTAGTTTATTTTGGACACTCGCATTGTTTATGAATACACTACAGATTTATCTGGTAAATGTCAGACCCTTCACAGCTCCACACTTTTCCTTGCCTAAATCATTGGCAAGATATTTCTAGATTCTTTATGTGTGTCTGAGGGATTGGCAGGAATTCACTGTTAACTAGGCCTGGCAGGAAGGCCAAGTCTGCCAGTAAATCTCTCTCTGGGCCTGTAAATATTTGTCTAAGGTCCATTAAGTTACTGGGGATAAACCAGGTTCTTATAGGCAACTCTAATAAACCACATGCAGAAAATCCACTTTGTGGATTATTTGCCATAAATTCTAATTTTTCAGAGTGTTACATTAAATCCTACCTAAGCTCTCTTATGGCATTTTGCATATTTCTGGGGTGGCTCTCTTTACCAACGTTTAGCAAATGACTTTATTTTAAAAGCAGTGGTGGTGCTTCCCTGGTGGTGCAGTGGTTGAGAATCCTTCTGCCAATGCAGGGGACATGGGATCAAGCCCTGGCACGGGAAGATCCCACATGCCACGGAGCAGCTAAGCCCGTGCGCCACAACTACTGAGCCTGTGCTCTAGAGCCCACGAGCCACAACTACTGAGCCCATGTGCCACAACTACTGAAGCCCGCATGCCTAGAGCCCATGCTCTGCAGCAAGAGAAGCCACTGCAATGAGAAGCCCGTGCACCGCAACGAAGAGTAGCCCCCACTAGAGAAAGAGCGTGTGCAGCAACAAAGACCCAATGCAGCCAAAAATAAATAAATAAATACATTTATTTTAAAAAAAGCAGTCTAACCAAAACATAAGTAGAAAGGTGAGCCTGATGATTATATACAGTATACATATTTACACACACACAGAGCAAACTGAACTATGTGAACTCTATCTAGCTCCTTCTAATACTTATAGCTATGTAACTATAATAACCAATTAGTCCACCTGGTACCCCCAGGTTTCCTTATTTTTTAATTAAAAATAAAGCTTTCCCCCTTGTTATCAAAACAAGATACTCATTATAGAAAAACAAAATGTTAAAAAAGGAAGTTTGGGGGCTTCCCTGGTGGCACAGTGGTTAAGAATCCGCCTGCCAGTGCAGGGGACACGGGTTTGAGCCCTGGTCCGGGAAGATCCCACATGCCGTGGAGCAACTAAGCCTGTGCACCTGCGAACCAGAGCTACTAGAGCCTGCGAACCACAACTACTGAGCCCACATACCACAACTAATGAAGCCCGCGCACCTAGAGCTTGTGCTCTGCAACAACAGAAGCCAAGCCAATTCAATGAGAAGCCTGCTCAACGCAACTACAGAAAGTCCATGCACAGCAACAAAGACCCAACAGCCAAAAAAATAAAATAAAAAACAATAAATAAAAAAATGAAAAGGAAGTTTGGAAGACAATAATCATAAGGTCACAAGCCAGAGATAACCTCTGTTAGTACTAATGTTGACATCTTGAGATATATATCCTTTCTGATCTCTGTACATACACTGTGTAGTTTGGAGTCACACTAATCTAAAATAAAAATAGACTTAATTTTATGTTTTAAATGTAATTAAAAATAAATTTAAAAAACCCTTCGCAAGGAAATCTAAAAAGGAGTGGCTTTACGTATATGTATAATTGATTCACTTTGCTGTACAGCAGAGACTAACACAACATACTCCAATAAAAATTTTAAAAAATAAATAAAGGAGACTTAAAAGACATATCCCTCCCCCCCAAAAAAGAACCAAAAACCAAAAACAAAACTCTTAGCAATGTATTCAGGACTTCTTCAGACTTTAAATTGACTGCGAAGAATTTCCCAGTATGAATGTACTAATTTAGCTATTTCTCAATTAGTGTTTGCATTGTTCTGTTTTTTGTTTGTTTTGGGGTTCTGCTATTATATCAATAATGACATTTTTGCAACTGAATTATTGTATATATTCTTAGTTCCTTAGGCTAAACCTCCAGCAATGGACTTGCTGAGTTAAAGCATTCTGACACATATTGCCAGATGTTTCTACAAGTTGTATTCAAAAATACCTCTACCAACAATAAATGTCTTTGTCAATACTGGACCTCAAAAACAATTTTAAAAAATCTTTGTCAAGTCAGTAGGGGAAAATGGCATTGAGTCACTGGTTTTATTTGTCTTTCTTTGATTACTAGTGACATGGGATGTTACCATATATTCATCGGCTGTTGGCATTTCTTATTTTGCAACTTGCTTTTCCACATCCTGTGCTTGATATTTTCTGAAGGTGCTTGTTACTGATTTGTAAGACCAGTCTTTCTATATAAGAGATATTGACCCTTTGTGTTTTAAGTATTTTTCCTAGTCTGCCACCAGCTTTTTAGTTTTTGAGACCTGAAATATTTAAAAAGTATATGTAATCAAGGTCAGACTTTTCTTTTATAATTTCTCTACTTATTGTTAGTTTTAGAAAGCCTTCCCCACACCAAGATTATGTAAATATTCAGCTTTATATTTTTTCTAGTGCTTGTTATGTTTCTTATGTTACATTTAAATCTTTATCCTCCGGGCTTTATTTGGTGTGCTGTTAGAAGTTGAAATTTCGTTTTATTTATTTCAAATGGTGAGCTATTGAAAAGTTAATCAATTTTTGTCCCATTTCACATTTCCCTCCATTATATTTGCAGAATAGTTATATAGGAAAATGCTGATCAAAGTTGCACACTGGAAGCTCATGGTCATATCTAGCCTATGGATATATTTAGTTCATGTAATTTTTGAATTAGTTATATACATAAAAAATCAGAAAATTTTGTACAAAAATATAATTTTCCAAATTCTCTTGAAAAATCAGAATATCTAGCAACTCTGTGGTCACTTTCTTTCTTGATAAGAATGAATTGGGAGCTGGGAAGCTGTTGTCTCCTATAGTCACAGAAGGTCCCCACCAGTCTGCGTCATCCATTTTTTTTTTTTTTTTTTGCGTCATTCATTTTTATTGTCTGCCTGAAGGTGTTTGAGGTTGTGATCATTACTATTAAGTTTTGTACATTTATTTTGCAATCGAACACAACACAAGAACTCTCTCATTAGTACTAATCATTTTTCCGTTAATTTTCTTTCTTGATTTTTCAAATAATTATATCATCATGCAAAAAATTATAATTGTCTTTTCCAATATGTATACTTCTTTATTCTTTTTTCTTACCTTATTACACTTGCCTAAAACTTCCTAATAATTTTGAATAATGGTCATGATAGCAGACATCTTTGTATTATATTGGATTTTAGTAGGAATGCCCCTAGTGTTTGACTTCAAAGATGTATATTTTTATAGTTCTCTGATGTTTTGACTTTTTATTAATATAAGTAAAATGTGTTGAATTTGATTGAATGACTTTTTGGCATCTACTGTTATCCTGAGACTTTTCTCTGAATTCAGTATAAGACATTTTCTGGTGTCAAACCATTTGCATATTTTTATTATAAAGTCTAACAGTACCAGATTAGCCTTAATAATATGCCTCTTAGTCTAATTTACTATTTTTTAAAAAACCTATTAGGAATTTTTCATCTGTTTTTCACAAATGAGATTCATCCATTGTAGTCTTCCTCTCTTTCTCTTTTTGGTGCTTTATCAGACTTTTTTCTTAAAATATACTTTATATAAAATTCCTACTTCTGCCCATGCTTAATTTTTTAAAATTGCATTAACTGGTACATTCTTTAAATCTTAAAAAAGTTAATTTTTCATTTATACATTTTCTTTATTTTCTATTTTAGATGCATTTTTTTTCCTAATTTTTATTTGAAACATGTTATATATACAGAATAGTGTACAACATGTATTTGTACAATTTAAAGGGTAATAATAAAGCAAACACCCATGAAGCTACCACTGGCCTAAGGAATATCAACAGAACTTCACCAACACCCCAAAGTTTCCAAAGGCATCCTTCTAATCGTTCCCCAAATAGAACCATTATCCTGAATTTTGAGTTAACGTAATCTCACTTTCTTGTTTATAGTTTTACTTCTGAGATTTGTATCCTTAATAATACAGTGTTTAGTTTGACTATTTTTGATCTTTACATGTATAGAATCATACTGTATTTTTATGAAACCCCTTTTGCCCCATATTATGAGTGTGAGTCCTCTGTGCCAAAGGTATAGCTGAAGCACACTTATTTTCCCTGCAGTATCTTCTTCCATTACACAAATGAATCATCTGTTCAGCTACCGAATGACATTTTTGCATTTAAGTTTCCAAAGCAGAAATCTGCTGCTTTTCAGTATAAATAGCCCGTTGGTTTTGCTTTCTACCTGGATGGCTATAGGCCCTTTTTCTTTATCTTTGACATTCAGTGTTTGCTTCGAGTATACCCTCATGAGCCTTATTTTATTGAATTTGCCTGGCACTCCTCATAGTGGCCGCTTTATTTCTATATCTGGTAATTTCCCTCCATGTTCTCATCCTTAAAGAAGAAGGTCTGTGCTTGTCCAGTATGGGAAAGGATAGATGTTCTGTTAGAGATTATGTGTCCCTTCAGCAAAGGAAACAAGTTTACATCTTCTTGACTTTAATCACCTTAGACATTTCATGGTGTGTGAGGGTGAGAGAGAGGTGGCCAAGGGCAGCCAGTCTCACCTCTGACTCAAGGGTTCCTTCTGTGGCCGCTGAGGCTGAAAAGGCAGCTGTATCTCTCCAACTAGCATGGTGGCCCGCACCAAGAGCAGACCTCATCAGTACCTCTGCTCCATTCTCATGCTTTCTGTGCTGCGAACAAGCTTTGGGCCTACCTCTGGCCACCTGCCCCTCCTTGAGAACTCCAGCATCTGTCCTCTTCTCAAGGAGGTTGTGGGGTTCGAATCTGGTACCACCCTCCACAAATTCCTCATCTCATCTCTGGCCCATGTCACACTGAGGCACTGAGTGTCCTCTTCTGCCCCAGAAGTCACTTCATCTGGGAATTATGAAGGGACAGTGTTAAATTTATTGACTCAGACTGTCATTTTGGACTGGAAACACTACCTATTTCACTTGCATTGACTCTCAGATTGAAAAGTGGGCCTGCTGTGCATCTATGAGGTCTCTCAGAGCCCGGCGTGGAGGACAGAGATGGATAGGCAGCTTCTGTTTTCCAGTCCACACTTTGAGAATGTTGTAGCCTATTCAGCAGGTTACTGCCTGAAGGCTGCCTGGGATTTATAGTCACCCAGGAGATAAGCATTTGTCTCTAATGTTGAATTAGATAGCCTTTTCCTCAGTTTCTGGACAACAAAAAGGAGGGCCGACCATATGCCAAGGATATTGTGGAAGAGAAAAATACACTGGATGGGAGGTTGTTAGACAATGTCCTTAATACTCTTCGTTTCCAGAAATTCTGTGCCTGGTGTTTTCATTTGCTGTTAAGGGGAATCCATCTCGCTAATCCTGAAATCCTGAGATATGTGCCTCCTTGTTCAATGTCACCTAAGGCTTCTTAGTCAGTGTGTGAAGGATGGGGCTGTCTTGGGATCACATAGATTTTTTTTTTTATTGTTTTAAGGACCTAACATATCAGAGATGCCTCCCCTTTGGGGAGATCTCATCATGGGCCTGAAGTCCCCTTAATACTCATCATGAAGTTAAGGTTTTCCCCTTTCTCCTGAGAAACAAATGGGAGTAGCGAACTGTGACTTTATTATTCTTAAGCAAGTTGCATTGAAATTTATATGCACCTTTCCAAAAGAAGATAAATTATACATATTACAAGAAGGGTGAAAACACATGGTGATGATTGGTTTCTTTGTTCCTTGCTTGACACATAATGTATCTATCAGAGCAGACCTGTCTATTCAGCTGCTCTACGATGTCAGTGAGTTATGATTGGGAGTTTCCAGCTGATCATTCCTGCTGTTGGGAAGATAATTAAAAGGTGAGAACACTTCCCTTTGAGAGTTATCCTACGGTGCCCACAGGGCTTGGCTGTAGTTGGTTTGGGGGTCTTTTTCCTTGCAAGGCCAGGATAGGATAGAGTAGGGAAGGTAGTCTTACAGAGAGTTCTCAGATTCTCGAAAAGAAAATCTCATCTTCAACCAAGATCTGGAAAATATACATATTACAATCAAGTACTTCTTGGATTTTCTTGGATAGAGGAAAAAGGGGAAAGTAAAATAATTCTGATTTTTTAATGCCCATTAGAGTCTTGAAACTCTCATCTTTTTGCCTTAAATGTCATCCAAGGGGGCCCAACTTGAAAAGGATTAGATAATCCTCTTTGTCTAATCTAAAGGAGGATTAGATCTGATCAATCTAATCTTATCGAATATAGACTTATACAGGATGCTAAGAGATAGAGACAGTCCAAAAACTTGACTCTCTCTTTCTAAATTTCCTTTTCCTTATTGAACACAATGCTAAGCAACATTCAGGCACTGCCCATGCCACTGCTGGCCCTGGGCAGAAGGTGGGATTCTTCATCTGTCCAGATAATAGCAGAGCCCAGAGCTGGGTGCAGCAGGGGGCCCACAGCGAGGCCTCTGAGAGTAACCAGTGGGCTAGCGGGGAGGATGGAGCTAGTCTGACTCCCTTTTATAACTTCCCTAAGGGCAGGAAGTCTGGATCAGTGGTGTCAGACAATGATAACTTCCTTGTTATTTAATGACTCTGTGCCTCAGTTTCCTCCTCTGTAAAATGATGATAAGAAGAAAATGTAGTTTTTAGGGATTTTGTGAGGATAAAATAAGTTAATGCTCTCAGAACAATTTCTGGGCCAGAGTGAGTACTTAATCAACACTAATAATTCATAATATTATTACCTTATTTGGATCATTGAGTAGTACCTTGCTCCCTATTCTTTAATAGAACTGTTTAAAAATCAAACAACTTGATTACAAAATGAAGATGGACTTTGAATGGGAAATTTGCAGATATATAGCCTGTTGTCTGGGTTGGGAACCTCAGAGCCTTATGTACTTTGCTTAAGAAAAACACACTACTGGCCAAGTCTCTAATCTGATACACTTCCCATGAGAAGGAACACTGTTACATAGTAATGACAGTGGATCTCAAGTCCATAACAGTTTCTTCCCAAGAGACTCCCGAAACACTCATTTTATAGCAAAGACGCCTTCCAGCAAGATTGACTATAAAAAGAATTCTCTCTCTGATCACATGGAAAAAATATCCTAATTGGTTTGACAAAAATGCTTAGTTAAGGAAGGAACAGATTATGTGCTTGTTTTATTCCACAATCGTATTGTAAGTTCTTTATTTTTTAAGAATTAATTAATTATTTATTTATTTTTGACTGCGCTGGGTCTTCGTTGCTGCCCGCAGGCTTTCTCTGGTTGCCGTGAGCGGGGGCTATTCTTCGTTGCAGTACGCGGGCTTCTCCAGTTGCAGAGCATGGCCCACGGGCTTCAGTAGTTATGGCATGCAGGTTCAGTAGTTGTGGCTCGTGGGCTCCAGAGCGCAGGCTCAGTAATTGTGGTGGACGGGCTTAAGTGCTCTGCGGCATGTGGGATCCCTGGACCAGGGATCAAACCCGTGCCCCCTGCATTGGCAAGCTGATTCTTAACCACTGCACCACCAGGGAAGTACCTGTAAGCTCTTTAAGAGAAGCGGGCTGGGACTCCTATGTTGTAGCTCATAAAGAGTTAGTACAGGACCTTAAAATGTGGTAGGCACAGTAAATGCCGACATAAGTTGGCCAGGTCTTTAGAGTACAAACAGAATTTTGAGAAACTTTTGAAAAGAGATGTGGAATTCTTTTTGAAAACAGAACATTATTTTTTAAATTAGCATATGAAGAGATAAAAAGAGAAGTGCCTAGATTAGGAGGAGGAGAGGAGCCACACTCTCTTGGCTCTGCCTCTCTGACATGGCCCCTTGGGGTACCCTTAGTGCTTTGGGGGCACAATGGTAAAGCCCAGGTGATTCAAGGTGAGGTCCTGGAGCTAAGGCACCAAGCGTATTGATTGCAAAGTCAGGACCATACCTCGGACTTTTAACTGTGCTGGGAAATTCCAAGATCTCCCCCTTGCTTTCTCTGTATGACAGAAATTTCTCCTATTTTGATTTACATCTGCAACTGGGTAGAATTTAGCCGTGGGATCCTCATTTCCGGTAAGAGGAAGTTGGATGCAATACCACAACTTACCAGTAGATGTCACTATATGCCATATATTCTGTATATGGTCTCCGCCTGAATTTTACTTGAATTTCTTAATTGTGGGTCTGCAGACTCCTGGGAATCCCTGAATCTATTGAAGAAGGCAGATGGGGGAGCTGGGGGGGAGGGGCGACGACGTGGGACCGGATGACCAAAGAGAGCTATGAGAATTTAAAAATCTGTTTTAATCATGATGAACAATTTTTTTAGTAATTTGACCAGATATAAAGGCAAAACTCTTAGTTGAAATTTTTTTTTTTTAAAGGAAAAAAACAGGCACTTCCTAAACCGAACTCTTAGGATGAGAAGTAGAGTTAGTGGGGCTCTGGGGAGCCCCCACTTGCTCTTCAGTCAGCAAAGCCTCCCTCTTTGCTTCACAGAGAGGGCTTCAAATGATTAAAGAGCATGAGACTTGAGGTTGAGAGAACTGGGTTTGAATTCTAGCTCTGTGGTTAGCTGTGTGATCTTGAGTATGTTAGCTAACCTCTTCTGGCCTCTGTTTCTTCAACTGCAATATAAATTGGACACTGGTCATACGGTGTTGTGAGGACGAAAAGTGAAAACACAAACATTACCTGTTATTATTAACTATGATTATTTCACTTGATAGAAATGTTTTTATAGCTAAAATCGTTTGAAAACTACAGACTAGTCCAAGCTTCCATTTAAAAAATGTGGGAGGGCTTCCCTGGTGGCGCAGTGGTTGAGAGTCCGCCTGCCGATGCAGGGGACACGGGTTCGTGCCCCGGTCTGGGAGGATCCCACATGCCGCGGAGCGGCTGGGCCCGTGAGCCATGGCCGCTGAGCCTGCGCGTCCGGAGCCTGTTGCTCCGCAACGGGAGAGGCCACAACAGTGAGAGGCCCGCGTACCACAAAAAAAAAAAAAAAAAAAAAAATGTGGGAACTGGAACTTAAGAGGCTAAGTAGTTCTCTGAGTTTCACAATTTCATAACGTAACATAATTATTTATGTAAAACAAGACATGCTGGTTCTAATCTTTCCTCCCTACTCGGGGAAACTTGATATATCACCATGTGAATTTATAAAACTGATGAAATGCAAAACAATTCTTCACTTAATGATCCAACATGCCAAATAGTTCAGTTTATTTTTAAATTTAATTTTTATTCTATTTGTTCGGCTTACAAAAGTAATCCAGAACAAGTCTGGAAAATTGAAACAAAGGATGTGCTTAACTAATGATTCTCTTAATGCAGTCAAAACATCATTTAATAAATAAATATAAATGGTTTCATAACTTTTCAGCCACAGATTTAATGCTTTGATTCAACTGATTTGGCAGGATTTTGGTTGGGAACTTTCACATTCACTGACTAGCTGTGTAGGCTGCCAAGTGGAGGCTTTAATGAAATGGGAATTCATGGATCTGTGGCCTTATGATATTCTTTGCTTTGATAATTATTAATTGAAAGAATAATTCAAAGCGTTGTGGATCTCTTCCTCACATGTAATGTAAATTTCGTTTTACCTTCCTATGGAAATCCACCTTACACTAACATTTAACTTCTGTTTCTCAGAATTCCTAAGATTTCAAATAGTAATTTGCAAGGAAATGCAATTTTGTTATGATAGAATCCCATTGCAACTCCACGTGCTCCGTAATCCAGAGTCAGAGAAACCTCTGGATCATGGGACCAAACAGTTCAAGGACTGGTATGATGAGACTCATGATGTGCTGGCTACTTTGAAGGGTGCCTATGGTATCCAGGGAGAAGCAGAGCAGAGAGACCATTAGAGTCACGGTCACTGGTCCCTTAAAAAAAAAGCAACTTGGGCTTCCTCGATGTCCGCTGGGGCCGCTGCCGACAGAGGGCGCAGGCGTGGGCGCCCCGGTGAAAAGACCGGTTTGCGCACCTGTTCAGTTCGGGCTTCAGTCCCGAGGGGCCCGATTTAACCACTATAGGCACGGGAATCACAGTGTCTAGGGGCCGCGATATTTGGGGGGGTGGGGGGGAGCTCATGAACATGATTTGAATTTAATTTCTTTTGAAATCAAAATAAAAAATAAATATAATTACAATGAATATACAATAATGAATCCAGCCTAGATTACATTTGTTTTTATACTGACAGTTGTGAAATATAATTTACAATTTTTTTTTAACGGAACAAGGGGCCGACAAAGACCAAATTGCCTAGGGCCCACGAAAGTCGTAATGTAACCCTGAGTTATACTTCCAAATTCTGAGAGTCCTAAATTGACTGTTGGGTGAGAGGGAGAAAGTTGGAGGAGGAGAATCCCTGTCCGGAGGGCAAACACTGGCCTGGGGCCTGAGATGGACAACGGGTGAAGAAGTCTGAGCCCATGTGGGCTGGGACTGACTGTAAAGGAGGTGGCGTGGGCGTCTACGAATTATTTTAAATGACAAAACTGGTCATACAAAGACCTTCCTGACCTCACAGCCAGGAGCTTCTAGCCTCTGACCTGCCTCCCAAATCTTCATAAATGGACCGTTTTACCCCTTGCTGTGGTCTCCAAAACGCCTTGCAATCTGTATGACATCACACATCTGGACTGGTGGGCACAGGGTGGGGAACTGGACGTTTCCTCTCATACAGGCTGGGGGTGGGGGTGCGGAGAGGAGAGCAGTGCTTCAGACAAACTAGTAGCTTGAATCGACTTTTCCCTCCTCGGGCAGTGACCGTCGGAGGAGCTCTGAGGTTTCTAAGCAGGTGTCTCTACCTGGACTTCAGAGGATACAGGAGACCACCTCCCGGGTGAATTGCAAGCCTTGCTGGTTGACGCAGAGGAACTCTTGCGGCGGGCAAGAAGGGGAGGTTCTTCTTCCAGCCTTCCCTCTCCAGCCAGTGACACTGTGCTCTGACACTCCACGCCCTACTGCCTGGCATCCTGGGGGTGGCGCCTGTACCCTCTAGGCTGCCCGATCGGGGCTGGGGCCTTCGAGGGTGTTCCCCCGGGAAGGGAGGGGAGTGGGGCAGGGTGGTAGTGGGGGAGGCTTGCTGGGCTCCTGGGTGGGGAATGCAGTGGAGATTCTGCCCACCAGGTGGCGTTGGGCAGGCGCCAGCAGCCCCTGCCATCCCGGAAAACACTGTGAGCCTCGTGGGGTGTGGAGAACGAACAGGTCCATCCATCATGTCAGGATCCCAGGACTCGGTGATGGTTATTTGACCACCACTGAGGTCACCAAGGCGGCTCTCACCCTCTGGCCTCTTCTAGGTCCGTTCACTAGGCTGGCTCTGGTGGGAGGCAGGGGGAAGTGTTACTACCACATTCATTTCTGTGTTCATTTATGGTTTCATCTTTCAGCCTTTATGGAGCCAGGCCTGGGTACACAGATGAGTAACATACGGTCCCTGCCTTCAGGCAGCTCAAAGGTGGGGAAAAAAAGCAAATAGACCATTGGCACACAGTGACAATTGCTGGACTAGAAGTCTGCCCAGCAGGGTGGCAGGAGTTGTGAGGTGTGTGCAGGGCAGAGCAGGACAGGCCTGGCTGGGAAGGTGAGTCTCCAAGGGCAAGCAGGAACAAGCCAAGTGAGGAGGGAGGGAAGGGCGTGAGTGGCCCTGATGCCACAGAACACAGGGTGCTGGGGCCTGCCTACACTGCGTAAGGCTGAGCTTATGGGACGTGTTGGGGATTGAGGAGAAATAAGCATGCAGAGAGGCAGGGCTTCAGGCTCTGCCCAAGAGCCAGGCTCCCCCTGCTAACAGTGGGGGAGTTACTGCAAGATTTCCTCAAGGTAGAGACACAGTCAGGTTTGAATTATACAAAGACCGAGTAGGGAGAGGTGAGGGCACGGGAGCCGGAGACAGGGGAGCCTGTTAGGAGGCAATTCCAAGTAGGAAACGATAAGCTAAGAGAGTAGACTAGAAGCCCCCCTCTGCCTCTCAGTCACCTCGGACCCCTCCTGCACACACCCATCCTTCTCTCCCATTTCTGATGCCCATAATCTTTAGTCTGGTTCACAAGCCCTGGGACGGTGAACTTGTCCTCAAATTGCTTCCGTTCCTCCCCCAGCAAAATGCAAATAGCCCACCTCTCAGGTGGGGTTGGGAAGGTGAGAGGGTTGGTGGGATCGCTGGTCGGGGAGCCACTCTCAGTGTAGCCCCCTGTACCATCCTAGTGCCAGGTGGACCAAGGGCCTGGGGAAGGGCGGGGGGACCTGGCGTCAGCCTGTTCTGGGGGCGAGAGGAAGAGAACAGCAGACCCCTAAGTGACTGGACTCAGGCGTGCAAGCTCCCAGGAAGGGCAGGGACACCCTTGTCACTGAGGCTTCAGGGTCAGAGGCTGGGGGTGTGACTGGGGAGGGGGTTGAACAGCCAGGCGCCCACACGCCCGCATCCTTTATTCCGTGTGGCATGGAACGTGCTTAGAGCTTTAATTACCTTAATCGCCACTCAGTGCCTGCTTCTCCCTTTTCCCAAGAAGGGCTGGCCCTCTGGTCCCTGCACTTCACTGGCCCCCAGGAAGATTCCAGAGGATGGTAGTGAATGTCAGCCCTGGGTCGTTGTTTTCCCCACTCCAGACTCATTGGGATTGATGGGGGTGGGCATCCTGCACAAGCAGGCCCAAGAGCTCAGGGTTCAGAGCAGCCGACATGTGGGAGGAAGGGATCCATCCTTCTCAGGGACTAGGACCCTGGACTCTGTCGTTCTGGGCCTGATCCTGCCTCTGTTCTCAGCTGCGTGGCCTTGGATAAATCTATTCACTTTTCTAGGAATTGCTTTTTCTCCTCTACACAGTGATGGAGTTGGACAAGAAATAGAACCCTGAAGGCCCTCACATTCTGTGAAAGTGCTGAAGTATTCTCTAGGGTTCTCCCATTCATCATTCATCATTCCCGAGGCCCCTGCCTCTGGCGCCTTGCTTCTGTGCCGACGGTTTTGAGTTATGTGAGGCCTGTGGGTGTTCTGTGAGTATGTTCCACAGAATGCATTCTCCTTCCCCTTTCCGTTCCAGGCTCAGAGACCACTTTCTGTTCCCCTGTTTCCTACGGGGTGAGGTGGGTTGTCATGGTGAGGGGCGGCTCCTCCTGGCCCGGCTGTGGGGTCTGGGGCCAGAGTCACTGGGCGGTTTGCATTTGACCCCCAGGGGCTGTTAAGGAGAAGATTAAGGAATCATATATCCTGGCCGTAGCTCCAAAAGCCCGGAAAGTTGATTGCCAATTCCCAGCGCTGCCCACCTCCCCCCACAACTCCCTCCCCACCCAGCCAGGACAAATGTCCTCCTTCCCAACACACCTTTTCCTTGGAGCTGAGCTCAAAGCGGTGACTTTCCCTGATTTTTTCCTGATTTCAAATACAGAGTAAGATTCCAGGCTTCCCTGGTGGCGCAGTGGTTGAGAGTTCGCCTGCCGATGCAGGGGACACGGGTTCGTGCCCTGGTCCGGGAAGATCCCACATGCCGCGGAGCGGCTGGGCCCGTGAGCCATGGCCGCTGAGCCTGCGCGTCCGGAGCCTGTGCTCCGCAACGGGAGAGGCCACGGCAGTGAGAGGCCCGCGTACCGCAAAAAAAAAAAAAAAGATTCCAATCCTGTGTGGTCATTTTAAGGCCTGCATGTGTGATGTGCTGCCAGGGATCTTCTGGGGAATATCGCTGCTGGCCTTTATCCAGCCTTGGGGGTGGGGTGGGAAGTCAGAGGTCACGGAGAGCAGGGAAGCAAGACTGGCTCAGTCGGGGAGACGCCGGCCCTATGGGGAAGACAGGAAAGGAGAGACGGGAGTTACCCCACATGTACCTGTGGTTTCCCAAGAACAGGCCTCAGGCCTTCTCCACTACGGAACTGGCAATGTGGGGTTCAGCTGGCAGCCTGGGATGGGGGACGAGCCCTCTCCTGGGAGATGGAGCCTCTGTTCTAATCCTGGCTCTGCCACTTCCCCGCTCTGCTCTGCAGCCTTGGGGAAGGAACCTGACCTTTCCGGGTTTCTTTCTGTGAGACGGAGATATGACCTATGTGTGGTTGTGAGTTCAAAGTGAGACCTTGCTCCCAAACCACACACTCGACTCTTAGATGGCCAGTTACAGAGAATAACTGAGACGATCAACGAAAACCACCCAGCGCAGGATCTGGGATATGGCAGCTGCTCAACAAATGTTAATTCCCTCCCGTGTGACTCAAATTTCAAACAGAGCTTATTCCCAACTCCCCTCAGTTCCCTCCTCCTCCCCCACCCATGACCTCATACTCGCCCCTTCTGTACTTCCCAGCTGCCCAGCCCAGAAATTGGAGTCATTCTTTCCTCCTGCCCTGTTTCCCCTGGGTTCCCAAGTCCCATCTGCTCTGCCTCTAGCTCAGATTGGTCCTTCTCAGCATCAGCGCTAACACCACCTCAACCCTGGTGGTCACAACCTCTCCTCTGGGTTAGGGCAAAGCCTTCCAGCAGAGCTCCCTGACTCCATTCCCTCCCTGGCTGCAATCCATCTTCCACGCGATCTGATTAAAGTACAAAGCGAGCATGTCACGCCTACCTCGACAGCCCCCTCACCTTTGGGATAATACACCAGCACACTAGCCCTGCATCCAAAGGTCCCGTGTCAGACTTGTCCGTTTCCCATAAGGGCTCTCATGCCTGGAGTCTTTGCACGCGCTGTTACTCCTGCCTAGCACATTTCCTTTCTCTGTTTCTCATGATTAACCCTTATTTGTCCTTTAAGGCACAGCTCAAGTGTCCTCTCCTTCAGAGAGACTTTTGCGATTTATTCCTTCCCCATAGCTTGGGTTAGGAGCTGCACCTCCAAGCTGTTATGGCATTTGGAGCTGAAAGTAACTGCTCGTCATAGAGCACTGAAATTGTCTCATTTGCCGTCTTTTCCTACTAGACTGTAAGCTCCATGAGTGAAAGTTCTGTTCTTACTCATTAGGTATTAAATACATATTTACCAGGAGCCTAACTTGGTAAGCCGGAAACAGAGTTAGGCACTCGAGATGCAAAGGTGAGGGGAAAATGGGCACCAGCTGTGCAGTCATGGAAATTAGAGTCTGTGTTAACTGAAGAATTGCGCTATGATGGAGAGAAACACTACACTATGAGAGCTCCTGGGAGGTTTCTGTGTTAGTTGGGGTTCTCCGAGAAGCAGAACCAATAGGATGGATAGACAGATGATAGATAGATAAATGATAGAGATATAGGTGATACTTTTTAATTTTCTTTTTTAATTGAAGTATAGTTGATTTACAATATTGTGTTAGTTTTTGGTGTACAGAAAAGTGATTCAGATATATATATATATATATATATATATATAAAATACATATATTAAAGATCCTTTTCCATTATAGGTTATTACAAGATAATGAATATAGCTCCCTGTGCTGTAGGACCTTGTTGTTTGACTATTTTTTTATATAGTATGGGACTTTCCTGGTGGTCCAGTAGCTAAGACTTCACGCTCCCACTACAGGTGCTCCAGGTTCGATCCCTGGTCAGGGAACTAGCTCCCACATGCCGCAACTAAGAGTTTGCATGCTGCAACTAAATATCCCGCATGCTGCAACGAAGATCCCGCACCTGGCAACAAAGGTCTGCGTTCTGCAACTACGACCCGGTGCAGCCAAATAGATAAATAAATAAAAATAAAAATGTATGCAGTAGTGTGTATCTGTTAATCCCAAGCTCCTAATTTATCCCCCTGCCCCTTGATATTTGGTCTTCATTCCTGTGCCTGGCATGCAGCTTCTAAAACCCTTGGACTTTCCTGTGATAAGAAAGATAAAAGTGTCTTTCGTTAATGAGACAAAGCCCCTAGGTGACCTATGGATGGGGCCTGGTTGCCTTCCAGTTCCACCTCCTGACCTCCAGGGAGGGGAGAGGGGAGGGAGGTTGAGTTCAATCAATGGCCAATGATTTAATCAATCATGACTATGTAATGAGGCCTCCATAAAACCCCAAAAAGTACTGGGTTCTGAGAACTTCCAGCTTGGTGAACACATGGAGGTTTGGGGAGAGTGTCGTGCTCCATTCCTGGAGAGGGCATGGAGCTTCTATGCTTTCCTCATACTTTGCCTTACACATCTCTTCAGGCTGTTCCTGAGTTATATCCTTTATAATAAACTGGTAATCTAGTAAGTAAAATGTTTGAGTTCTGTGGAGCACTCTAGCAAATTAATTGAACCAGAGGAAGGAGTTGTGGGAACGTCTGAGCTATAGCTGGTTGACCAGAAGCACAGGTGACAATCTGGACTTGCAGTTGGTACCTGAAATGTGTATCTGTGTGTGTGTGTTGTGGGGGACAGTCTTGCGAGACTGAGCCCTTGACCTATGGGATCTGATGCTGTCTCTGAGTAGATAATGTCAGAATAAATTCTTGGTGTTATGGAGAACACCACACACATTGGAAGTGGTGTTAGAATTGTAATATAGATATAGATATAGACATTTAAATATATATGTAGAAAGAGCTTTATTATTAGGAATTGGCTCATGGGATTATGGAGGCTGGCAAGTCCAAAACCGCAGTGTGGGCTGGAGGGCTAGAGACCAAGGAGAGCCGATTGTGCAGTTCCAGTCTCAAGGTTGGCAGGTGGAGAGCCAATGTACGGGTGAAGTCTGAAGACAGACTCCTGGAGAATTCTCTCTAGTTTGGAGAGGCTGGTCTTTTTGTTCTATTCAGGCCTTCAGCTGATTATATGAGGCTTACCTACATAATGGAGGGCAATCTGCTTTACCTAGAGTTCACCGATTTAAATGTTAATCTCATCCAAAAACAGCCTCCAAATTGACACATAAAATTACCATCACTGCACCCTTGCTCTAATCTGGGAGGTCAGGAAAGCTTCCTTTGACAGAAGAGCAATAATCTAAAGGGTAGGACAGGGCACATAAGTCGGGTGTGTGTGTGGGGCAGGGGAGTTTGAAGAGGAGGAGAGAGCATGTCAGGCAGAGAAGACAGCCTGTGCAAAGGTCCTGTGTCAGGAGGGAGCATGGTGTTTCGGGGGATCTGATAGAAGACCCATGTGGCCAGAAGGAACAGACCAAGGGAGCCTGGTGTGAGCCTTGTCTGGATAGGTGGAGAAGGGATGACCTTGTGGGGTCTGGAGGTCATAATAAGAGTTTTGGTTCATACTGCAAGAGCATTGGGAGGCTATTGAAATGTTAATCAAGTAGATAATATGATCAGATTTGCATGGTGATAGATGTCCTCTGGCTGCAATGTAGAAAATTCAACATGGGCAAGCAAAGGTGGCCATGGGAAGACTGGGCTAGCACTTATCCTGTTGGGGTCACTGCTAGCTGAAGCAGGGTGGTGGCAGCGCTGAGAAGCAGGTCGATCTGAGCAGTGTTTGGGAGGCAAATGTGCCAGGACCTGGTGATAGACTGGGGGTGAGGGTGAGGTGAGGAGTGGCTAAAACTGCCTGGGGTTAGGACTTGGTCTCCTGTCCTGTGTTCCCAGTGCCAGCCGTGGCGTCTGGCACAGAGCAAGTGTTCAGTTCAATAAATAATAGCTTGTGTTTCTCTTCCCTTTTGGTTTCTGCCACTGATGACCTCACAGATTATTGTGAGGAACAAATGTGTTAATGGTTGTGAAACCAATTCACAAACTGGCACGGGTTGACCCATGTGTGGTGGTTATTTCCCATAGATGAGCAGGGGAGACTGGAGACCTGTTTCCTCTGCTGCGTTGTGGAGACGTCTCTCAGGCCATACATGGTCTTCCTTAGGGTCTCAATACTTCCTCTCCTGGGTACATCTGGGTATTTTCAGGCCTCACTTAGAGCAGATTAGAGCTGCAAGGGCCAAACATTCATTCATCAATCACCAAAGGAGAGTGTAATGTGGGCCAGCCAAGCTCTGCATTGTCCTAAGAACCCAGCTTCCATCTCCCACTGGGCCACTACATGTATTTGCTGACCTCACACTTTTCTTGTGGTTTGGAGAAGCTACCCGAATTCTACTGGATATAAGGAGAAGGTGGCAAAGGAAAATTGGGGGAGGGGTGGGTAAGGTGGTAGGGCTGGTTGGACATCCACTACTGATTTGCCCAGGATTTGGTTCTGCTAGAAGGTATGGGCCGTTCAAGTTCTGTTGCTGACTCACTGCAACACCCCTCAAGACTGTGAGCACAGGAAAGAAAGGAAAGCAAGAGAAGGGGAAAGACTCCCTCTTCTTCTCTGTGGCTTTCCCTGTTCATCCAATCAGCATGGACATCTCTGACATCACTTATGACGGTCCCACATGTCCTCAAGGATCAACACTCAGGGGTCTGTCATGCCAAAGGGTCCAGGTGACTCAAGCAGAACCAGATCTGGAGGTGCGAGGGATTTGCTGGGGATAGAGTGATGGAGAAAGGCCCATCCAAAGCTATGGACTCTCAAGGATTGGGATGGAAGCATGTGTGACCTCCCCACTGAGTCCTTGGCATTTGGGTGCTGGGGTGTTGTGGAACCTGGAGGAGAGGACCAGGCCACAACTCTCCCAGGGAGATCCCATCTACCTCTTCTTCTGGCATAAAGGAATCTCCATTCCACCCCTATCTTCCTGTCACTTAGAGGAAATGGGTCGAAACAGTGGGCATGGGGCCAAGTTTCAAGCTTAATCTCGACTGCCAAGTAAAACCATTCAGTCTAGATTTTCTAAGACAGCCCCAAGTTCAACTATCCTTTTCCAGGTGCCTCTTTATGACTGTAACTCAGAAGAGGGGCCTAAAGAAATTGTATGTACTTGATAGGGATGAGAAACCATGGTCATAGCACATAAGCACAGGGCCGCCATCAGGCCCAGAATCATCTGCTGGGACATTTACATGGAGAACTGGACACCCCAAATGTTGTGGGAGATCAGGCCTCAGAAAATACTCCCTAGATCGGGTTGGGGGCAGAGAGGGAAGGCTCCTTTTGGGGTCCAGCTGCTGACTACCAGAGCAGTGTCCTATAGAGCCATACTGGAGCCTGGAGCCCAAAGGGAAAATTAATAATACTGATCCTGTCTCCAAATTTTGGTATTTGGTTCACAATGGGTTGGGGGGCATTGATATAAGATCTTTTAAATTATTGCATTAAAATATTATTTATCTTGACTACTGAGTTTTTTGACAGTTCCTTAAATTTGGCAATACCTAAGGTGATGTCTCACTCACGCTACCTAGTCCTGGAGAGTCCCAAAGCCAGAGAAATTTACAGCCAGTGTCCCTGAAAGCGAGGCACACAACTCTCCCAATTAAATGGAGATTCCCCAGAAGGACTGGAGGGTAATTGACAGTGTCTGCAATAGCACTGCTTCTTCACGGAAAGAGAATGAATCCATATTCAAAGCTAGGAAAGAGTGAAAACAGTATAAGCCCCACCCCATCTCTGTCACACAGACTCGAAGACCCAAACCGTGAGAGAAGCACGCTTTGAAAGTAGAGTTACTCTATCAAAAGCTATAAACAGAGTAATATTATTATCATTTCTCACTGTTATACTCTATTTCCATTTTTTCTTTTTAGCAGATAGATCTTTTTTCCCAGCAGATTTTTTTTAAACGTCTTGCATTGCATTTTTAAAGTTACTAATTAAATTACTTTGGGTTCCTTGGACAGAGGCATCATTTCACAAATGTTCTGCTGGGATGATAGGGAAAAGTCTGCCTAGAATGAAAAAAGAAAAAAAAAAACTGTTCGTGATCCACAAAGGGAATAATCCACATTATCAACTGGAATTAATTGAGACTTGATTGGTACCATCTTAATCAAGTAAATTCTCTGAATCTAGGAACCTGGTATAAATCTCTTCCAGGCTGAGTGTTATTAATAATGTTGGGTACCCAGTCCTCCTGGTCCTGGGGCCACTGGCTTCTGCCTCCGATGAAGGTAGGAAGGTTTTGCATTATCATCATTTATGAATTGAATACTTTCCATGCAGAATGTGTTGAATATAAAAACTGCGTATGACCCTGAGTTATTCACAATCTTTTTTCAGACAGGCAAGGCAGCTGGTGATATAGGTGGGCCAGATTCATGTGCCCTTGGGTGAGTATTTCAAGTTGGCACATGCCATATTAATCACGTCCTAGCTGGACCCTGAAGCTGTTGAGCTCGCTTCTTAGACCGTTCCAATATCCACACACCTCTCCCATCACCGACATGACCTCCAGACTCCTCTCTGTTCTTGGGCTTTCTCCTCTGTGATGGGAGTCTGTGATCTTCAGTTGCCCATCCACCCTGATCCCTGAGGCCTCAGCCCTTCTCATCCAGCTGACCAGGGCTGCCAAGGCTGTGCAGTTGGACTCTTTTGCTCCCTTCTTTAAGGAAATACCATGCTGTTTGGGGCTAAATAGTACCCAGACCTAGGCCTAAGTGCTAATTCTTCCAACTCAATGATATTCACATCCCCTCCCCGTTTTAATGATGAGGACATCCCAATGAGAACCTCCTGCATCTATGGACCTTAGTGTAATCTCTCCTACTAATTAACTACACTTTTTGTCTTACACTTATTTTCTTTTAAATTCACAATAAATGGAGGAGTTAATTAATTACATCTGCACATTTTGAGGACACACTTTGAGATTCCAGGTTGCTATGAATTTTGGGGACACTATTCAACTCACTGTGCCCTCCCCCAGATATGATATCATCTACATATTTGATCTCAGCCTAACAGTCTATTGTTCCTTATGTACTTTATGTAGACAGATGGCTGACATAAATATTTTTTAAAAACTGAAAATCAAGACTGATAGATTTTATCAAATTTTATCTCTGGTTAAAATTCATGGGCCATGAATCTGGTCAAATGTCTACAAGTCTGATTGAACACTGCTGAGAGGCAACCCATGGTATAAATCCAGGAAATGCATGGTGTAAATCCAGGACAGTCTTCATCCACAATTTGAACTTAAGGATCAGTGTTGCACATTAGTTCGTGGTTGCTTTTTATTTCACCTTTGCCTGTCCACATCTTTGAAATACATATTTTATACTGTAATGATAGCTATTTATTTATTTGAAAAATAAATTTATTTTATTTATTTATTTTTTACTGTGTTGGGTCTTCGTTGTTGTGCACAGGCTTTCTCTAGTTGCAGCGAGCGGGGGCTACTCTTGGTTGTGGTGCGTGGGCTTCTCATTGTGGTGGCTTCTCTCGTTGCGGAGCACAGGCTCTAGGTGCGTGGGCTTCAGTAGTTGTGGCACGTGGGCTTAGTAGTTGTGGCTCGCAGCCTCAGTAGTTGTGGTGCACGGGCTTAGTTGCTCCGTGGCATGTGGGATTCCCGGACCAGGGCTCGAACCCATGTCCCCTGCATTGGCAAGAGGATTCTCAACCACTGTGCCACCAGGGAAGCCCATGATAGGTATTTATAAATCTGTTTTCCCCTTAAATGTATTGGTGAGCATTAGGGGTAAAGGAAGCTAAGATGAAGTGAAAGGTATTTACATTTGATAAGTAAAATTTTGTAACAAGAGGATATTTTTGCTACATTTTTATTATTGAGTTTTGTAACCTCATAAAATAAGGATATTAACTCTTTGTTGGTTAATATATTGCAGGCATTTTGTCCTAATTTGTCACTTGCATTTGCTTTTAGCTATGGTGTTTTGGGACCAAGAGATGCTTTAAATTTTCATGCAGTCAGATTTGTCTGTCTTTTCCTTTATGGATTCTACATTTGATGTTATAGTTTAAAAGAAGTTTCAAATCCATGATTTTGAGTTTTTGTCTAGTCCTTTTGTGATTTCATTTTTTAAAACGTTCAGTTCTTTATTCCTTTTGGAATTTATTTTGATATAAGGAATGAGGTGGAGCTTTAGTTTAACTTTTCTCCTAAAGGCTAGCCAAATATCTCAACACCCTTTATCAGATAATCCACCTTTCTCTATTGATTGTAAGTGCCACCTCTACATTATACTAGATTATATTAAACGCTCACGTGTATGTTGGTCTGTGCTTTGCTGCCAGAGACACCCCAATATCCCTTCTCCTCTTCATCTTTAGTAATAAAACTTTCTAATTTAGCTGGACACCTGATTCCCCTAAATCAAAACTATGTTTCCCAGCATCCTTTCCTGATAGGCGTGGTCACGTGGCTATGTTCTGGTAATTGATATATAAGGGGAATTTTGTTTGTAGATTTCAGGATATGTCCTGAATGAAAAGGGCCATGCTCTTCTTTAGGTCTTTTCCTGCTTTCTGACAACTGTAATGTAAGTGTGATGACAAGCACTCTGGCAGCCATTTTGGACCATAAGTAGAAGTTACTTGTTGAGCATTATTGCAAGATAGAAGGAGTCTTGGTGTCTGAAGGGGTCTTGATGACTTTCTATCAGCTGTGGATTGCTTATCTTTAGACTTCTAATAAACAAGAGAAAAGTAAACTTCCAGGGCTTCCCTGGTGGCGCAGTGGCTGAGAGTCCGCCTGCCGGTGCCGGGGACACGGGTTCGTGCCCCGGTCCGGGAAGATCCCACATGCCGCGGAGCGGCTGGGCCCGTGAGCCATGGCCACAGAGCCTGCGCGTCCGGAGCCTGTGCTCCGCAACGGGAGAGGCCACAGCAGTGAGAGGCCCGCGTACCGCAAAAAAAAAAAAGTAAACTTCCATTTTGTATAAATCGTTGTTACGTTGTTTTTATTGGTCATTGCAGTTGAACCTAATTCTAACTGATGGAACTTTTCATTAGATTCCACTGGTATCTGCATAGTCATGTAACAAGGCTATGAAATCAGATTTTAACACTGTAACGTATTTTAATATGTGACAACGCATATACCTCTCAAAATGTTTTGTTAGTTATTCTCATCTGTTATTCTTCTTGATACATTTTATGATAAATCAGTCAGTTTGCACACAAAAAATTCATTTGGGATTTTGATTAAAATTGCATTAAATTTGTAAGTTAATATAAAATCACTGACATTTTCACAATACTGCATTTTACCATCCAGGAATATGGTACATCTCTCTCAAAGCTTTTATTATATTCCTCAATATAATTTTTCCTTATATCAGTTCATATACTTTTTAAAAAACAAATTTATTTATTTTTGGCTGCATTGGGTCTTTGTTGCTGCACGTGGGCTTTCTTTTTAGTTGCAGCGAGTGGGGGCTACTCTTCATTGCAGTGCGCAGGCCTCTCATTAAGGTGGTTTCTTTTGTTGAGGAGCATGGACCCTAGGTCTGCGGGATTCAGTAGTTGTGGCACGTGGGCTCAGTAGTTGTGGCTCGCAGGCTCAGTAGTTGTGGCACATGGGCTTAGCTGCTCCGCGCATGTGCGATCTTCCCGGACCGGGGCTCGAACCCATGTCCCCTGCACTGGCAGGCGGATTCTTAACCACTATGCCACCAGGGAAGCCCCAGCAAAGACTAAGAACCTGGTGAAGTCCAGGAGTTACAGCAAGAGGTAACCAGGAGAAATACAAAGTCCCCTGAGAATATTATTTAATTGGAAGTGAAATCGTGTAACTAAGAGATTGGGACTCGAACCCATAGTCTTTTTTTTTATTTTTAAAAAATTTTTTAATTTTATTTTTGGCTGTGTTGGGTCTTTGTTACTGCACAGGCTTTTCTCTGGTTGTGGTGAGTGGGGGCTACTCTTCGTTGCAGTGCACGGGCTTCTCATTGCGGTGGCTTCTTTTGTTGTGGAGCATGGGCTCTAGGCACGCGGGCTTCAGTAGTTGTGGCTCGTGGGCTCTAGAGCGGAGGCTCAGTAGTTGTGGCACATGGCCTTAGTTGCTCTGCGGCACGTGGGATCTTCCCGGACCAGGGTTCAAACCCATGTCCCCTGCATTGGCAGGCAGATTCTTAACCACTGCACCACCAGGGAAGCCTGAACCCATGGTCTTTTAAATGAGATCACACGTCTGGTCTCATGACTTAGTGAAGCTCAGGTTTTTGATGTCTCATCACAGAAAGAATTCGGTGACAGGCAAAGTGATAGGTAAGAAGTGGATTTTTTATTTAGAGAGAAACACACTCCACAGACAGAGTGTGGGCCATCTCAGAAGGCAAGAGCAGCCCCAGGGTACAGGGTTGTCAGTTTTTATAGGGGTGAGTGATTTCACAGGCTAATGAGTGGGAGGAATATTCCAGCTATTTTGGGGTAGGGGAGGAGGTTTCTGGGAATTGGGTCACTGCAGACTTTTTGATCTTTGATGGTCGGCCTTGGAACTGCCAAGGTGCCTGTGGGTATGTTACACTGAGTGCATACTGAGGCTCAAGGTCTGGTGGAAGTCAACTTGGACCATCTTGGACATATTTGGTTCTAATCAGTTTACGTTGTGTCCTTGGGCTATGTCACTCTTATAAAGATTGTGCCCTGCCCCCTTCCCTCCTGTTTCAGAGGAGGGACCCTGGATTTTCTACATGGGATGGAGGACCGAACTGTTTTCTTTGAATTGTAGAGAAAGGTAATCCAAGAAGGCTGGTGACTTCAAGATATTCTGGTTGCAGAAATCTAGGTTACAACTATACTTCATTACCTTATTTTGTGGTTCATTTTCATTTATTTTTTGGTTGATATTAAGAGACTAAATATACAAATGGGGGACTTCCCTGGTGGTGCAGTGGTTAAGAATCCGCCTACCAATGCAGGGATCTTCCTGGTCTGGGAAGATCCCACATGCCATGGAGCAACTAAGCCTGTGCCCCACAACGACTGAAGCCTGCGCACCTTAGAGCCCGTTCACCACAACTAGTGAGCCCACGTGCTGCAACTACTGAAGCCCACGCACCTAGCTCCCGTGCTCTGCAACAAGAGAAGCCACCGCAATGAGAAGCCCGCGCACCACAATGAGGAGTAGACCCCACTCACCGCAACTAGAGAAAGCCCATGTGCAGCAACGAAGACCTGAAGCAGCCAAAAAAAAAAAAGGAAAGAAAAGAAAAAAAATATACAAATGGAAATGGTCAGACCATAGATGACCATAACACTCTGACCCATAACCTTTGTAGCAACCAACCTGGAAAGTCAAACCAGACTCTCTGCAGCAGTCAGACCAGAAAAGTCAGGACTTGGTCAATGGTGGCCAGTTCCCCAAATTTTTGCTCCTGATTCTGTAACTGAGCGGGACCCTGTGGGGCTCCTTGGCACAAAAGCCTTTCTGTGTCCCTGTTTCTTTTTTGTAGGAAGTAGGCTTCATTCAGCCTCCATGACCTTCTCTGAGTTTCAAAGGGCAGGTTCAAACAGTTGCTAATCAGGAAAGGGAGGGGATGCAGAGACAAGGGAGGAGCAGACAAGAAACAATAGTGCAGCCTTGGGGCAGGGTCCTGGTTCCAACTCAAGGGAGATACATAACAATACCTTTGAGCTGTTTTGCAGATACTGAAACCCCCACCAGCTGGAAGAAGTTAACTGTCTGCTGCCCACTAGCATGAGATCCCAGACCGGTTGGAACCAGGTTGATGACGCTGACTCCCAATTACCTCACCACCAACTAACCAGAAGAATGTCCACAAGCTGATCATGCTCTCCTCTTTGAACCATTGCTATAAAACTCCTCACTACCCTCTCCAGGTCAGTTCTGAGGGCATTATTAATTAGCCCACTGTGACCCCCTTTGCCTGGCAAACAATAAAGCTATTCTTTTCTACTTCACCCAAACTCTGTCTCCAAGGTTCAGTTTGGTACCAGTGTACAGAGGCAGAATTTCGGCTACAATTCCAGCTCAGGACCAACCAGAGAAAGTCAAATATGCTCCCCAAATCAATCACATAGGATGAATCTAGTTAGCCTGGCTGCAGTGTCCCCATGCCAACAACCTCCTATCTGAGCATACTTGAAACCTCCCCTCTCCCGTTTTTGTTTTTTTATTTTTTTCACTGTAAAGCTTTCCTGCTTGCATTTGAGTTCCACCAAACTCAAGTGAATGTGACTGACTCCCCTCCTAAACCAAGCTCTGGATCAATAGCCTCCAATTTGTTTTCATTTGGGTGGTCTTTATTTTCACAATATTCTTGGGTTTTACAGGTAGGCAACTATGTGAACTGCAACAAAGACTTCTCTCTTTCTGATAGCTATACATTTATATCTTTTTTCTGTCCTATTGCATAGAGTTTCAACAAAGTCATATAACAATGACAATAGCAACTATCGTTATCTTACTCCTTACATTATTGGGAAAGTCTGTAACATTTTGCCTTTATATAACAACATTGTCTAGTGGTTTGAAATGGATATTCCCTCTTCTATTAAATAAATATATTTTCATCTCCAGTCGATTTAGGTTTTCCTCTTTTAATATCAGAAAATGATGTTTTTACTGTATTGAGTTAATCTTTTTATTTTTCTCCTTATGGGTAATAACATATTAATAGATATTCTAATTTTAGTCCTTGTAGTCTTATAAAAATAAACCTACTTGATCACAGTGCATTATTCTTTTAACACACTGCTGCATTTAATTGGCTAATATTTTATTCAGGATTTTTGCATCTATATTCATAAGTCAAGTTAGTCTGTAATTTTCTCTTTTTGGTGCTATTTTAGTCAGATTTTTTTTTTTCATAGTCAGATTTTTGACTTGAAATCTAGTTCATCTACTATTAATATTGTAGATATTTTTTGTTAGCATGAACAACTGGCTGTTGGTTTGAAATATATGTTTTTTTGTCATGTTAAAAGATCACACCTAGACCTACCACATTTGGAGGATGGATTCTTTGGCAATGATTTCCAATTTGTTCCATGTTTGTTAGTCTTTTCAGACCTTCTACATTCTCTTGAGTCAATTTTGATAATTTTTAGTTTCCCATAAATTTACCATTTCATGAAGATTTTCACATAAGTTGGCATGAAGTTTTATATAGATTAAAAAAAATTTAGTCTCTATATGTGTGGTTATATTTAGTTTTGATCTGTGGCTATAAAATATTTTTAATTTGGTGCAATTTTTTCTCCCTCTATGGGTACAACACTTGGTTTGTTTTGGATATTTATTCAATGTACGTTTAGGTTTTCCTCTGAGAAGGATTTGAGTTCAAGTAGTTTATTTGGTTTATTTGGTTGATGCAAGAAAACACTAGAGGGGAGCGGGGAGGTGACCCAGGGGAAGGAAGTCAGTCAAAAAAGGATGAGTTTTCAGCCAGCCACTGCTGTGGGGACGGAACGTGATCCTGGGGAATTCGGGAATAAAGGCTTGCCTCAGGGGGATCCCGCCAGAGGTGCGGTGGCGTGGAGGTATTTACACACACAGCTCCTGACCGTTATTGGTTGAGGGTTACTGTGTGTAGAAATGGGGTGGGTTGTGAGTGTCAGGGTGTTCATTCCCTGGCACTTAAGCCTGTCTTGGGCACAAGCAGAAAGGCCTCCCACATTCTTATAAAAAGCTGTCATACAGGGGCCTTCCCTGGTGGCGCAGTGGTTGAGAGTCCACTTGCCAATGCAGGCGTCACGGGTTCGTGCCCTGGTCCGGGAAGATCCCACATGCCGCGGAGCGGCTGGGCCCATGAGCCATGGCCGCTGAGCCTGTGCGTCCGGAGCCTGTGCTCTGCAACGGGAGAGGCCACAACAGTGACAGGCCCGCGTACAGCAAAAAAAAAAAAAAAATCTGTCATACAAAGGGATACAGATACTGACACTGGAATTCCTTTGGAAGACACAAAAGTGATGATGCCCTGGGCATTGGGACAGGCACAACAGCTTCTGCTATGTACACCCTCTGGGGTTTATTTATCAATTCTGTTCTTTCATAGGTTTCTAATTAATTTCATCATTTGGCTTTATTAATTTATTTCTTCTGTTTTTTTATCTTATTTTATTTATTTACTTATTTATTTTTAGCTGCGCCATTTAACTTATGGGATCTTAGTTCCCCAACCAGGGATTGAATCTGTGCCCTCGGCAGTGAAAGCATGGAGTCCTAACCACTGGAGAGCCAGGGAATTCCCTATTTCTTCTGTTTTTTAAACTTTAATGTTCTTCTTTTTAACTTCTTGCATTATGTGCTTACTTCATATATTTTTACTTTCTTATTTGATAATATTAATAAAAGCGTTTCAGGTTGGTTATGAGGAATAATTGAGAAACTACATGTAAAAGTGCTTAGTGCAGTGTCTGTCACATAGTAAGTGCTCAACAAATGTTAATTACTATTTTTATTGGCTACTTTGAAGTAGCCTCTGATTACAGATTTGGCAGTCTCCTCTTGGTGTTAATATGTGGTATTGTTATTATCATTATTTTTGAAGCGTTCTTTAAATTGTGGTTTAGGTTTCCTCTTTGATCCATGGATTATTTTGAAGAGTTTTTTCATACCAAGTAGTCAGACATTCTTTTGGTTACAGATTTTTCCAATTTCTAGTTTTATTGTATGTGGTAAAGGATATAGCCATGTGTAATTTCTGGGTTTGGAATTTTGTTAGAGAGTTTTTTGGTGGTTTAATACACATCCATTTTTAAAAATATCTTTACTAGAGTATAATTGCTTTACAATGCTGTGTTAGTTTCTGCTGTACAACAAAGTGAATCAGCTATATGTATACATATATCCCCATATCCCCTCCCTCTTGAGCCTCCCTCCCACCTTCCCTATCCCACCCCTCTAGGTTGTCACAAAGCACAGAGCTGATCTCCCTGTGCTATGCAGCAGCTTCCCACTAGCTATCTATTTTACATTTGGTAGTGTATGTATGTTAACGCTACTCTCTTACTTCGTCCCGGCTTCCCCTTCCCCTGCTGTGTCCTCAAGTCCATTCTCTACATTTGCGTCTTAATTCCTGCCCTGCCACTAGGTTCATCAGTTCCATTTTTTTAGATTCCATACATGTGCGTTAGCATATGGTATTTGTTTTTCTCTTTCTGACTTACTTCACTCTGTATGACAGACACTAGGTCCATCCACCTCATTACAAATAACTCAATTTCATTCCTTTTTATGGCTGTGTAATATTCCATTGTATATATGTGCCACATCTTCTTTATCCATTCATCTGTCGATGGACATTTAGGTTGCTTCCATGTCCTGGCTATTGTAAATAATGCCGCAATGAACTTTGTGGTACATGTGTCTTTTTGAATTATAGTTTTCTCAGGGTATATGCCCAGTAGTGGGATTGCTGGGTTATATGGTAGTTCTATTTTTAGTTTTTTAAGGAACCTCCATACTGTTCTCCATAGTGGCTGTATCAATTTACCTTCCCACAAACAGTGCAGGAGGGTTCCCTTTTCTCCACACCCTCTCCAGCACACAATCCTTTTTTTTTTTGGCAGTACGCGGGCCTTTCATTGTTGTGGCCTCTCCCGCTGCGGAGCACAGGCTCCGGACGCATAGGCTCAGCGGCCATGGCTCACGCGCGCAGCGCTCCGCGGCATGTAGGAACCTCCCGGACCGGGGCACGATCCCGTGTCCCCTGCATCGGCAGGCGGACTCTCAACCACTGCGCCACCAGGGAAGCGCCACAATCCATTTTTTAAAATATTCCGTAGACACTGAAAAAGAGAGTGTATTCTTTTTTATTTTTTTCTTATTTGCTAAATGTATGTCAGCAATGAGTTTTGTCAGAGGTTCTACATCTTTGTTTACTTGATCAGTTAAGAACGGACAAAGTCCCCACAGCAATTGTTTTTCAGTCATTTTCCTCTTATTATTCAGAAACTAAAGGTTTATGACAAACATATCTTCATTCCAGATCTTGGTCTTCATTAATTATTTTTTATTTTGTTTAATAGTTTAGGACTATAATTTTCCTTTTCTAAATATATCTTTTCCCATCTTTTTATTTTTAAACATACCGAGTCACTTTGTTTTGGAAGTGTCTCTTGTGGACAATATATGGTTGGATCAAATATAAGAATCTTTGTCACTTCAAAGGGAAATATAACTTATTTAGATATATCATGTCACGACTAATGTGTTTGACTTTCTGATGAATTTATCTGGACCCCTTACTGAGGTATAATAAGAAAAAAACTATTTGATGTTTGTCCCTGATTCCTGGCAGAGACCTAAAACCCATGGAATTTCCCAAGTGATAGAGGTGATAAGAGCATCTTCCCATAATCATAAGGAGCCCCTTTCAACTAAGTTCATGCTAATAATGTGACTCTTGGCCAGCCCCTAGATAGCTTCAGGATGGGGGTTGATGCCAGAAAGAACAAGGCAGGATTAAACACTTGGAACTTTCAGCCCCACTCTGCCCCCTCTCACGGTCTTCCACCCAACCTCCTGGGAGGGGAGAAGGGTTAAAGTTGAGTTAATTACCAATGGCCAGTGATTAATCAATCATGTCTGTATAATAAAACCTCCACAAAAACCCTTAATTACATGGTTCAGGGAATTGCCCAGTTGGCAAACACAACCAGAGAAGGTGGCGCATTCCAAATCCATGGGGACAGAGGCTCCTGTACTCGGGAATCTTCTGGACTCATCCTACGTATCCCCTCATCTGACTGTTCATTTGTGTGCTTTCTAAAGATAAAAGATAAAATGAAACATTTTATAAGTTTTAAGAGTTTGAGCAAAAAATCCATTGGAATGGGGCAATGCCAAACCGGAAGAGGTCAGGTGCTTTCTGCCTGTACGAGCTCAGCGAGTGACTTAGAGAAGGTGACAAAGAAAGGGAATTAGTTGATTGGCTGTAGCTTAAAGCCTGATTGGCTGTTGGTGATCGGTTGTCCTTAGGCTTTCATTTCATAACCTGAAGGCATTTCCAGGCTTAGATTTTGGTTTGTTTACATAGCCTGCCATGACGTTAGAGCCATCTCAGTCTGATGGCTTCCTTGTTTGATTAATTTAACATAAACTGTAATAATAAATGTAGATATTTCCTGAGTTCTGTGAGTTGTTCTAGCCAATCATGGAACCTGGTGGGAATGGGGGTGGGTTGTGGGAACCCCTGACTTTGTGGTCAGGTTGGACAGACGTGTTGGACAGACCCCAGTCTTGAGGCTGGTGTTTCAGGAACTGAGGGCTGAAACCTGAGGGGTCTGCATGGGCTCTGTGTACTTAGTGTCAGAAATGAATTGTGGGGCAACCAGCTGGCATCAGAGAATCAGCGATTTGGTTGGTGTGAGAAAAAAACCTCATGCTTGGCAAAGATGGAAATCTACTTTCAGTTTAAGTGTTTGCTAATATTTATAAATACTTGCTATTTTGACTATAGGGATTGGCCCAGACCAGTCCCTACACAGCCTTGTTGATGGTGGTGCTACATGGAAACCAGACGGGATTCACGTTGCTTTGGAAGAAGGCTCTTCATTGCTGCCGCTGCTTTTTGTTTGTAGTAGTTGTTCATGCCTGGGCTTTTAAGCCTGGCTTCTCAGGAAGTTACTATGCTACAGAGCTCAGAAGTACTCCCTCTGACCCCTTTCCAGACTGTACCAGGACGTGCCCTTGTCTCCAGCCTTTGCCTCTCAAACTGGGAGTGTCTCAAGATTTTCCCTTCTGTTGTTACAGAACTAGATGATGATGGAAGTTCTCTTCTTCAGGAAACAGAGGGGAAAAATCACCCTGAAGTTTTTCTTCAGTCTAGTCCCACTGAACTTCGTCTAGTGTAAATGCATTGAAGTTTCTGGAGTGTGGCTGGCACTCTTCTTTGGACCCCGGTCAGAGTATAATTTTCAAAATGATAAAAGCCTAACTCTCATGCATATATGAAATGAATCATGTCAAAAATTTTATTCAACTATCTCATGAATTAATGTGGGAACCAGTAAGATGTCAAAGCTGGTTCAAAGAGCATTTGAGAAACGGAATATGCAGATGTATAGACAGGCAATTTAATAAAGAAATGTTAGGTTTAGATTGCTGGGTTAAATTTAGACACAAAATGTTTTAAAGTGTGATAGGGCAATAAACTGTAACCTTTGGGGTTATCTGTTCTATTTGACGATAAATTATTCACATTTTTTAGTGGACAAAAACTACAAGTTAACTTCTTAAGTATTGTAAAATAACCTAATCAATAGAAACCAAGCTCGGCACCGCACTGAAAGAACACTTTAAATATCTCTTTTGCCTAGTTCCAAGATACGGATTGTTTTTGTGACACACGTGCTGTTTATCACTATCATTATTTCTGGACTGGGTAGAGGTAGAGGGTGTCCTCAGTCTTTATGTGGCCGTCTTACACAGAGGACCGAAAGGAGTATTTCTTGTTCTGCTGCAGCTACCTCCCGAGAGAGTTTTCACTTCTCTTATTAATGGATTATTATCTACTCTACTCAGTAGAATCTTAGCTAAACTAGGGGTCTTAAATTATAAAAGAAGCTTCTCCAAAATTTAACACAAATGTCTTATTAATTTAAACATGCAAACACAAAAACTCAAATAAAGAAGAATTACATTATATACTCGTTGAAGTTAAATAAGTCCAACTATATACTGAGCAAGAGAATACTTTACATAGTAAGAGAATTTCCATGTGCTACTTCAGATTCAATGAATATGTACCACAGAATGAGGGTGAGAGGGAGACACAAATTGGCTCTCATGTTCATAAATCTCAGTTTTCTTGCATGAATATCTTAGTATGCCGAGTGTGATTCTCATGTTTAAAAAACACATATATTTTGGAACCACATGGTCCCTAAATGAAAGTTACCTAGTTCAACTGGTACCATAAATTCCAGTGTAGAAGAAAAAAATCTAGCTGTGAGTGTCAGCTCTCCTAAAGGACTTTCATGGGTAATTTTAACACTATGTTTGATTTGCCGCATGCAAAGTCTGAAGACATGGTATTAGTTTTCTATGGCCACATAACAGATCACCACATGAGTAGCTTAAGAACACACACATATATATTAGCTCACAGTTTCTGTGGGTCTGGAGTCCAGGTGTGGTTTAGCAGAGTCTTCTGCTCAGGGTCTCCCAAGATTGCAATCAAGGTTTCAACTGGGCTGTGTTTTCATCTGGAGGCTCAACTGGGGGACAATCTGCTTCTGAGCTCATTCCACTTGTTGGCAGATTTCATTACCTTGTGGTCATAGGACTGAGGGCCCCGTTCTGAGTTCTTTGCCATGTGGGCCTCTTTAAGACAGCTCTTACTTTATCAAGTCAGTAAGGAGTGTCTTTCTGACCTCAGAGAAGGCCTAGGCCTCTCTTAGGGGCTTTTACCTGATTAGGTCAGGCCCATCTCAGATGATCTCCCTTTTTATTTACTCAGAGTCAGCAGTTTGAGGACCCTAATTACCTCTGCAAATTTCCTTCAATTTGCCATCTTCTATGGGCTGGAAGCAAATCACAGGTCCTGCCCACACTCAAGGGGAGGGGATTATGCAGGACCTGGACACCAGGGGACAGGGGTCATAAGGATCACCCTTAGGGTCTATCTGCCGCAGACCTTAACCCCCCAAAATAATCAGGGCCCAGTCAGGAAAACAGCAGCCATGTTAGGTATCCTAACAGAAAATATTTAATGTAAGAGATTGGTCAAATAGTTACTAGAGGACTAAAAAAATTAAAAAAAAAAAAAAAAGGAATAGTGAGGTAAGAAAGAAAATAAGTGCAGAAAACATCTACCTCTATGGCTGGGGGATGAGGGGTGAGGTCAGTGCTACCAGGACCTATGAGCTTGGAGGAGAGGCCCACAGTGCTGAGCCTTAACCTCAGAGTAAAGTCCCACTTTGACTACCTCTGTTTTTCAAGGAGGCAGCAGAGCTGGCTCAGACCTCTGAGGAGGGGATGCTGGCTGGCTCATGCTGGTACCTCTGAGGTGGAGTCATGAGGCTTGTCCTGGGAGTGTGGAAAGAAGCTGTACCAGGTTGACTTGCTGCTCGGATGAAGGGCTGCTGCTGGGCCCACCTGCCAGGAGGTGCAAGCCAATAGGAAGAGCATCTTCCCTACTCCTGTCTTCCAGTCTCTCTCTAGCATCCCTCCTGGCAGAACCTAACAGCTGCAAGCCAGCAAAGGAGAAACATAATTTGGAAAGTACTCAGCATCACAGAACAAATATGAAAGGATAGATTTGGAACCTGCACACAATAGCTTGATAACCAGCATATACCTTCCCTAGCTAAGACTGCTGAAACCTAGGTCCAGTAGAAAATCCTGGCCTTGGCCTCCTGTCTAATACTGGCAGTGCTGGGATTTTAGGTGGTCAATGAGTAACACCTCTCTCTTCCCTGCTTGAGTTCTGAACCAACCAAGTCAGAGTATCAGCAGTTAGAAGATGGAGATAAAAATATCAGCTTTATAACTAACAAAGTCTGTGTTGTCAGGTATGTAGCCAAATGTGCTTGCAAACATGCCCAGACCCAAACTTCCTGCCCCAAGCTTCAGGCTTCCCCTGTGGATTCATGAGAATATGTTTTCTCAGGCAGCCCATAAGTTCCAATAAGAGACAGAGAAACATCTAAGTGAAGCCCACCCTTGGGCACAGTGCCTGGAGGGTCTGAGAGGGGCCTGGGGGTATTCTCTGGTAGAGGGTCCTCCACTAGAGAAGGTGAGGAGATTTGGAGGCATATTTGATCATAATCTGGCTCTGGTTAGAGATGCTGTAGAAATACAGATTATTTTTTCTCTTAATTAGAGGTATTGTTTTTAGATTGTGGTAAAACATCTATAACATAAAATTTACGAATTGAATCACTTTTAAGTATACAGTTCAGTGACATTAAGTGCATTCACATTGTTGGCAGCCATCTCCAGGACTTTTTCATCTTCCCAAATTACAGCTCTGTACCCATTAAACAAGAAGCACCCATTACCCCCTCCCTTGTGCCCTGGAAACCTATAATCTAATTTCTGTCTCAGAAACTGACTACTCTAGCCATATAAGTAGAATCATACAATGGCCGTCCTTTTATAACTGGCTTTTTTCACTAAGCATAATGTCCTCAAGGTTCATTCATGTTGTGGCAGGTGTCAGAATATCCTTCCTTTTTTAAGACTGACTAATATTTCATTGTATGTATATACCACGTTTTGCTTATCTATTCATCATTGGTGGGTTTCTTTTACCTTTGGGTTTCTTTTACCTTTTGGCTATTGTGAATAATGCCACAATTCACATGCTTTGAACATGGGTGAACAAATACCTGTCTGAGTCCCTGCTTTCAATTCTTTTGGGTATATACCCAAAAGTAGAATTGCTAGATATACGGTAATTTTTTTAAAAAAATTATTCATTTATTTATTTGGCTGCATTGGGTCTTAGTTGCGGCACACGGGATCTTCATGGCGGCATGTGGGATCTTTCGTTGCAGTGCACAGGCTCTTTGTTGCGGCGGGCGGGCTCAGTAGTTGTAGCATGCGGGCTCGCTAGTTGTGGCATGTGGGCTCCAGATAGCGTGGGCTCAGTAGTTATGCTGCATGGGTTTAGTTGCTCCACGGCATGTGGGATCTTTTTTTAAAAATTAATTTATTCTATTTATTTATTTTTGGCTGCATTGGGTCTTTGTTGATGTGTGCAGGCTTTCTCTAGTTGCGGCGAGTGGAGGCTACACTTCATTGCGGTGTGTGGGCTTCTCATTGTGGTGGTCTTGTTGCAGAGCACAGACTCTAGACACACGGGCTTCAGTAGTTATAGCACGTGGGCTCAGTAGTTGTGGCTTCCGGGCTCTAGAGCGCAGGCTCAGTAGTTGTGGTGCATGGGCTTAGTTGCTCTGCGGTATGTGGGATCTTCCCGGACCAGGGCTCGAACCCATGTCCCCTGCATTTGCAGGTGGATTCTTAACTACTGTGCCACCAGGGAAGCCCCAGCATGTGGGATCTTAGTTCCCCGACCAGGGATCAAACCCATGTCCCCCACATTGAAAGGTGGATTCTTAACCACTGGCTCACCAGGGAAGTCCCTCTGGTAATTCTATTTGATAAGGATTGTGAAGAGTATCCAGAGGTACGGGCAGAGAGCCTGTGAAGTGCACATCACCCAGTCTAAAGGCCTCTTAGGTACAAACTGCCCACTTGGCCCTGAGTCTGCTCCTGCTGCCTCTTCAGGCCCACAAAGTGGGGAAGCGGCTTCTCGGGAAAAGGAGCCCACGTGCTCCTTAGGCATGGGGTGGTGAGCTCCACACTCAGGAATGAGGGCAGGGACTGGAGTCCACTTGAGTCCCCATCATCCAGGGACTAGCTGTGGGACTTGAGGAAGGTTCTGGAGGCCTTGCAGCTTGCCAAGCTTTGTTATTTTTGCCATCCTTTGCTGTCAGTATCAGTGTAATGATTGGCAGTAGAGTCTTTAAGATGGGGGTCAGCTGTGTGTATTGTCTTTTTAAAAAAAATTAATGAATTAGTTTGGTTGCACTGAGTCTTAGTTGCAGCACATGGGCTCCTTAGTTGTGGCATGCAAACTCTTAGTTGCAGCATGTATGTGGGATCTAGTTCCCTGACCAGGGATCAAACCCAGGTCCCCTGCATGGTGAGCTCGGAGTCTTATCCACTGTGCCACCAGGGAAGTCCCAGCTGTGTGTATGCCTTAGGGACAACTGGTGAAGGAAGCTGGGAGGCCTTTTTCTGGTCTAGGGCCACTCTTGGGGTGAGGGTAAAGAAAGGAAAGCAAGCTGAATCCCTGATGGTTGCAGAGGTTTAACAGTTGTAAGACCCATGCACCGTTTCTGGACAGAGTTAAGTTTTCTATTCAAAAGAGTCACCCAAATTGTGGAATTTCAAGAACAGGGGCAGACTGTTGGGTAAACATTTTGGAGCAGATGGCAGGGATTAAATAATAGTATGGTATGGAGGGAACAGGCTCCTGCTAAGCCACACGGGAGGATGGTGCTCTGAGCTCACTGGGTATCTCAAAGAGAAAGTGACAACTACCTCCTTCTGCCCTGGGGCAGGGACCCACACTGTGTCTGAGGCTAATTGAACTTACTCTCTTGGTTTAGCTGGACCTGGCAGTCAAGAATTAAGGGTGCTCCCAGGAATGTCTCTTGGACGGCATCATAAAGATACAAAAAAGAGGAAGCAGATGAGTGCCAGGGGCATTTGTAAAGAAGTCAGTGTGTCTTACTGCTTTCCCTGAACGCTCAGGGCTTGCCTTTGTGTGTTCTATTCAGCAAGGTTCAGAAACTCAGAGCGCTCTGTCAGGTGGAAACAATGCGAGCCACACACAGAAATGTAAAATTTCTAATAGCCACTTTGATATAAAGGTAACATACAGGGAAAGGGAAACGGGTGAAATTAATTTTGATAATATATTTTATGTATCCACTACACCCAAAATATTATCATTTCAGCCTGTAATCAATGTCATAATTATTGAATTATTTTACATTCTTTTTTTTTGGACTACGTCTTTGAAATTTGGGTATATTTTACACTTGTGGCATACCTCAGTTCAGACCAGCCGCATTTTGTGTGCTCAGTTGTCGCATGTGGCTTGTGGCTACCATATTGGACAGTGCGGCTCTAAGAGATCCAAGGATATTTATAATAGCGGGCATTTATTGCACAACTACTATTACATGTATTAAATCATTTAACCCTCATAGTGATACTCCAAAGTAGTTGCTATCTGCTAAGGAATACGGATGTATCCCTTGGTTTGTGGCCCCCTTCCTGCATCTTTAAAAAGCTGGTGATATAGCATCTTCTGTCTCTGATCTGCTTCCCTCTACATCCATCATCACATGGCCTTCTTCTGACGCTGACTTCTACTGAGTCCCTTTCGTAAGGACCCTAGTGATTACCTCAGGTCCTCCCAGTAATCCCAGGATAACCTCCCCATCTCAAGATTCTTATTTTAATCACATCTGCAAAGTTTCTTTTGCCATGTGATGTAACACTCACAGGTTCCAGGAATAAGGTGTGGGCATCTTGGGGGAACACTGTTCAGCCCACACGGAGTGGACTTTGTTTTCATAATCATGTAAGGAAAATGCTGCACTGAGGCCACACGTCTTCTACTTCCTCTTCTCACCGTCTGTGTGGTCAGCTCACCCTGCTCCTAGAGACCATCTCCTTTGCTCCATCAAATATGAATCACTGGCTGCTGCTGGGACAAGTGTGGCCATGCTTCTCCTGGCGTCCTGGTCGCTTGCCGCTGTGAATAAGTCTGCTGGGACTTCCATGTGTCTCTTTCTTGAGGGAACTGGTGACTTGTGAGGAGCCTTCTTCCTGCCTTTTGCTTCTCATTTTGGGGGAGCGGAGAGAGGAGACTGACCAGAATCACTAACGAGAGGAGGCACCTCTATCCTCTTACAAGGGATCTAAAAGCTCATCTAGCCTCACCACCCTACCCCTGCCCTGCCAGCATCCACCACCCTGCTCCACTAGCCAAGGCTGGTGGAGAGCTTAGGGATACGGCAAATGGGAAGAGTGGCCAAAGGAAGAACACAAGCTACCTGAGAAGGTGAGTCTTTCTAAGAGCAGAACCAAAGACTCAGCTCCTTGTGGAGCGATGTCTGTGCCCCACAAGCCCATCCTGGAAGTGTGCCTAGGAATCATGGTTCTACTGGGTGGTTAGGGATGAGCTCTCAGAAGCAGAAACGGGAAAGAACGGAAGACTCATTGTAAATTGGCTCTAAACTTCCTTTGCCTTGGTCTTGCCCAGAGGCCCTAATGTTCTCTCCCATCTTCAACTAACTTCCCATTCCTATCTTATGATTCGTCCAGACCTGACCACCTGATATTTCCTAAAATATATTGCGATTTCCCATCTCCGTGCCTTTGTTTATGTCAGTTCCTTCACATACAATCTATTTTACTTATAGCTGCCTCTAAATCCCTCCTATGCCTGCTGAGCCCTGCAACTGCGTGGGTTATCTCCCTTCATTGAACTCTCCCAGTACTCTGACACTTTGCTTTGTGTCTCCATATGTATTTTGTCCTGCATGGTAGACTGTCTGGGAGAGGGGACTGTTATATGTAATTTTGTGTCCCCAGTTTCACCTGGCACAGTGTCCTACATATAGTAGAATGAAACGGATCTTTGTTGAGTTAAACTGAAGGAGAAAAAAGGTGCCTTATGTTATTTTCTCTAGGTCATTCATGGTAAAGAGTCCCATGAGAGTCTCTTCCAGTCGATAAAATATTTTTTTGGCTACGATACTTTGACGCTTAACTCCTGGTCTTGGAAGCTTAGGTTGATTTAAATCTCTTTGCTTGAAATGCTTAAACTTGCACATTTACCAAAATGAGCTCATAGCTTCATCTCATCCTGCTTACCCAAGGAGATTTACATTTTTTTCTAAACATTTACAAACATATTAGAACAGTTTTAAAGCAGAGATATGCTGTAGTTTCCTCTTATCTTCCCAGTAGTATTTGCATATTAAAGAAGAACTTGGGGGAAAGTAGTGACAACCAAAAAGAAATCAGTGGCGGGAGTGCGGGGAAGGGCGTGGTCGGGGTGGGGGTGGGGGGGTGGGGGTGGGTGGGGGCGCGTCTAAGAGAGTTGTGCTTGAGAAGGGCTTCTCTAAAACAACTCAAACTTTACCACCTAGGTAGCCTTCTACTCCCTCTGATTTGTAAATGGTATTATAACTTCTGCCTACCCACACCAATTTTGCAAGGGTTTCTACTCATGGCCACACTAAGTGAGACAAAAACTTGGAAAATTGAACACCATCAAATAGAAGTTAAAAGGAAACAATATCAACAGCATTGATGAGATGCATTTAATGATGTACAAGGCTCATGTAGTGTCTCATGATAAATAAGCATAAGTGAATCCTCTGTCCTTCAAAACGAAAAGCAATCTGTATTTTCACACCGTCATATGAAGTATTTTCTGGGGTCAGCTTGGGAAACGATGGTTTGGAATGGGAGACTCTCCCCTTCCCATAAGAGGAGAGAGCCAGTTACAGCTCAGATTGCAAGGAAATATTGCCTTCTGTGATAGTAACAAAACTCAGAACCTCTGAAGCTGGGCCTGGAACAAGGATCTCCTGGTGAGAGGACCAACTGGGCCACAGATCTGAGGTTCTTTTGGCTTTTGAGGTTCAGCTTCTCTTGGGGGCTCTCCTTGGTGACCACTCCCAGTGTCTACCATGCTGGGTTTTGGAGAGCTCTGCTTCTTCTTCAACACACAACTGAGCTGGCCTGAAACCTTTAGACAGCTATTTACTAAAGGCTAGGGTAAGCAAAAGGGAAACAAAAAAAAAAGTACCAGGAATCTGTCTTGTAAGATATAGTTTAGGCATCTTTATCTGCCTCCCTTCTTAGGTCCTGGTCTGTTTGGATGCCATCCTAGCATCTGTTACCCAGGTGACTACAGTCGTCCATTTACCTCCTTCAAGTTGGAGCCAGGCTCCTAAGAGATGAAGAGTCCTTTCCACGTGCTGAGAGCCACCTCATCAGATCTGGTGTCCTGTATGAAGATCCACGTTTACCTTCATAACTGACAACAAAGTCAGTTATCCTTTCTAAAGTCCCCACCCCGACCCCAAGTCTTGTCCTGCCTGCTGCTTCTTAGAGGACGAGGCAGTTGTCATTTAAGTCCCATCTGGCTTCCTTTCCTCATTCCTCCTGAAGCAGGGAGGATAGGGAGTGGGGAGAGGTATGCCATGAGCTGGCTCCGTGGACACCCTAAAGCCATGATGGCCAGATGCTGGGCGGAAATGTTTCTATGAAGCTTCTCAGGAACTATGACCAGCTGGGGGTGGGGAAGCAGTGGGGGCTGGCACTTCCCAAATGTGTGTAGGAAGAGGGAGTAAGGGGGCTCACTCATCCTCCTGTATCCAATATTCCCATGTTGAATCTCTCTTTCCATCAGGAAGTCCTTATTGTCGAATCTAACCCCCATCACTTTTCCCCACTGCAGAGCCCTGTGATGGAAAGTTTGGTGCGTCCTTAGTTTCGTGTCCTTGCTGTTTCTGTGTGTATGGCAGTATTCACGTCCCCTTCTGACCACCCAGACTAGAAATGTCTGTCTGAGGGGACAACCATCCCGCTGAGGTCGCTACAGCCCCTGACTCTAAATCAGTCAGTAAGGCTGGCTTCATGGTGCTGAGCTGGAGCTTGTGTGCCCATCTGTGCTGAGCCGTATGCCAGGTCTGAAGGCATGGGAGGTCTCAAGTTCTCTTCCCTCCTGCGAATGGCCTTGAACCCACCCCCTCCTTCCCAGTGCCCAGTGACGAACTTCTGTGCCTCTGCACATTCTGCTTTTCTCTCTCAGCCACCTTCTCCCATTCACACCAGGCCTCTCCACCAACTGAAGTCCTAGCCTTGCCTGCAGGAGCTATAAGATGCGTTACTAGCTTTGCTGTCAGCTCAGCATACAGGACAGAACAAATCTTTCCCATAACTGGAGAGAGAGCTTGATGCCAGCAAAAAACCCTTCTTTTTGTCTCTGAGTGAAGACTGTATCTGCTCACCTTATGTGTCTTCCAGCACTACCTGGGACCTCGGCCTGTAACTCCAAGGACTCTGGCCCAGCCCTGCTTTGTGTCTCTCCTGTCTTCTGCCACCAACAAGAATGCAAGCCTATGGTCAGCTGTCAGTCTTCTCATTTACTCACCCTGCTCTGCCTAAGCTGAGGTGGCCCGGATTCTTTTTTTTTTTTTTAATGTTTGCCTTTAAAAAAAATTGTTTTTGTATTTATTTGTTTATTTATTTGGCTGCGTCAGGTCTTAGTTGCGGCACACAGGATCTTTGTTAGGGGATCGTTCCTTGCGGTGTGCAGGCTCTCTAGTTGTGGCGTGCGGGCTCCAGAGTGCATGGGCTCAGTTGCCCCGTGGCATGTGGGATCTTAATTCCCCGACCAGGGATTGTACTTGCATCCCCTGCATTGGAAGGCAGATTCTTAACCCATGGACCACCAGGGAAGTCCCTCCCCCAGATTCTCGATCCCAGAGTCTGTTCCTTACCTTCTCCTGAGCACCCTCCTTGTGCGATGAGAGACTCAGCTCCTCAGGATCTCCTGCTGCAGGGAGCGGATCCCTACTCAGGTAATTTAGGTAGGAGGGGTTTATGAAAGGATGGAAAATGGGAAATAAAGGTTAGAATCTTTTGTTTTATCTAGTTTTTTTAATAAAAAAAAAATGTGAGTGCGGTAAAAACATTAGAAAAATTTTTAAAGAACAAAGAAGCGCATTGTGAAAACTGTTTTTTCCCAGACCTAGCCCACGAGTTACCCAGTCTACCCCCATATGCTAAAATCTTTTATGCATATGCAAACTTATAGATGTGTGAATATATATGTGTATACCTTTTTATACACAGCGGAGGTGTACTGTACACGTGGGTTCACATGTTGCTTTTGATTTTCTTTCACCAACGCTTTATCTTTGGGCTCACTCCACTTGGTATTTATGGACATACCTCTTTCTCATGGCTACATTATATTTCATTATATGGCTGGGCCGTAATTATTTAACGAGTCCCTTATTAATAAACATTTTAGTTGTTTTCATTCTTTTGCTGTTTTATGTATATATATAAATAGTCTTATATATTTATATATATTATATATGTATGTATATCTATAGTCTTCTAGATACTATCTCATTAGCATCACTCTGCATCCCAGCAGCCGAGGAGGGAGACTCCGGGCTTTACTGGTGTGAGGCGGCCCTTGAGGGTGGCTGGGTCCAGAAACAGAGTCCCCAGCTGGAGGTCAGGGTGAGGGGAGGACAGGGAGACCCTCCCCAGGGGCCTGGGCAGTGGGGCCCCCTGGGAATGTGGGGAGGGGTCCCTAAGGGAGGAGCCTGGGGGGTCCCGCTGACCCTTCCAAACTGTGTGCTTCCCCGGTTCCTGTGTCCCGTCCTCTGCTCACATTGAGACCCCCCCAGCCAAGTTGTGGAGTTCCTCCCCTCCGATCCTCATTCTACCTCAATGGGGACACCCTGCGGAACCACGTGGCTCCCCATGGTGGAGCCGTCTCCTTCCTCTTCCCGGTGATGTCAGAACAGAATGCTGGGGACTACACCTGCGAGGCTGAGAACAGTGTCTCCAAAGAGACAAGCAAGGCTGAGACACTCTCCGTGGATGGTAGGTCTTGTCCCCCAACTGGGCTGTGAGCCCCAGCAAGCTGGCCAGGGTCAGATCTCACTCCTCTGTGTTCCTCCCGCCATGCTGGGTACAGAGCATGGGGAACTCGGAGGAGGGAGATGTGTAGAGGGAGAGGAACCTCAGGTCACACGAAAATAAGCAGTTAGATGGGTCCTCTTTTTACAGTCACAGATGCTGTGGACCCTTTAAAGAACCACTTTTCTGGGATCTCACTAAGTCTGAGCCATTTGGATTTTGGCCTCAGACACAGGCAACTTGTCTCCTGTGGATAGGCCTTAAGGAGTGTGTTATAGACTGGATGTTTGTGGAAACCCCAAATTCATAAGTTGAATATCTAGCCCCCAATATGGTGGTATTGGAAGATGGGGGTTTCTGGAAGGTAATTAGGGTTAGATGAGATCATGAGGGTGGGGCCCTCATGATGTGATAAGTGCCTTTGTAAGATGAGACACCAAGAGCCCCCTCTCTCTCCCTCTCCCCCATCCCCCTTCCCTTCCCCTCCCCCACCCCTTCCCCCTCCCCTCCTCTCTCTCTCTCTCTCTCTAGGCGTGCAAAAAGAAAAGGTCGTGTGAAGATACATCGAGATGGCAGCCACCTACAAGTGAAGAGAAGAGGCTTCAGGATGAAACCTACCTTGGGCACCCTGATCTTGGACTTCTAGCCCCCAGAACTGTGAGAAATTACATTTCTGTTCTTTAAGCCTCCTAGTCTGTGGCATTTTGTTATGGGATCCCGAGCTAAGACAGTGTGTGTTAGAGAGAGAGCAGAGAGGCGGAGAGCCTGACCGAGGCACACACAGGGACACGAATAGAGAGGAAGAAGCTGGAGTCCTGGGTGCAGATGAGCTCCAGAGACCCACAAGAAGCCCCACAACCTCAGCTTGGCCCCCATTTCTCCCCGTATCTGCCGATGCTCTTCTCCCCAGAGCTGGCTGCATTGTCTCCTCCCCTTGCTACTGGGGTGGGCAGTCACACGGTCTGCATACCTCTCTGCCAAGGGGACCCTGCGACCACACAGCCTGGAGGCATTTCAGGAACCTGAACTCCCAGGACTCCCCGGAGCACCAGGGGAGAAATGGCAGCTGCTTTGCCCAGGTGCTGGCTGAAGGCTTGTGAGAGTGGCTCTGAGGCTCTGGACCTTGAGTGCCAACTATGACCTTGACTCAGCATCCTTCCCAAACAGTTCTGCAAAGCTGCCAGGACCCCCACCCTTCTACTGCATGCGTGCCCATCTTAGCCTACTCCACCTGGAATCCCTTCCCTAGTAACGTGAGAAGATGGCAAAGTCTGAATCCACCTCAGTCTCATCAGTATCTCCTTGCCTTCCCTGGCCTCAGAGGACACTGTCTCTCCTCCCCTCACTCAGGGCAGGGCAGCACCCTCGGCTCCCTCTTCCAACTCTGGGTACCACAAGAAGCACAACAGAGTGGCTCAGGCTGTGAGCTAGAGTCCCTGCTGAGGTCTCTCACCTATTGTCAATAGGGGACTGTAGTCAGGAGTCTGGTCGTGACTGGACTGATTCGATTTGACTGGTTGGTTTATTCCTTCTTTCCTTCTCCCCTTGCTGGAAAAATGAATTTAATACATTGTGTCGTGAAGAATTAACTTTCCCAAAGAGAGGTCTGGCTTTTGCCATTGGCTACTGGAAGTGATCTTTAGACCTTTGGAATATCAGGTCCGATAAGCACGTCTTCGTTTGCATGGGGACCTTGGCCACCAGACCGTCTAACAATGTGATGTATGATGAGGGCTTTGGGCCATGCAGTATCATTTCTCCCCGCAACCTTTGGAAGACTAGAGGCTAAAGATCAGTCATGAGGGCCACATGTCATCAAGCCCCAACAAAACCGGCACCAAGGCTTGGGCGAGATTCTCTGTGTGTATTGTCACACACTGAGGCCAGAAGCGTAACACTGTCCTAGGATTCCACGGAGAGAGGACATGTTTGGTACTTTTCCTGGGCCTCTGCACTTCCTCCTTAGGCTGATTTTTTTTTTTTTTTCTCGGTACGCGGACCTCTCACCGCTGTGGCCTCTCCCGTTGCGGAGCACAGGCTCCGGACGCGCAGGCTCAGCGGCCACGGCTCACGGGCCCAGCCGCTCCACGGCACGCAGGATCCTCCCGGACCAGGGCGCGAACCGGCGTCCCCTGCATCGGCAGGCGGACCCCCAACCACTGCGCCACCAGGGAAGCCCCCTAGGCTGATTTTTAACCTGTGAGAATAAAAGCTTTCAGTGTGTTCTATGAATCCCTTTAGCAAATCTTTGAACCTGAGGATGGTTTGGGGGAACCCCTGAAACTTGCAGTTGGTGTCAGAAGTGAGGGTGGTCTTCTATTCTCTAACTCTATGCTTGGCTAAACTCACACACGTTTTACAAAATGCATACAATGTGGCAAGATAAGACACCAATCAGGAAAATGAGATTAGAAGAAAGCAGGGTAGAAAGATAAGCCAGTGCCAGGAACACAGTCCTATCCGAACTGCATGCTTCAGTGTTCTATCCTGGCCATGGGAGGCCACCCACATGGCTCTCTACTTGATAGCAGCAACTCTGAGGGGGCAGTAACGTCAGCTATACGGTCACAAGACTGCTCAGGGAAACAGCCCTGGGCCCTGAAGTTTCTGCCACTTTGTTGGAACTTCCTCAATATTTGTAGGATGAGTGGCTACTTTTATATATCAGTTGATGACAGCTCTGATAAGATGAGGCAGCCTCCCAGATTCTGATCAACTCTGGGACATTGATGAGCTGGAGTTTTGAGCCTGGGGTGGTGTGGAGAGCTGGAACCTGATCAGTGTTGAATTTGCTGAGAAAAGGGTCATTCTGTGCAGAGCTGTCTGGGCGGCCAGCTGGCTTCCCTCGGGCCACCCCACTTTGTTCCCGTCGGGCTCTCTTTGAGCGCCTCCAGTCTCAAATAGAAATTAACAATAACGAATGAATACAACTACAAATTAATAATGACACCAGCAATACTAACATTTACTGAGGGTTTTCTGTGTTGGGACATCACAGATAGAGTGTGTTACATCCCAAATTTGTTTCAAGTCCTGCCACCAAGGTACCAGAGGACCTGGGTTTTGGCAACTGTGTGGCCTCGGAGAAGTCCCTCCACCCCATGGACCCCTGGTTTTTATTTTTGTTTTTTGTGTTTTTTTGTAAAATAAGGGGTTGGACAAGATTAGTAGGTTCTGAACTTTTTTTCTTTCCTATTTTCAAACGAGTTCTGCATCAGCATCCCGCATGTCAAGGAATAAATGCAGGCGCACGTCTTGGGTTGAAGCTCTGGCCCGGACCTGCTTCCCTTGGCAGTCCTGGACACAGTGCTTCCCAGTTCCCAGGGGGACTCCCAGGAGGACAGATCCAGAGGCCCCAGAGTCCATCTCATGTTCTAGGAAGCCCAGCCCAAGAAGGCAGCGTTTCACAGCTCTACTCACTGGGAAAGAAGCATTTTGTGCTTAGAGATAAAGGCAGCTCAGGCTGGGGAACTTTCTCTCTGCTTCAGCAAAACACAAGAGCAGGCAGCGTGGGGCATTCTCAAACTTTAGCGTACAGCGGAATCCCCTGGGGACCTGGATGAGCAGGTGGATTCACAGCCACCACCAGGTCCCACCGCCGTCGTGATTCCCCGGGTCTGGAGTGGAGCCCAAGGAATCAGCATTGTAACCAGCCCTCTGTGTGACTCTGATGCAGAAGATACAAAACCTGCACTGTGAGAACAATAAACAGAGCATATGGCGGGGAGTCGATTTTAGGAAAGAAGGGCAGACGCATCGTACTTACAAGGAAGGTTGAGGGAAGGGTGTGGGTATAGGAACCACTCTGGGATTTGGATGGCCAAGAGATAAGGAATGAGGGTTTCCCTGGTGGCGCAGTGGTTGAGAGTCCGCCTGCCGATGCAGGGGACACGGGTTCGTGCCCCGGTCCGGGAAGATCCCACATGCCGCGGAGCGGCAGGGCCCGTGAGCCATGGCCGCTGAGCCTGCGCGTCCGGAGCCTGTGCTCCGCAACGGGAGAGGCCACAGCAGTGAGAGGCCCGCGTACCGCTAAAAAAAAAAAGGAAAAAAAAAAAAGAGAGAGATAAGGAATGAGTCGTCAGGCAGTGTGTTTTAAAGGGGCTCAGGGAATTCCCTAGTGGTCCAGTGGTTAGGGCTCCACGCTTCCACTGCAGGGGGCAAGGGTTCAATCCCTGGTCCGGGAACTGAGATCCTACAAGCTGCTGCATGGCCAAAATATAAAATAAAATAAAATAAGGCTCAGCCCAGCGTGCTGCGTCTCTGCGTACATAACAGGCTGATCTGGTGAGCAGGCAGGTGGCATGGAAAGCACCGAGCTGGGCTGAACCTGCCGGCAGCAAAGCCCTCTGTGTCCTCAGATCAGGGGCTGATTGGTGCTGCCAGAGAACAGTCTCAAATCAGCCTGTTCACGTATCTTCTGTTAGAGACTTCCTACCTATTCTCTTCAATAGCCACAGACCCTGGCCAAGTACGAAGGGGTCCCAGGTCTTCACAGTCCCCAAGCCCACCATCTCAACACTTAACCAACCTTCCGTAACAGCCACAACTCACACTCTTTGAGCCCTCGCTCTGTGCCGCTCTATGCTAAGTACTTTACAGGCATCGTCTCTCTTCATTTTCACAACCGCCCTACAAAGCTGGTGTTGTGAGGATCCCATTCTGCAGACGAAGGCTCCAAACCAAGCAGTTTGGTTCCAGATATGTCATCGTTTCCCCTGCCCACCCCACTATCTTTCTCCAGATCTTTAGGGCAATTTGTTGACCAGAAAAGCTAAGGGTGGCCTTGAACTCTTAAAGCTTAGCTATTTCACTGTGATTCTTTTTTCTAAGATTTTGCTCCTGCTTTAGGGTAATCACATAATCTACCCTACAAACCAGGATACTTTCTAAGAGTGAAAAGGAGCACGATTAATAATTAGGCCAGGACAACAGACTTAAGCTGGGACTGTACTAAGAAACCCGGACCCGGACTCACTTCATCTGTTTCAGACTCTGCCCATTCTCCTGAAATACCTGCCTTTGACACACCCACCTAAACCTTCAGTTTCAGCAGGTAACTTTGCCTCCACTTTACAGAGAAAATTGAAGCCACATGACAGGACACCCCTTAACCTCTTGCCACAGACAAAGAAGATGCTACCTGCATCTCTGATCATCTTTTCTTATTATAATGAAGGGCCATCTTGCAATCGAAGACTGGTTCTTCTTCCTGTTCTCTGAATCCCAGTTCCCTCCCAGCTTCTGGGGGTGGTGGGGGAGGCCTTGATCCACTGACCATCTCCCTTCTTTCTTGCAGCTCCACTCCCCGCTTGCTTCTTCCCTTCCCGGCATTTAAATATGTCCAAATCTCTCCCATTAAAAAAAAAAAAATCAACAGCATGAACAACAAGGTCCTACTGTATAGCACAGGGAACTATCTATGGTAAACCATAATGGAAAAGAATATGAAAAAAAATGTATATATGTATAACTGAATCACTTTGCTGTACAGCAGAAATTAACACAACGTTGTAAAGCAAGCATACTTCAATAAAATTTCAAAAAATCAGCAGAAATAAAACTTTCCCTCTACCCTGTTTTCCCTTCACCTCCAGCCTTTATTTCTCCTGCCTATCAAAGTAAACTTCTTGAGAGACTATGACCTCTAAGCTCTTGAGCAGGTCTCCAAGGCTCTAAGGTGAGCTGTCTCCAGGGCACCTCTGCCGCCCCCTCTCTGATCTTCGCCACCTCACTCTTGCCCCACTTGGTCAGGCTGCCATCTGTGCCTCCGTGTGCTCTGCTCTCTCCCACCCCGGGGGTTCCTGCCCAGGCTGGTCCCTCACAAGGAACACTCCTTTCTCCTCTGTTTCACAATGGCTCTTCTAGGTGCCCTTCAGCAATTGGCGGGCTATTTCGGTTCTCACCAGCCACCTTCATAGTTCAACTGAATAATCACTCTTTTAACCCTGACATTTAAAAAAGAAAAAGAAAGGAAGAAGGTAAACCATGTATCAGGCGCAGCCCCTTTGATGGAACAGAAGACATGTGCAGGTCTCAAGGTGCTTTGCTGTGGGAGGGAGGTGACTGATTTGGAACTTATCTGCCAATGGCTCTGCTGTGTGGGTCCCGGTTCCTGACGAGAAGCTGAAGAGAAAATCTGATCAAAGGTTTGACCCTTTATTATCCCCCCATCCTTTCATCAGAACAAGACCAGCTTTTCACCGGCCCCTGTTTCCCAAGGCTGTTACCTCAGGAGAATTGGGGTGTGGGAATTGGCTGCATGGTGCGGCACGCGGGATCTTAGTTCCCCGACCAGGGATCGAACCTGTGTCCCCTGCATTGGGAGCATGGAGTCTTAACCACTGGACCGCCAGGGAAGTCCCGAGACTTATTTCTCATTAACTTATTTGCCCCCTAAAGACCCAGGCAGAGGAGACAGGGCATCTAACTTTGACTGGCTGAACTACTTTATCATATATAATAGTATCTTAATCTAGGTTCCTCCCAAAGCAGGGCCTTTGACAAGAACTTGGGTAGAGGTAGTATTTTCTGGGAGATGATCCAGGAAGCCAACATAAATGAATGAGGAACATGAGATGGGGAAGGGAGAAAAGCCCATAAAAGGTGTGGACAACCGGGCTCAGTCTGATGAAGAACTCTGGAGAACAAGCCCCAGAATTATCCCATGGAAGGGCAGGGAGGCTGGGGCATTTATCCACCAACGCAACACTCTATTGGCTCCAGGGGTTGCCTCTGGGGTGTGTACACTCCCTACACTTTCCGGCTGCACTGCAACTGGGCTGATGCCCTTCCATTGCTGCAGAGATAGCCCTGAAGCAGAAAAGCAGAGGTGCAAACTTCAGGGTGGAGGGGCACAGTCGCGAAACTGTCCACCACAACACTGCAGAAATCAACTGGGTCACAGACTGTGGTAAGGGGACCCTATGTGTTAACTGGAACTCTGCCTGCCGTGGTTCCACTGAGGTGTCCATGGGACAGGAATGGAGAGATCAAAGGCAGCGTGAGGGAGACCTCCCCCTGTGAAATTTTCAACCAGAATGAAGGAGAACTTGTGTCACTGCTCTTGGAGCCCCCTCATCCATGGATGGAGAGTTGAGAGAGGGAGATTGGAAAGAGATTTCTTTTCTCTATTTTTTTTTGGCTGTACCACGCAGCTTGTGGGATCTTAGTTCCCTGACCAGAGATTGAACCAGTGCCCTCTGCAGTGGAAGCACAGAGTCCTAACCACTGTACCACCCGGAAAGAGAGTTCTTTAGAAATAACTGTTATTTTATTGTCAGTCCCCACCTCATCCCTCAAAGGATAGATGATTTTACGTCTGAGGGGACTTCAGAGAGAGGACGTGTGCCTGCAGGTGAGAGTAAGGGGACCGGAGCCTAAGTCAGGGCTCGGAGAATTAAAAACAACTGTGGACTGAGATGGGACTCCTGCGAGGCAGCCAGGAGTGTGATGATGTGCTGTAGATCTCGGAATCTGTCAGGGGCCGGGAATGTTTTTGGAGGGCAAACGAGGACCACCTATGAGACACAGCCTGTTTTGTTGGCCTGGGTACCATACAGTGGGGACAGTTGGAGGGGTGGAGATGAGATGTGCAGCCAGGTGTCCAGGAGCTGAGGAAGGACTTTCAGAGGACCACCCAGGGGCTTCCCTGGTGGCACAGTGGTTGAGCGTCTGCCTGCCAATGCAGGGGACACGGGTTCGTGCCCCGGTCCGGGAAGCTCCCACATGCCGCGGAGCAGCTGGGCCCGTGAGCCTTGGCCGCTGAGCCTGCGCGTCCGGAGCCTGTGCTCCGCAACGGGAGAGACCACAGCAGTGAGAGGTCCGTGTACCGCAAAAAAAAAAAAAAAAAAAAAGGACCACCCAGAAGAGAGATGCATCCTTCCTGGGTCAAGAGTAGGAGAGAAAGAACCAGCAGAAACCTGTAAAAACCCACGAAACTGCTCCTCAGAAGAGTTCATCTTAACCATCTGCCAGATCCGTAGAGCACAAAGCTACTCAGCCAGATAAGAACAGTTCTACCACCTCTCCACCGTCCTGGAGATGGGGAACATGAATTGGGGAGGCAAGCTGAGGGGAGAAGGAGGAAGGGGGAAGCTGAGCAGAGAGCAGGACCTCTCCCATTGCCCTGCTGTAAGCTTCCAGCCTGAAATAGATGCAAGCCAGGGCAAGGGGAGATTGCTTGATTCGATTTAAGTTTGGAATTTGGTATATTATTGGGTTGGCCAAAAATTTCGGTTTTTTTTTTTTTTTTCCGTAAGATGGTTCTAGTAGTGCTCAGTTGTCTTTAACTTCATTTGAAACAATTTCTTTAGATTCAGTTGTGACAGCTGTCATTTCAGCGTGCATTTAAAAAAATCTTATGAATATTTGTGAATTTTTGTGTAGTCATTTTAATATTGAAGATGGAAGAAAAAAGCAACATTTTCGGTATATTATCCTTTATTATTTCAAGAAAGGTAGAAACCTTTCTACCAAAAAAAATTTGTGCAGTGTATGGAGAAGGTGCTGTGACCGATCGAAAATGTAAAAAGTGGTTTTCGAATTTTCATGCTGGAGATTTCTCGCTGGACGATGCTCCACGGTCTGGTAGACTAGTTGAAGTTGATAGCGATCAAATCAAAACATTAATTGAGAACAGTCAACGTTATACCACACGGGAGATAGCCGACATACTCAAAATATCCAAATCGAACATTGAAAATCATTTGTACCAGCTTGGTTACGTTCATCGCTTTGATGTTTGTGTTCCACATAAGTTAAGCGAGAAAAACCTTCTCGACCATATTTCCACATGTGATTCTCTACTGAAAAGTAAAAAACAGTCCCATTTTTAAGACAGATTGTGACGGACGATGAAAAGTGGATACTGTACAGTAATGTGGAGCAGAAGAGATCATGGGGCAAGCGAAATGAACCATCACCAACCACACCAAAGGCTGGTCTTCATCCAAAGTAGGTGATGTTGTGTATATGGTGGGATTGGAAGGGAGTCCTCTGTTATGAGCTCCTTCTGGAAAACGAAACGATTAATTCCAAAAAGTACTGTTCCGGATTAGACCAACTGAAAGAAGCACTTGATGAAAGCATGTGGAATTAGTCAACAGAAAACGCATAAACTTCCATCAGGATAACGCAAGACTGCATGTTTCATGATGACCAGGCAATAACCGCTACAGCTTGGCTGGGAAGTTCTGATTCATCCACCATATTCACCAGACATTGCAACTTCGGATTTCCATTTATTTTGGTCTTTACAAAATTCTCTTAATGGAAAAAATTTCAATTTCCCAGAAGACTGTAAAAGTCACCTGGAACAGTTCTTTGCTCAAAAAGATAAAAAGTTTTGGGAGGATGGAATTATGAAGTTTCCTGAAAAATGGCAGAAGGCAGTGGAACAAACTGGTGAATATGTTGTTCAATAAAGTTCTTGGTGAAAATGAAAAATATGTCTTTTATTTTTAGTTAAAAATGGAAGGAACTTTTGGGCCAACCCAATACATGGGACAGAAGTTCTCATTTCTGAACTGAGAGCAGAAACCTCAGGGGAAGACCACCCCACTGAATAAGATTGAAGAGGCAGTGAGAGACGGAAATGGCGTTGCATTTGGGTCGCAATCCATGAGCCAGAATAAAAAATCAGATTTCCAGACCACTTGAAAATCATGTTTGGAGAAGGGCTTTCTCCACACTGGACTGGAAAGGGCTTAGTGAGGGTGGGGTAGGGGCTGGGGAGGGAGTGATGCAAATTATTTCCCTCTGCTCAATAAGTATAATGTACTGTTTATGGAGACAAGTTTAATCAATCTGCACACAGTCACCTTTTGTCTGATCAGCATATTCACTGCAGCAGCCGTGAATATGAGAGAGAGAACCTGTCTTCAGCTGTGAGAGATGCAGTTAACTGACAGCTTCCATGTGCAGCACCTGCAGCACCCATGCACTTCCTGGGCAGCCCTAGCCAATGACTACGCACAGTGAGGGTGCGGGAGCTCCGCTGCAGAGCTCCCTGCTGAATTAGCGGAGACTGTCTGCTCAGCATCATGGTCCCAGGCTCTCCTTGCTCATTTCTGCTTCCTTTCCCTTTTATCTTTTACAGGCCTTACCCCCCACACTCCCTCCCACACACACATTAAACCTCTTTCTTTTTTAAAAAAAATAATTAATGTTTTTGGACTGCATTGGGTCATTTTTGCTGCTCACGGGCTTTCTCTAGTTGCGAGAGCAGGGGCTACTCTTCGTTGCAGTGCACAGGCTTCTCATTGTGGTGGCTTCTCCTTGTTGCGGAGCACAGGGTCTAGGCGCGCAGGCTTCAGTAGTTGTGGCTTGCAGGCTCAGTAGTTGTGGCTCACAGGCTCAGAGTGCGGGCTTCAGTAGTTGTGGCTCGTGGGCTCAGTAGCTGTGGCACAAGGGCTTAGTTGCTCCGCAGCACGTGGGATCTTCCCAGACCAGGGTTCGAACCCGTGTCCCCTGCATTGGCAGGCGGATTCTTAACCACTGCGCCACCAGGGAAGTCCTAAACCTCTTTCACTCCTAACTCCAGTATCTGATTCTCAGAGAACCTAACTCATGTGCTCAAACCTTCAACTGAATTTTTTCTTCCTTGCTTTAATATTATTTTAAAATGATTTTATGTTAAAAAGTTTTCATACTCAGACTGAGACCTGATGTACATTTTCAAAAAACCCAGCCCCTGAGGTTGGATAATTGTATAAATTGAAATTTAAGAAGTATCTCCTTCATTCTCTTCTTCACTTAGCAGATCTTACTCATCCTTGAGGTCTCAGCTTAAATATCATTTCTCCATGGGGACCAGCATCCATAGGACATACAGAGATGTCCAAAAGATAGAGTCTGCCTGGGGAGATAAAGATGTTTTTATGGTCATATGATCACAGCAACATAGGAACTGCTAAGGGAGACCCGAGGCAGAGTATCCTGAAAGCAAAATGATAGGGCTGGATAGAAAGTGTTCAAAGAACTTGGGGAAAGTGCTATGTCTGGGAAGTCTGGGAGTACAGAGAGTAGGGATCTAGGAAGGCTTCATTTAGGAAGTGGGATTTCAGCTGAATTTGAGGGACAGGAAACATGAGTCAGTGGGTAAACCATCTTGCCAATCAGGCTCAGAGAGAGAATTCTTCCCAAGGTGGACATGGAGGGGCTTAGTGAGATGGAGGAAGTTGGAGGGCTCCTACATGGGGTGAGCGTCATTTCCCTCTCCTCAGGACTGTCAGTTGGTCACTCTGTCTCTAGCAGCATCCTGGCAGCTTGTCTTCTTCACAGCCTTCGGGGCTGACCAAGTCACACCTGGGGCACACCGGGACATGGGGCTGCTGACATGGGAGCCTTTCCATGGCTGCTCCTCCTCTTGCTGTTCCAGGAAGCTAGCTCCAGGACAGGAGTATCTCTTTCCCCCTCTGTTCTCCTGCTGGGTCTTGGGCTAGCAAGTCACCACCTTTGGGACCAAATGCTTCAGCTCTTCTGGAGTAAAGAGGACTAGGGTGTGGCTTCAGTGCAGGACCAAGAGATGAGGAAACCTGGGGATATGGAAGGGGAAGCAGCCCCATATCCCTCCTGGGGATATGGAAGGACAGCGAATGGAGAAGAGAAAATTTGGAGGGTGGGGCACAGATGGAAGCCAAGCCCTGGTAGGTGCTCAAGTCAGGTACAGCAAAAAGCTAGAGCCAGAAGAGGCAACTGGAGGGCAAGGTGGGGTGTGGGTCATAGAAAATACTCAACTGAGATTGAGACCACAGCCCTGCTGCCCATCTCAGCAGCCTAGAGACACCAGCTGTGTTGTTTCCATCTTTTCTTTCTTTATCTGCAGCCGAAGGGGACTCTGGAGATGGTGTGGATCCCGAGGAAGTTGTTGCAGTCCTTCAGGAGTCCATCAGCCTCCCCCGGAAATACCATTGGATGAAGAGGTTGAGAACATCATCTGGTCCTCCCACATAAGCCTTGCCACTGTGATGCCAGGGGAAGAGGGACATCCGGCTACCATCATGGTGACCAACCCTCGCTATGAGGGCTGAGTGAGCTTCCTGGAGCCCACCTACTACCTGCACATCAGCAATCTGAGCTGGGAGAACTCGGGGCCTTACCAAGCTCAAGTCAACCTGAGGGCGTCCCAGATCTCCACCATGCAGTACTACAATCTTTGTGTGTACCGTGAGTTTACCGGGAACCATAAAGCTGCTTTTTCTGGCTCTCCTGGGCTTCTCACACAAAGGATCAGGGGTCTTAGGACTCGGGGTTATGGCTTGAGGGTCTGGGATGGGAAGGCAGTCTGCCTCCAGTGTGTCTGACCCCAGTATCTGCACTGCAGGTAAAGTGACCTGGAGTAGCAAGACCCTGGACTGAGGCTGTTCCTGTGGATGTGCCCAACACAGTGAGACGGGTCAGGGGTTTCGTTTACAGACATCTAGGGAGCCTTTCTCTCCCGGTGAGATTCTGCATCCTGGGCATGAATGCCACCTCCATTCTTGAGCCTTTTGTCCTCCTGTGTGATTTGAGGGCTACTAATCAGGGTCTCCTCCCTACTTGACCCCACATTTCCTCTTAGTGCCTGTGACATTGACTGATTTTCTTTTTTCATTAATTAATTAATTTATTTTTGGCTGCGTTGGGCCTTCATTGCTGCGTGTGGGCTTTCTCTAGTTGCAGCGAGTAGGGGCTTCTTTTGCTGCAGAGCTCGGGCTCTAGGTGTGTGGGCTTCAGTAGTTGTGGTGCACGGGCTCAGTAGTTGTGACTCCCGGGCTTAGTTGCTCCGCGGCATGTGGGATCTTCCCGCACCAGGGATTGAACCTGTGTCCCTTGCACTGGCAGGTGGATTCTTAACCACTGTGGCACCAGGGAAGTCCATTGACTGATTTTCTACCTTGAATCTTGCAGAGGTACTGATTAAACTATAAATGCCCCTGGGAGGGGTGATAATATTTTCTAAGATCAAGGAGGCAGGACAGAGTTTGAAAGAAGGCGGGGTGCAAAGGTAAGAGAGAGAAGGCAAGTCATAAAGGGGAGGTAGAAGATGCCAAAGGCAGCTCTGTCGCTTGGCAGCTGCCCTGGGGACTCTGGAGCAACAGGTTTGATGGTGGCTAGGTGCTGTTAGTTTGGCTTGTTTGTTAAGTGAAGCAGGTCTCAGTGGGCAGCATCCATACCCCGGTGTTGAAGAGCTTAGGAAAACAGACCCAACCCCTGATTACTTAGAGGGTCTTTGTGTTTCTCCTTCATCTAGGATGGCTGTCACAGCCTCACATGACTGTGAACTTTGAGATCTCTGGGAAAGAAGGTACTGTAATGTGTCCTTGACATGATCCGTAGGGAGGCAGGCCTGGATGTGACCTACTGCTGGATATCCTGGGAGGACGGTGCTGACACAGCCCACGAAGGCTCTGTCCTTAGCACATCCTGGAGGCCCGGGAAAAAGGCCGTCTCCTACACATGCAGGGCAAACAACCCCATCAGCGACATCAGTTCTCATCTCATCCCTGCTGGGCCCTTCTGGGCAGGTACCAGGGCCCCAGAGACAGCCCCTGAGCGACCGCAGGGCCTCAAGTCTACCCGCTCCCTCCCTCCCTTCTCCCCAGGAGAGTACATGGAATCTAGACCTGACTACTCCCGTGGAGACTTGACCCCTGGATTGGGGAGGGGCCCCCCACTTTCCCTGTGTTCCTTCCTAGTCCTCCCAGCTTCCAAAGGTCCCTTCTAGTTTCTTACTCAGGTTGAGATTACTCCCCAGACCCCAGCCCCTGAAATTCTGTGAATAGAATATACATTTCCTGAGATACTTGCCAAGGAACATCAACGGACTGTAAACTTGAGACCCCCTGTGTGGAATTTGGGGTAGGTGTCTGTCCCCTAATCCAGACCTTCCCTCTGGTGAGCCCCTCTCTCCTTGCCTTCTTCTGTCCCAGATATTGGCTACCCTTTGGAGAAGTCTTCTACTTTCTTCTGTCTCCTGGCCAAGGCATTACTCATCCTCTTGCTTTTTGTAATTCTTGCTGTGGGGCTCTGGCTCATCCGCGTCCAGACAAGATGCAAAATGCCAAGAATGAAGAAACTCAGGAGAAACAGAATGAGACTGAGAAAGAAGGGGAAGCCTGGCCCCAGCCTGGCTTGATGGCCCCCTGGGGACCCCTGCCCTGAGCATTGTTTCTTCCGAGCCCCAAGGGAGACCTTCCTCTCCTTCCCAGACTCATCTCTTCCCAGTGGGCCAAAGGGTGGGTGTCCCAAGGGCCATGCTCCCTGAGGGAAGATTGTCTGGCAATAAAGTCAAACTAGGTGACCTCACTCGGGAGGAGCTGTTTGGTCCTTCACTGGGTGACTCTGGCAAAACCTGCTTTCCTGCATTTCTTCCATTCCAGTTACCCTCTTCCAACCCCACGTGCTTCCCTCACCTGCCTTTGGGAAGGAAAGTGAGTCTAAAAGACCCGCTCACAATGAAGTGTTGGTATGTTATTACTCATGCCTAGCCCATTCCCCACCAACACACATAACATTTACACTTCAATAAGAAAAGTGGGAGATTCCTTTTAACCTAATTGAAGCTGTGACTCCCCCGAATGGGAGATTTCAGGCAATGAGGACGCTACGTAAGAGTGGTGTTATTCCTGCCAATCTCCTTCTGCCCTGCCCTTAGCTACTCCCATCCACCCCACCCCACCCCACCCCAGTCTGGCGGCTGTCCGGCACGGGCGCTCTGAAGCACCCCAGTGCAGTCCTACTCTGGGTCTGACCTTTCTACTCTGACCTTTCGGTCATCTCCCTGGTGCCAGCTTCTCTGGGGCTCTGGTGCCTGCCCCACAGAGATGGCAACACAGCCAGATTAATAGCAGAGGTCTGAACCCTTGACCTCTGTTTGTGGTTGGTGTTACTGTCCTGTCTGTCTCTTCGCCACAGATTTGCAGGCCTCACACCTTCTCTCTGGACTCTTGTCCTGGGTTAATGCCCACCCCCTACACATACATTACCTGTGCCCCCCACAAAGGCCTTTAAGTTTATATGTTCTTTCTCTTTCCCAAGCCCAGGGATCAGTCCGAATCCCTCACCCTCTGATTAAGTCTTGGTCATTCTCCTCACATCAGATCTTGTAGATGTTACTTAATGTAGCTGCTGTGGCAGGGTGGGGTGGGGGGGTGAATTGGGGAGGGAACGCAAAGCCAGTCAACTCACAGGACATGCCTAGGGAGTGAGTGACCTGGAGGAAGGTGGTGCGTAGGATACGGTAGGGAGATCACTGGGTGAGATCTCAGGAGATATGGGCTGTGCTCTGCCACTGGTCTCTGACTTGGGACACTTTGCCCAGCAGATGTCCATGGAGGCACCATCCCTTTCCACCAGGAACATGCGCTTTGAAGGAGAGGCATGCACAGCTGCAGCTGACTGGCGCTCTTACAGAGACAGGGCTAAGTGAACGCCTTGGCTTCCACAGGGGCGGGAGGGGCCCGTAACCCTGGGGGATTTTAGAAGAGGGTCTGAGGGGTAGAGACAGAGCCATGTGGCAGAAGCCATGCCGGACATCTCTCTGCATCTGGCTTTCCCCTCTCAGTGAGGAGAAGGATGCTGACCTCCAAAGCGTTTCCCAAGAAAAGGAACACTGAGGCTGTGAAGGGGCAGTGGGACGCACTGGGGAACCACGGGGACCAAGGATGGCTTTAGGGAAAACAGGACACATGGACCAGGCACTGGGACACTCCAGGAGGGGGGCTCCACTGGGACGCTCCAGCCAGGGGTATGGTGGAAACCAAGAGTCAGGGTCTCCAGGGCTGGAAAGGAAGCAGGGCCAGGAGGTAAGCAGGGGCTTCCTGTCTAGGTTTTTGGGCAGGAGATAGAACCCTGTAGGGTTTGGGAAGGACGTGATGAGGTTGGGAAACCGGTCCCCAAAGAGCTCCTAAGAATAGCAACCCATCCACTCTACTCCCTGAAGGCCTGAGTCCTTGTCCTGCTGGAAGGCAGTCCCTGGCCTGAGGCTGGTTCTCTGTGCCTCCCTTTGGGCTGAGGAGACCCACCTCCAAAAAGGCACGAAGTCCTAGGACCAAGTCTGCAGCACCCAACTCCTCTCATTCCTTTAATACCTTTCTGGAGACTGAGTGGAAAAGGCCAACAGCCATCTTGCACACACGGGGGCAGGTCTTTTCTTGTATATTTCAGAGTCTGGCACAGGAAGTCAATAAGGGAATGAATGTCACTGTATGGCTGGCCCAGGGCCCTCCCTGGAATTTGGCAAAATACCTCCTCACACCCAGTCTCTGAACAGAGAAAGGCTGAGGTCCTCAACCCGTCCAGAGCACCTGGAAGAGGAAGGCTCAGACCCTCAAGAAGGTGGAATATAAGCTCAGAGAGACCCAGGCCTCTTCCTCTGCAGGAATCCAGGATAATAATCACCTAACAGCACTTTGCCTTTTGCAAAGTTTGCTGTTTTGAAATAGGTGAAAAGCAAACTGAGGGGAGGAGGATAATATTTGAGCACTGAAGTGCCAGGCATTGGGCTAGCCGTGGAGAGGCGGAAAAGACACTGTCTGCCCTCAAGGAACTCTTTGTGGGGCGTGTAAGCTATAATTACAACGAGCTGTGGCAAGGGCTATGGGTGAAGTTGAGGGAGTGGTGGCAGGAGTCATTGATGGTGTCCTGGAGGGAAGAGGTAAACAGAATTTTGACCTGTGATTAGCAGTGAGTTCAGGGAAGGGAGAGAAGGACATTCTAGCTAGACGGAAGATAAGTGGGAAGCCACTGATAAGTGAACAAGCACCATGAATTCTAGGGACTATGAGGTCACATGCTGCTGCCCTGTGATGAAGGGGTAAGTGATAAATGAGTCTGGAGAGGTAGGCAGGGCCCCTCTCATTGGCTAAGGGCTGGGGAGGAATTCAAGGATGAACAAGACCAACTCCACACACTCATGGTGCTAGAGTCTCGTTGGGTCAGCAGATAGGCACGCCAACAGCCAAAGGACAATGGATGAGGAACGATACCTCTTTTCTGATCAGGTGACAGGACCAGTGTTCATAGCATGTGGTCAGCAAAGTCCCTGTAATTGACAACGTTGTCTGGTCTTCTTGTCAACAAGTTGAAAATACGTGGGCTGGCTGAAGCTTTGGTAGAATGATGCTAGGTAGAATCCTAGCAGATTGAATATACTATCCCAGAGGGTGATGATTACGGATCCAGGACAACCTAGAGGAAAATCTTTAGTTTTGAGCCTCAGGGACTAATTTTACCGACTTTCATTCCTGGCATGGTGAGGGAACAAGATAGGGTTAGGTTCCTTTTCTTACCAAAAAGCCAACAAGATACATCTGAATCAGAGCAAAATGACAGTGATAATAAAACACAAAATAAACTTCCAGAAAAAAAATGACCATATCATAAACTTTAAGAAATTGAAAATCATTTTAAATCCCAATTTTACAAAAAGTTATTTTAATGTCCAAAAGAGTTTAACTTATCTTCAAGAAAACACTGGAGACAGCAGAAATGAAACCTTTGAACCAGAGATGGAGCTGATTCTAACATGGGGAAGGGAGATCTTTCCCACTAGTTGGTGAGGGGCCAAGATGTAAAAGAGGTTGCGCTCTTCGACCATGTTTCCTAGACATTCTGCCTGGCCTTGCTTTCATGCTGTGTCCGCTGACATGTTTTCATTAGAGTCTCAGCACTGTTAGGTCAATCTGTTACATTGTAACATTGGAAGCAGCCACTTTGGGAAAATTTGCTGGAGGGATTGTGGGAGAGATCAGGCCACTGCTCCTGCCTCCTCCGTCACTTCCCATCCCCCCATTTTCTTCTCAGGCTGTGGCAAAAAGCACCCGGATGTTTACACCTGGAAGAACTTTCCAGCAGTCAAAGTCCCTGAAGATGGGGCTTCCCTGGTGGTGCAGTGGTTAAGAATCCACCTGCCAATGCAGGGGACATGGGTTCGAGCCCTGGTCTGGGAAGATCCCACATGCTGCGAAGCAACTAAGCCCGTGCGCCACAAATACTGAGCCTGCGAGCCACAACTACTGAAGCCTGCGTGCCTAGAGCCCGTGCTCCGCAACAAGAGAAGACACCGCAATGAGAAGCCCGTGCACCGCACTGAAGAGTAGCCCCTGCTCGCCGCAACTAGAGAAAGCCTGCGCAGCAACGAAGACCCAGTGCAGCCAAAAAAAAAAAAAGTCCCTGAAGATGGAATGAGTCACTATAAGGGGTGGTGAGCTTCCTGGCCCAGAATGTATGGGGCTGGATGACCACCTGGAAGGGAGGATGTGGCAGGGATACTGGTCTTGAGGTAGGAGACAGATGGGCACTTGGGCTGGACAGCTGGTGTTTGTCGTGAGGAGTAAAACCAAAGCTTTGTTCTCACCCAGACACTCCAAGGACAAAGTTAGTGGCGGAAGCTGAGCTCTGCTTAAGTAAAGAGATAAGGGTCCCACTCCTGAGGTCAAGGGAAACCTCCCTGTCTGCACATGCGCAGGAAGGTTCCTTGGAGGTCAAAAATGGAGGGGGAACCACCCCATAATAAGTGTGGATGTGCACACACAGGCCTCTGTGGTGGGATCCATCTTAGCAAAAAGTTGTGCACACATGTTGGGGAGGGTCCTAGGACTGGTCAGGTGTGCAAAAAGAAACGCGATAATAGGCCAAAGGTGAACAAAGACACAGAAGGACTGTCCTGTATAAGTGATTTAAATCATCTCTTCACTGCTCTCCTCCTCATTAGAGAGAATGCCCATACCCTTTCTCTCCAGGTGTATATTTCTACCTTGCTTCAGTCTTAAATAAACTGTTTTTCTGTGTGCTCTCCCACTTGTGCTGCATCTCTAATAATAAACTTTGTACCGGGCTTCCCTGGTGGCGTAGCGGTTGAGAGTCCGCCTGCCGATGCAGGGGACGCAGGTTCGTGACCCGGTCCGGGAAGATCCCACATGCTGTGGAGCAGCTGGGCCCGTGAGCCATGGCCGCTGAGCCTGCGCGTCCGGAGCCTGTGCTCCGCAATGGGAGAGGCCACAACAGTGAGAGGCCCGCGCACCGCAAAAAAAGAAAACAAAAAAACTTTGTACCTGTTTTTACAGTTTTTGCCTCCTTGAAACATTCTTACTTTCAATGGAGGTAAGAGCCAGGGAACTTTGTCTCTAGCCCCTAGCCCCTGGTGGTCTGGCGGTTAGTATTCCTGGTTTTCACCCAGGCTTCTCAAGGTCAATTTCTGGGCAGAGAACTAAGATATCTCTTCAGGACCGCTCACCAATGTCCCTCCCAGTTCAGTGTGAGCCGTGGTTAGACCTATCCTGTTGGGTCCCTCCTGGTGTTGAGGCCATGATTGGGAATGGCGCACTCGGAGTGGCAGGACTTCAGCCCGGGATGGTATCAGAGTGCTGCTTTTAGGGAAGGCTTCCAGGGCAGCACCCGGCCAGACTTAAGACTGCTTAAGCCTGGCGGGGAAGGTGTCATGACCCTGCATCCCCAAGGCGGCACCAAGGTGAGGAGGTAGAAAGCTCTATGGGGCAGACATGCAAGATGTATTTTTGCCTGCTGTTGAAGTTTCCAAGGGGGTGGGTGTGATGGAGCCCCAGCTGGGTCTGATTCCAGTTCTGCCCTGTGCTAGACAGGAAGTCTTGGGCAGGTGACTACACCTCGTGGAGCCTCAGCTTTCTTATTAGTCAAACGGAGCCGTACCTACTTCTGAGGGTTTCTGTACAGGTTTCATAAGAGTCATGAAGCATGTAGTCCAGGATCTGGCTCCCTGTAGGGGTGCAGTAAATGATCACTTATTTCATTCCTCCTCTCTCAGTCTCCCGTGCCAGGATGTCTCTCCCCTCTGGGCCCGTTTCTCTGGGTGGCTGGTGCTGGTAGCTAACTTGGCAAACCTCAGGCTGGGAGCGCCGCCTTCCCCTCTGCACACTGTGGGCGGCGCCTGGGCAAGATTTGGGAGCTCGCCAGTGCAGACAGGTATTTCCAGTCCAGCCAGAGAAGAAATGTGTGGAGGTGGGAATGGGGATGGGGGAGGAGATCAGAGGAGCTGGGTGGATCCCCTGGGAGGAGGGCGGGGAGTCCTGCTCCCCGCTTGGTGCTCCTGCCCCCAGGCTCAGATTTCAACCCTAGCTGCCACTTCTGCGGTTAAGCCCGTTAGGGGAGGGGAGAGGGTCCAAGGTGGCTTACACAGGAAGGGAGGTGTGCAAGGAGCCGGCTGAGGGCCGGCTCCTGCGACCCCGGGAGTCCGGGACCTGACCGGCGTAGCCCCTCAAGCTTGCGGCGGGAAGCGGCCAACCGGCCTTTTCACCCTTCGTTGTATCGAGCTCCACCAGGGGGCGACCCGGGCCCACGTGCCACCCAGTCGTGCTCTCTCGAAACTACAACTCCCAGGCCGCTCGGGGGTCGCGCCCGCCTTGCCTCGCCTTCTGCTCGCTCCAATTGGCCGCCGCGGGAGGGGGATTGGCGGTCTCCAGGGCGACGGGCGGCGCTCTGGGCATCCGAGGCTGGGAGGCGGGTCCGCCCCCTATTGTGTAGCTGGACGAGTGGAGCGGAGCGGTGCGGAGCAGGTGAGGGCGGGAGCGCCCTGGGGGCAATGGAACGGGGTGCCGGCGGGGGGATGGAGAACAGTGCGGGAGTTATGGGGGGCAGGAAAAAGCGGGGGACTTGTGGAGAGAAGTGGAATTCTTTGGGGAGCAGAACTAGGGGAGTTCTGGGGAGTGAAGTGGAATTCTGGGTGGGTGGATGGGTGGGTGCTCCTGGAGAAGTGGAGGAGTTCTAGAGGTAATGAGTGTGCCGGGGTGGGGTGGGGTGGGGTTGGTGGGTTCCAAAAGCAGGGAGAAGTTCCAGGGGTCCGGAGAAGGCGAGGGAGAAGGGAATTGGGGGCGGGGTACCAGAAGTGTACTGTGGGCTGAGGCGAGCGAATTCGAGGGAGGGAAATTCCAGGGAAGAGAAGATAGAAGTGGGTGAGTGGCGATTCGGGAGGAGACAGGGAGTGCCTTGAAGCGGAGATGACCTGGTGCAATTGGAGATCAGGTGCGAAAAATAGGAATTTGGGGTGTGAGAGTTGTGAGAAGTGGGGATAACTGGGATGGGGGAATGAGAGAGTACTGGGTGGGGAGATTATTAGGTGAGGACGTAGTGGCCGACAGAAGAGTTGGAAGGATCTTAGGAAAAACAGAGGAGTTCTGGGCAAACCTGGATACTGAGGTTTTCAGAAAACTGAGCCAGGAGGGAACTGGGGGTTCCTATGCATTTGGAAAAAGATATGTCCATGAGGTGGCTGGGGACAGTGGGAAGCAAGGGGGATGGATGCTTGCTGGTGAGTTATCAGGAGTTAGACGTGCAGGGCCATTCAGTCCAGGCAGGGATGTTTTATAGCCCATTCCTAACTGTGAGGCCAAGAGTGGGGTGGAGGCCCGCAGAGCAGAGTCCACTTGGATCTTCCAGGCCCAAGGCAGCATCCCCCACCACCATCACCACCACCACCCCAGCCTGTGACTTCCTTAGATGCTCAGGGGCTGGGGCTATCAAGAGTTCCTCCCCTCCATGCTCCAGGGCTCACTTTGTACACCCTAGGGACTGCTTGACTTTTTAGCTTCTCATGGACCATGCCCCTGGGGTTAGTGAAAGGGGAGCCTAGCAAACCTTAGGCCACGAAGATATTGGAGGGAGAGTAAGTGGGAGGAATTGGGTTAAGGCACTTGGGTCATGGTGTCTGGCAGAGGGAGGGCTGCCTGGCAGCATCAAGAAGAGGAGGTGGCGCCAGCCACCAGCCCCAGGACCTGCCCAGACCTGGAGGATGCTGCCTGGGCCCCCCATACCAGCAGATGGGGAGGCAATCTTCCTCTCCCAAGTGTCTGACTCATTCACGGCTAAAGCAGTATTGGGAGGCTGATGGAGAAAGAGGTACAGGGCCTCCAGCTTGCAGGGTTCACAGAGGCTGGAGAAATGAGGCAAGGATTTGTGCTCTGGGGGTCACTTTCTCTCAGCTTTCATCCAGGCTTTGCCCTTAACTGGCTCTGTATGCCTGAGCAAGGCTCTGAGATACCCAAGGTCCTTATTTGTCACCGGGGGGTGGAGGCGATAATACTGGTTCTACCTTGCCATCCGCTACCTTGTTATTAGCATCAGGACTAAGGAAAGAAGAGGGAGAAGAGGCGGGGCTATGGGGGCTCTTCATCTCCCATACTTTCCTGAGAAGTCCTTTTCCAAGTGTATAGGAACCCAATTTCCCTCCTGGCTCAGCTTTCCAAGAGCCTTAGTAACCTGGGTATCCCCAGAATTCCTCTGCTTTTTCTAAGATCTTTCCAGCTCTTCTGCTCCCCACATGTCCTCATCTGTCTGGTCTCCCCACCCGGCACTCCCTCACCCCAGCCCTTCCCCCACTCATCTGCTCTCCTCTCGCCTTCTTCTGCCTTTGCTCACCTCCAGCTTTTCTCTGACTCGGGGTTTCTTCTGGTTTCCAACATTGGCCCACTCTGCATGTTGCCTTGCATTTTGCATCTAGATCTGGCGGTGCTTCAGAGGACGGCTTCGTCAGGTGTTACATGAGCCAAGCCCTAACTGTCCAGAGGAGTGAGAGCTGACCCCCGTTACCCAATCAGAAGGATTGACAGGGCTTGCTGGGCTGTGCAGGTCCCTGGGCCCCTCCGTCTGGGCCCCTGTGGATAGGAGGGGCCGGGCGAGCAGGCAGCTGGGCTATGGTTTGGTGCCTCAGTCTGGCCATCCTCAGCCTGATCATCAGCCAGGGGGCTGACGGTGAGCTGGACTTCCTGGGCTCCGGAACTCCTTGTTGGCCTTGGGGTGGGTGGTGGTCCCCTGGGGTTCTCTGTGTGCAGGTCAGCGGAGGAGAGGAACAACACTGGCTCTGCAGAAGTCGAGGATTTCCTCAACTACTTCACAAAGGCCTGGGGAGCCCACAAAGATAGAGAGGATATCTCCCCTCCCAGCCCTGATTCTGGCCCTCTGCTGTGTCCTCATGCCACGTGCCCTGCAGGTCGAGGGAAGCCTGAGGTGGTGTCGGTGGTGGGCCGGGCCGGGGAGAGTGCGGTGCTGGGCTGTGACCTGCTGTCCCCGGCTGGCCGGCCCCCTCTGCACGTCATCGAGTGGCTGCGCTTTGGATTCCTGCTTCCCATCTTCATTCAGTTCGGCCTCTACTCTCCCCGCATCGACCCTGCTTACGTGGGTAAGGCTTATCCTCAGGTGGGAGGTCGGGAGGTGTCACCAACAAAGGTGGACTGGGTAGAGTGGGAACAAGTCCTCTTCTTAACAGCTCTGTCCCTGTCCCAAACTCATCTCCAGCTCCACTGCCTGAACTCTGCTTAACAAGCGTGGCTCTGCTCCCAAGCCGTGTTCATTCATTGAAGGATTCATTCATTTACACACACACACACACACACACACACACACACACACACACACAGACACGCATGTGGTCTCTTTAAAACTCCACATGGTCTGTTCCAAAGGAGATCCCGCAGCCCTATTCCAAGTGTCCATCCTACTTCTCTAATCGCTCTTTCTAGAGCTCATGAAACCTCCCAGACCATCCTCATCCTCGCTATTCTCCCTACTTGGCCCTCTCCTGGTCCCTGGCTCTGCTATCTTCTCACTGCCCTGCCCTCCTCCTCCCCTACTTTCTTAAATGCTAGTTGGGTGTTCTAGGCTTCTAGGGAGTGGGCTGATGGGACAGCAGGGTGGGTGGGTCTACGACCTGGCTGCTTCTCCACTGCTTCCGATTCTGGGTACAGCAGAGTTCGTGCACGGACGGGGTGGGCTGGGGATGGACCAGGCTCCCCTAAAGATCAGCAGATGGATGGAGCTGGGCTGGGCTCCTGCTTCAGCTGGTTTCTGTATGGATTTAAAATAGTGGATAGGCCTCCCTAGGGGCCTTCTCCTGTGCCCCAGCTGGCTCCCTCGAAAGGCTCAGCTTCCCCCTAATCCCCGATGGAGCCTTAATCTGAGCGGTTTAGTGTAGGTCTCCAAGGACAGTGTGTGGGAGAGCCTAGGGCTGGGGCTGGGGCTGCTGGGGAGAGAGTCTGGCTGCCTCCTCTTCAGAGGGGAAGCCCAGGAAAGGCCACCTGGGAGGACGTCGATGGGGGCCGGGGGACCCCCTCCCTTTTCCCTCTTCAGTTTGAATCCTGGGAGAAGCCACAGGATTGGCTGAGCTGTCACCGCGGGGCAGGCTGAGCAGAGAGGGGAGGAGGCTCAGGCAGGTGCTGCAGGAGGGAAGAGTTTATTTTCAAACTGGGGTCAGTTGTTGGCAAACAGCCTGGTGGGAGCGTATGTGTCTGCACAAGCCCCCGGAGAACTGATGAAAGCGGGGCCCCAATTAGGACAAGTGGAGAGACAACGGCTGTGCCCACCAGCCCTCCCTGCCTCTGCCCGCCGGGCTGGGAGGAGCTGGGCTGCCAGGCTGAGGCTCCACAGATGCAGAACATTGCCCGACTGATGGCAGGGCAGGGGGAGGTGGAGGACAGAGGAGAGAAGGGCTTTTCCTGGGCTTCCCCCAGGGAGATGTGCAACTCTTCTCCCCCCTACCCCCTGCCCTCTGTCCTGTCTTGAGGTCCCTCAGGCAGACAAACCACTGGACGGTAGCAGCTTTGCTACCTGTGGGTTTTCTTTCTGTCTCTGGGTGTTCCTTTCAGCTGCAAGTCTTTCTTCCTACCCCTGCCCTTCATGCCCACCCCTGCCCCAACTCTGGAGTTCCTGGTCAGGCAGGGCTAGTCTGGGGAGTCAGGGCCCTGGGGAGAGGCCCCTGCACCCATTAACCCTTTTACTGCCTCCCAGTGTGGAAGGGGCCTCTCAGCCTTTGTGTAGGGGACTCTGAACTGCAGTTGCTAGGCAACGGGAGGTGAAGGTTGCGAAGGACAATGCTGTCCTGTCATAAACCCTCTGGGCAAGCGAAGGGGAGATGGCCTGGGACTGTGTGTGTGAGGCCCGTGGCCTAGAATGTGGGAGGGACCATGAGAGAGACTGGAGCTTCAGGGATTACACTGAAGAGAAGGCTTCCAATCTTTGAGGACCCTAGAATCCATCTAGCAGAGGAGACTGGATTTACAGACGAGTGCAAAAGTAGTAAAAAGCAGTATAAAACAAGCCAGGACTAAATCCTAGGATGAAGTTAGCTGCTGTACGTAAAGAACCCAGCACAGAGCCTGTACAGAGTGCCTGCATGGTGTGAAACCGTGACTAGGCGTGTAGAGGAAAGAGGGTCCACTTCCTCTACACTAGCTTTCCTGGGGTGGATCTTAGATCAGCTCTTCTAATTCATGGGACCAGCTTTTGGTCTTCGACTTCTGTGCTATATTTCTTGGGAGTTTCAAGATACCCCACGTGGCAGAAGGGACGTGAATTTTCTCTGTGTCCTGAGTCATTTGATACAAATCAGTTATCTTATCCTCCATTTAGAACAACCTGGCTCCCTCTAATCATCTCCCCTCACTACCTTTAGCCTTACATACCCTCTGCAGAGTCACCTCTTCCTCGAAGCCTTCCATACTCCTCTTGCTTCTTAGCCTCTTGGAATATTTTTTAAGCTTCTGTGTGTATATGAACGTGCACATGTCATGAGTGTGGATTCCCTGCCTTCCTAGAGCTTGCAAGAATGGGGACTGTGCCTCCTTCCTCTATACTCCCCTGCACGTGGGGAGGTCCAGAGACACTCAGGCTCTGGCTCTGCAGGTGGAGGGGGGCCCAGGACTCAGGAGGATACAGGACGGCCTGCCCCTGGCCAGCTTCCTGTTCTTCTGTGACTCTACAGGTCTCGCTATTCATACCTCACAGAAAAGTTAGGACATACTCTATGCTTTATTAGATGTTCCGATCAGCAGACATTTGGAGCTGTTACCCGTTGGCTACCGACATCCCCAGAGTGAGAATATACTGACTATGCTCAGTGATAAGTGCCCTGAGCGTCACTTGATCCTCATACTGGTACGCAATGGAGAGCATGCTGTATCATGAGAAAGGAGGCCTGGCTGTATCACTGAGTAGCTTATCGGAAAGAAGCTTAACATCAATTCCTTCTTCTAGAATGGAATTCTTGGAAGGATTAAGTATGGTGACAATGCCTGATATTACGTGGCCCATATCCCAAACTCTATTTCCCTTCCCTCTTCTTCCTTCTTTGTAGCGACCGAAGATCACCGTAATGAAACGTTGCCATCACATGGGACGTAGTAGAGGTCGCAGGGAGTTCCCCGGTGGCCTAGTGGTTAGGATTGCGGGCTTTCACTGCCATGGCCGGGGTTCAGTCCCTGGTTGGGGAGCAAGCCACGTGGCGCAGCCAAAACAAAGAAAAAAAGAAGAGGTCGCAGTGGGGTCTACGGGGGGTCCCACGGCCAGGCAGTTTAGGGTTACTGAGGAATCCCACTGGTGGGAGGAAGGGTGTGATCATATTCAATATTTACCTGCACGACTCAGGCTTATCTTCTAGGTGGGGATTTAAACACCTAGCCCTTTAAGCAGCTCCACCCCTTCTAGAGAATCTGCACCCTTGGACCTCATTCTTGGAAGAAAACAGTCCCTTGCCTATGAGCACAGCGCCGGCCCCAGCCTGATCGTCTCCTCTTTTTTCCTTGATGACTTCAGGGCCCCCATGGGTTTTGATTCTATTTCAGAAAGGTGAACCCTAGAGGTAGAATGCAAGCAGATCGGAGGGGGCAAGTGTGTGAGCAGCTTCAGACTGCCCAGTCTTAGAACGGGCTAAGTAGGGGCACAGTCTGGTTGCTTTTGTTTGGCATAACCCACAAGAATTAGAAAATGTCAGCTGTCCCTATCAAAGGTCAAGGCGGGGTGGGTAGCTGATGAATGTGGAGGGCGGGAGGCTGGAGGCAGCGGGACCTCTTGGTGGACTGTTGGTGTCACCCAGGAGAGAGATGCTATGGGACTAAACTAAAGAGAAGGTGGCAGAGAGGGAAACAGCATCCAGGAGGTAGAACTGAAAGGCTTACTGAACAAGCAGATGTGGGGTTAATGGAGAGAGCAATCTAGGTGACACCAGGTTTCTGGTAGGGTGACGTGCGTGACGGCATTGTTCACTAATACAGGGGAGAAGACGGAGAGGGTGTGTCGTCAGGTGAGGGATGGTGCCAAGGTTGAATGCAGGCTGCTGATTTCAGATCATGAGCTCCTTCCTTTGTTCAACCACTTTTATTTAAGCACCCGCCGATGTCAGGCACATGCTGCCTGCCTTCCATCCACCTACCTGGATTTTTTTCTCTCTCATTTTATAGATGAAGAAGCTGATGTTGAGAGAGAAGTTAAGTGATCTGGCCAAAGAAGTAAATGGCAGAGCTGGAGGCTAGGTCTCTGGCTCCCAAGCGTGTGCCTTGCTTTCCAGGCTGCACTGCCAGGGACCCACGAAGCTGTCTGGGGCGCAGGGCTCCGCCAGGGTGGGAGGGCGCCGTCCGCTTGCGCTGGGGCTGGGTGATTTGTGGAGCTCTATGTAGTCTGCCAGCCGGGGCTTGGATGCCCTGGAGCGTGAGGGGACGGGGTGAGGAGGCTGCTGACCTTGCTGCCTGGCTGGTTTGGACTCTGGCCACCCTAAGGCGCTTAGGCCGCTGATAATAGCCCTGGCGGATTAGGGGCTTTGGTAGGCGAGGTGTGGATCCCAAACCCAGCTGTGGTTTCTGGGCCCCGAGTCCTCCGGCAGGAGTACTCCCGGGACCCCCCCTTACAAAAGGAGCTCAGGGATGGGCAGATTCTGTACGAATCCAGAGGAGACTGAGTGTCGGCTCTTCAAGCCCCTTCACCCGACAGTCCTGGAAGCTGGGCGTAGTTCCGTGTCCATCTGCTGCTGCTCTGGTTTCTCTCTGTCTAAGCTGGGTCCCAGCTGCTGAAAGGCAGGAGCCATCAGAGGGGCTGAAGGGAGAGATCTGCCCTCCGTGACCCCAACCCCATCTGTGCCTCTCTGGACCCCACTCTGTCAGGGTAACTGGGAGACACTGAGCCTGTTCTTGACGTCTGAGAATGACCAGTGTGACCAGGGGCCTGGGGCTCCCATGGGGTCCCTTCTGCACCCTTGATCCAGGGCTCCTCCCCCAGGGCGTGTCCGGCTTCAGAAGGGGGCATCTCTCCAGATCGAGGGGCTGCGGGCTGAGGACCAGGGCTGGTACGAGTGCCGTGTGCTCTTCCTGGACCAGCACAGACCCGAGGACGACTCTGCTAACGGCTCCTGGGTGCACCTCACTGTCAATTGTATGAGGCTGGGAGCAGGCAGGCTGTGGAGGAGGGAGGGGAGAGGAAGGGGGAGGGAGGGGAGAGGAAGGGGGAAGGAGGGGGAGGGGAGGGAAGGGAGGGGCGAGGGGAGGGAGGGGGTGGGGAGGGGAAGGAGGGGGGTGGGGAGGGGAAGGAGAGGGGAGGGGAGGAGGGCAGTCCCGATGCCCCACCCTTGCTGACACCTCTTGTTTGCTGGCTCCCTGTTTGCATCTTACCCCTGCCACCCCCACTCCTGCCCTTTCAGTTCCTCAAACCTAAATCCAATCAGCCTTCTGGACTCTTTGTTAGGAACTTCCTCTTCCTCTCTCTTCCCTGCTCCCGCCTCCCTGGCCAAGAGAGGGTAATGGGTAGGAGGGGATAAGGGGTTATTGAACCCTGAGTGAAACATCACTCACATATATACAACATTTTGTTTTTTCAAAACACCTTTTAACCCAGTACCTCATGAATTCTGTCTCAACCCGAAGAAGCAAGGAGGTCATAGTTCTTCCCATTTCCCGGATGGGGCATGGGGAGACTGGGTCATACCACTGATTAGTGGCAGAGTAGTCTAGAACTCAGGTCTCCTGACTCCCAGGACAGTGCTTTTCTAGAGGGCACCTAGCTCTCTCCCAGCTCTGAACACCCAGCCTGGTGGTCAGCTCCCTAACCAACTCTGCAGGCCAGTGGGGGAACGGGCTTGTGCGTCCTTACTGGGTCCTGGTGCAGAAGACAGGGTGGCCCTGGGTTGGGAATTCCTATGAAGCTGGTGGGCTGATGGGCTGAAGGCTGAGGCCCTGATCTGCCTCTCTGGTCCCCGGACGCTGCTCTTTGGGCTGATGGCCCCTCTGGCAATCCCTGACGCCTCTCTCCTTGCAGCGCCCCCTCAATTCCTGGAGACGCCTCCCCAGGTGCTGGAAGTGCGGGAACGGGAGCCTGTGATCCTGCGTTGCGCGGCCCGCGGCAGCCCCCAACCTCGTGTGACTTGGAAGCTCCTAGGACAGGACCTCGGCCAGGGCCAGAGTCAGGTGCAGGTGAGTCCCAGGGCTGGACAGTGTGGGCCAGATAGAGTGTGAGGCAGGTAGTGGCCTGGGAGCGGGGCTGGAGGCCAGGAGGTTGGGAGACGGGCCGGAGGAGGGGCTTGGCATTGGCTTCCCTGAGCCCAGCACGCTGCCTCCCTCTGCTGGCCAGCCTCGGAAGTGCGGGGTCTGAGGCCCGCCGTGGGCGGGGGAGACACAAGGGTCCTTCCTCACCCACTCTGACTCTAGGTGCAGAACGGGACGCTGAGGATCCGGAGGGTGGAGCGAGGCAGCTCCGGGGTCTACACCTGCCAAGCCTCCAGCACTGAGGGCAGCGCCATCCACGCCACCCAGCTGCTGGTGCTAGGTGCTGTCTCGGGGGAGGGCCGGGAAACAGGACACACACGTGAGAGGACTGACCTGTGGCTGGAGGTGCACACAGCCAGCAGCGGAGGCGGGGGGAGGCTTGTGCCTGAGGGCAGGGGCCCATGGAGAGGGAGGGAGCTCCCAATACAGGCTCTTCCTCTAAAACCAGCATCTTGCCTGTAAAAGGATCAGTGAATGGAGATAGATATTTAGAGCCAGCGATGTGGTATAGTGAAAAGGGCGTGGGTGCTGGTGTTAGACCATGAGCCATGGAACCCCCTTGACCTCCAGTTTCCTCATCTATACAAAGAGGTTCCTATGTTCCTTGCAGGATTGTTACAAGAATTAGGTTCAGACGAGCGCAATGATCATAGTAATTCCTGGCCAAGCCCTTCCCCTTAGAAAGCAAGCTGAGAAGTAGACTCCGCCTTCGTGGAGCCTCTTATCCACAGGGGGAAATAAGACGCAGTGGTGAAGTGCCTCTCTCCTGGGTACTGGGGGAGAGGCAGTGCTGGGCAGTGGTGTTGAGTCTGGTGTTGAGAAGGCCTGAGTATGAATTTGCCTTCCCCGCTGATCTCGGGCAAGTCACCTCCCAGTCTCTCTGCCTCTGAGCCTTCATGTCTTCACCTATGAAGTGGAGACAATAATTTCTACCACAAAAGGCTCTTGGGAGGATTAAATGAGAATAGGGCAGGTAAGGTGCTCAGCTATGCCCGGCATGCCTGTAAGTGCTCTATACACCAACTCGTATCGTTACCACTTATTACTGACCACTTATTATAGGAGCCCAGAGAAGGGAAACAGCAGTGCAGCTGCAGACGCTAGAGACGGTTTGGCAGGGGCTCTGTGGCCTGGCCAGGCTCTCAGGGAAGAGCATTCTAGACTGTGGGTCCAGAGAGCAGAGGCATGGAGATGGGAGTGAGTCTGGCATAGGCACAGTGAGCTGTCCATACTGACCTGAAAGTGTTCACAAAGACTTGACATATGAAGAGACAGTTGGCCAGGCAGGGGTTACAAGGGCCCACAGGGCTGGGCCAAGAAGTTTGAGCTTAATGTGCTAGGAGCCAGGAGCTGTTGTGGGTTCTTGAGTAGAAGTGTTCTGTGGCCAAAGGTGGGGGGGACATTTCTGCATGAATGGCCATCAGAGTGGCAGTGATGGCGGAGCCTGGAGTCAGGGATTGCTGCAGCATCTTGGGGTAAGGTACTGGGTACCCGGATTAAGGTAGGAGACGTAGAGGTGATTCCAGATGTGACAGATGAAGGATGGAAAGGGTAGTGGGTGTAAAGGTGTAAAGGGTGATCAGAGGGGTAAAACTGATTCCCCCTCCCCAACACACACACACACACACACACACACACACACACACACACACACCGGAAACTAGGTGAATGGAGGTGATGGGAAGGGGAGCTAGCCAGGGCAGAAGAAGAACTTGTGTTAAATAAAAGGGTTAGGACCTGTTTCCATTCCCAAGGCTTTGTAGCAACCAGCCCTGTATTCCAGAGAGCGGACCTGGGAAGAACTGTAGAAGTGACCCTTAGGGTTCCTGGAAGACTGGGCTGAGGCCTCCCCTTCCCCGTGTGCTCCCCCCGACAGGACCCCCAGTGATCGTGGTGCCCCCCAAGAACAGCACGGTCAATGCCTCCCAGGATGTTTCCCTGGCCTGCCAGGCTGAGGCGTACCCCGCTAACCTCACCTACAGCTGGTTCCAGGACAGCACCAATGTCTTCCACATTAGGTGAGGCGTGGGGTGGGGTGGGTGTGGGGTACTGATGGGCAGTCTGAGTCCGGCAAGACCTGGACCCCCCTGCCCACGTGCCATACTGCAGCCGCCTGCAGCCCCGAGTGCGGATCCTGGTGGATGGCAGCTTGCGGCTGCAGGCCGCCCAGCCTGATGATGCGGGCCGCTACACCTGTGTACCCAGCAATGGCCTTCCGCGCCCACCCTCGGCCTCTGCCTACCTCACTGTTCTCTGTAAGCCTGACCCCAGCTCCCTCCCCAGACTGCTCTCCTCCCCTGGGCCAGGCCAAGCTCCTCCCCGACAACTTGTCACTGCTTCCCCCCAGACCCCGCCCAGGTGACTGCCATGCCTCCTGAGACACCCCTGCCCATGGGCATGCGGGGGGTGATCCGGTGCCCAGTTCGTGCCAATCCCCCACTGCTCTTTGTCAGCTGGACCAAGGATGGGCAGGCCCTGCAGCTGGACAAGGTACAGGCTTGGGGCAGGGGATAGAGGGCTTAGCTTGGTGGTATTCTAGTCAGGACAGCTGGGGCGGCATTAGATCAATTCAGTGACTGGGGAACATGCTGTGTAGGTTGTCGCCTGGGCAGAGACACCCATGCCTAGAGGGGGCTGCGCGCAGACACTGCTAGAAGGCCAGGAGGCGGCGAGCACCTTCCTCTTAGGACTGATTGAGGATAGATCAGCAACAGCTTCTGGGACTCTGGTGATGGGCCTTGAAGGGTAGAGAGACATTCCATGCAGAAATCAGGGCCCAGAGGCAGGAACAGTATAGTGCATTTATGGCATAATGAGTCTCCCAGCTGGGGGGAGCTACAGTGCCTATGGGGACGTGACTGGTGCAGAGAAATCTGGAAAGACTGGTTGGGACCAAAAGGAGGAACTATGGATGCCAAGTTAATATTACGTCATTCCACGGGGATTGAGATCTTTTGTTTGTCGGCAAAGACCACAAATTCCTTGTGGGCTAGTATTTCATCTTTTAATCCTAGTCTCCCCAGGGCTACTGCAACTGTAGTGGTGCTCTGTAAATTTTTGTCTGAGGTTTAAAAAAAAAAGTCCAGAGGCATTCAGAGGCAGGCAAGTTGCTTGGGCAACGGTGTGACAGGAATGGAGAGGAAGAGACTGGACGGACAGAGGGGGTAGAGAGGCTATTGAAATGAGAGTGTGGGTGAGGGGTTACGAGGCCTGAGCTAGAAAGGAGGACATGAAGATAGATGGGACAAAAGGCCTTCCCAGGAGGACAGACGTGGGGCGTGAGACAGAGTGAGGAGTCGGATGTTAGCCTTTAACACAGAACTAGGGAAGCCAGGAAGAAGAACCGATTTGGGGTGGAAGATGCAGAATGTAATCTCGGAGTGCTGGGAAGACAGCGGGCCAGGAGACCCACACCTCTCAAGCTCAACCCCAGGGTGTGCCGTGCACACTGGATTCCCCGTGAGTGGCTCTCCTGGAGTCTGCAGTCCCAGTCTTCACCCCCATTGGTAGTGGCCCCTCTGTAGGAAAGAGAAAGGAAGGATGGAATTCACAGAGAGGTCTGGCCTAGGGGTAGGGTTGTGGCATCCTCTGCATACATGTGGGTCCCTCCCGCGCATTGCCTCTCTCCATCTCTGGTCTGGCCTCCGCTGAGTTTCTCTCTCTGGTTGTCATCTCCTCATGCCTCCAGTTCCCTGGCTGGTCCCAGGGCCCAGAAGGTTCTCTGATCATTGCCCTGGGGAATGAGGATGTGCTGGGAGAATACTCCTGCACCCCCTACAACCGTCTTGGCACTGCAGGGCCCTCCCCGGTGACCCGCGTGCTGCTCAAGGTGAGGCTCGGGGGGGCCAGCGGCAGCGGGTCAGGTGGCCGAAGATGCGAGCCTAGTGCTGACAACCGGGCTGACAGAGGCGGGTGGGACAGACACATGTGGGGAGGGGGGGTGGGCTTCCCAGTCTGTGTTTCCCACGGTGGCCACGGCAGCAGCTATCAGATGCCATCACAGAGGTTTTTGCAGAGATGGTGCTGGGGAGGTGGGGCATCGGTCACCTCCACACAGTAAGATATCCTGCCTGCCCCGACCCTTTAACTTGGACCAGGCTGCCTTCCGCTCTAGAGGGAAGAGAGTGGGAAGCAGAGGGCAGGGTGAAGGGTGTTCTGCAGAGGTTTGTACATCTCCAGAGAGCCCCTCGTCTCTCCAGCAATGTCCCTCCAGCTTCCCTGCTGGGGAACAGAGAGAAAGCTAGAGAGACACTGAGAGATGGAGACAGACGCAGCATGACGGGGGCCCCGCAGAGGGGAAGTAACGACCCTTAGACAGCAGTGTGAGAGAGCCCCCTCCCAATGCCAGATCTGGCTTACAGGCTCCCCCAGCTTTTCTAGAACGGCCCAAGGAAGAATATTTCCAAGAAGTAGGGCGGGAGCTACTCATCCCCTGCTCTGCCCGAGGAGACCCTTCGCCTACTATCTCTTGGGCTAAGGTAAGGCTCCTGACCCCACTCCTCCTGTATTCACGCCTGCTACGCCCCTGCCTCTCCGTGCTCCTGGCCGTTTTGTGGGAGGGAGCAGGTGGGGAGGAGAGGGCTGTCAGAGGCAGGGCGGGGAGGAAACTGGAGCTGCCCAGAGAGATGAGTGGCGCCCTTGGTGAGGGGTGGCTGCGTGTGTCCTCAGGGCTGACCAGTGGTTCTGTAGGTGGGCCGGGGGCCGCAGGGCCAGGCCCAGGTGGATAGCAACAGTAGCCTCATCCTGCGACCGTTGACCAAGGAGGCCCACGGGCGCTGGGAGTGCACAGCCAGCAATGCTGTGGCCCGAGTGGCCACCTCCACGAATGTCTACGTGCTGGGTTAGTGGGGGCAGAGCCAGCTGGAGGCAGCCATGTGGGAAGGAGATGGGAATAAATCATTTTGGGGGGCCCAGATGGGGGATCTTGGGTGGGGTGCCCCTGGGATGATGGGTGGAGGGCCGAAGCCCTAGTCTCCCCCTAGCTCTTTGCTGTCCCTCAGCACCCTGACCATCATCCCTCTGTTCCCCCGACCCAGGCACCAGCCCCCACGTTGTCACCAATGTGTCCGTCGTGCCTTTGCCCAAGGGTGCCAATGTCTCCTGGGAGCCTGGCTTTGATGGTGGCTACCTGCAGAGATTCAGCGTCTGGTACACCCCATTGTGAGTGACCTGCGCCTGCCATCCCTCTCCCTCAACACCCTGATTCTCTCTCTGGCCCTCTGTCTTTTCTCCCAGCCCTCTATCGCAGCCCTGCCCTAACTCTGCTGCCCTAGTTCCAGAGAATCTCAGGGATTCATGGCCCAGGTCCTGAGACCCCGGATGGTGAAAGGGAGGGGAGAGGTCAGCTCTCTGGACTCCAACCTTCCTGCTCTTCCTAGCATGTGAGGTGCCCCCCATTTCCTCCTGTCCTCCAGGGCAAAGCGTCCTGACCGAGCCCACTACGACTGGGTGTCCTTGGCTGTGCCCATGGGGGCTGCTCACCTCCTAGTGCCAGGCTTGCAGCCCCACACCCAATACCAGTTCAGCGTCCTTGCTCAGAACAAGCTGGGGAGTGGGCCCTTCAGCGAGATCGTCTTGTCTGCTCCTGAAGGTGAGAGACCTCTTACCCAGAGCAGCAGACAGGGATAGGCAAGGGCTGTAGGGACCCGGGTGGGAGGGGGCGGAGGTGCTGGGCAGCTTGGGGGCCAGAGGGCTTTGTGGAAGATGATCCAGGCTTGTCTTTAGGGGCTCTGGGAGAGCAGCTGGGCACCAGGGGATGTCGAAGGCCAGAGGAGCAGGGGAAGAGCACTGGAAATCCGATCTTTACGAGTCTATCTGTCCCATTCAGGGCTTCCTACCACACCAGCTGCCCCCAGTCCTCCCGCAACAGAGATGCTGCCTCCCCTGTCCCCTCCGAGAGGTCTGGTGGCAGTGAGGACACCCCGGGGGGTACTCCTGCATTGGGACCCCCCAGAACTAGTCCCTAAGAGACTGGATGGCTACGTCCTGGAGGCACGGCAAAGCTCCCAGGGGTGGGAGGTGCTGGATCCGGCCGTGGCAGGCAGTGAAATGCAGTTGTTGGTGCCAGGACTTATCAAGGTAGGTGTGGGAAGTGGGCACAGGGAGGGTTCTCCCAGCAGCCCTCCTGCCCTCTGCTCCACTCCCCAAACCTGATCTCACCCTGATTTGACTATCCTCACCTCCGGCTGTCCACTTCACCCGTACCTTCCAACTGCAAAGTCTTTCCGAACGGGGTTGGGGGTGGGCAGTGCTGAGCCCTGACCCGCTTCCTGGACCCCAACCCCCAGGACGTTCTCTACGAGTTCCGCCTTGTGGCCTTCGCCGGTAGCTATGTCAGTGATCCCAGCAACACGGCCAACGTCTCCACTTCTGGTGAGAATCTGGCAGGAGGGCAGAGCCCTGGGGATTGGGGGGCTCGAAGCCCACTAAGTCGTGGACACCGACCCTCCCCCGTGGCCCTTTGCCCAGGCCTGGAGGTCTACCCCTCGCGCACACAGCTGCTGGGCCTCCTGCCCCAGCCCGTGCTGGCCGGCGTGGTGGGCGGGGTCTGCTTCCTGGGCGTGGCTGTCCTCGTGAGTATCCTGGCCGCTTGCCTTATGAACCGGCGCAGAGCCGCACGTCGCCACCGCAAACGCCTCCGCCAAGGTAGGCCACCTGGGGCCCGGCCAAAGAAGGGCCCCGCCCCTCCATAAGCACCTCCTACCTGGAGGAGAAATCCCTCCCTCCTGCGTGGGCCAGGTGTGTTCCAACAACCCGTGGTCCTGCTTCCCCACTGGCCTCCACTTTTCTCAGGCAGACGAGATTGGGCGCCTGTGTCACCTCTGGTTCTCCTGTCCTTACAGATGCACCTCTTATCTTCTCTCCGGCCGGGAAGTCAGCTCCCCAGTAAGTCCCTCCACTTCCTCGGCTTCCTTCTGTGAGCACCAGGGTTCTCTGCTTCCTTTTCTGCACCTTGGGGTAGGAGGGGTAGGAGAGGTGGAACAGAAGTGAGAGGGAGGTAAGGATGGAAGTGCAGAGACCCCAGCCTGGGGGCTGGTCCAGCGTTGCCTGTGCCTTCCCTCCACCGCTCCACCCCTCCACCATGTGGGTCCTTTTCTCCCTTGCTCTCCCTAGCTCTGCTCTGTTCTGCATCAAACCTTTCAAGGCCTGACGCTGGTCCCTGGGAGAGGGACTGGCCCCCTACCACAGACCCTGATCTCCTGTCCTTCCCCAGCTCTGCTTCGGGCTCGGGCAGTCCTGACAGCGTGGCGAAGCTGAAGCTCCAGGGTTCCCCAGTCCCCAGCCTGCGCCAGAGTCTGCTCTGGGGGGAACCCGCTGGACCCCCCAGCCCCCCTCCGGATCCTCCACCTGGCCGGGGGCCCTTACCCCTGGAGCCCATTTGCCGGGGACCAGATGGGCGATTTGTGATGGGACCCAAGGTGGGGACCTCCCAAGAAAAGTCAGGCCCTGAGCAGGCTGAGCCTCGGACCCCAGCACAGCGTCAGGCCAGGTCCTATGATGGCAGCAGCAGCCCCAGTGGGATGCCCCAGCCCCTCTGCATTGCAGACATCAGCCCTGTGAGGCCCCCTCCAGCAGCGCCACCCAGTTCCCTGCCAGGTCCAGGACCCCTGCTCCAGTACCTGAGCCTGCCCTTCTTCAGGGAGATGAATGTAGATGGGGACTGGCCCCCCTTGGAGGAGCCTGCCCCTCCCCCAGATTACATGGATACCCGGCCCCGCCCCACCTCATCTCTCCTCCACTCCCTGGACTCCCGCTCTGAGTTCCCCAGGGCAGCGCTTCCTGGGGCCGTGCTCGGGGTTGGGGCCTCCCCAGAGCCCCCGTACACAGCACTGACTGACTGGACACTGAGGGAGCGGCTGCTGCCAAGCCTTCTGCCTGCTGCGCCTCGGGGCAGCCTCACAAGCCAGAGCAGTGGGCGGGGCAGCGCCTCCTTCCTTCGGCCCCCCTCCACGGCCCCCTCTGCAGGAGGCAGCTACCTCAGCCCCGCTCCAGGAGACACCAGCAGCTGGGCCAGTGGCCCTGAGAGGTGGCCCCGAAGGGAGCATGTTGTGACGGTCAGCACGAGGTGAGGGCAGTCCCTGCCCAGCCCTGCCCTATCCAGGTTCTCCCAACCCCTCTCCTATACCGTCTGCCTTCTCTGCTCCATTCGCACCCTGGGACCAGGAGAGCTGAGGTCCTTTTGCTGAGGTCCAGGGATCTTCAGAGGAAACCCATGGCCCACCCTCAGCTTGGGGTCCCCGGGTTCAGGCTTTTCTGGCTACCCTCCATTGCTCCACCCATACCAAACGTCTGTCCCTTTTAACAGGAGGAACACATCTGTGGATGAGAACTATGAATGGGACTCAGAATTCCCAGGGGACATGGAATTGCTGGAGACTCTGCACCTGGGCTTGACTGGCCCTCGATCCCGACTTGAAGCTGAGCCAGAGCTAGGTGTGGGAGCCCTCCAGAAAGGCAGGCACCCCTGGCCTTGCTGTCCTGCACCCACACCCTTAGGACCTAGTCAGTTCCCAGCTGGGCCCTGGGCCCCAGGCCCTCTCCTCTTGCTGTCTTGGCTTCTCTGCATTGGCAGGCCCTAGGGAGCTTCACGGTGCCGGTGAACCACAAGACTTCACCCGGGGAACCTTAAGACTTCTTCCTCTCGTTATTCTGCCCTCTTGCAGGTGCGAAGACTCCAGAGGAGGGCTGCCTCCTGAATACCGCCCACGCTCCTGGACCCGAGGCCCGCTGTGCTGCCCTTCGGGAGGAATTCCTGGCCTTCCGCCGCCGTCGAGATGCTGCTAGGTTCCGGCTACCGGCCTATCGACAGCCAGTCTCCCACCCTGAACAGGCCACTCTGCTGTGAATGCCCTAATATGAGGCAGGGGAAAGGCACGCGGACCCTGCGAAGAAGGCCCCCAGCAAGAACTAGCTCCGGCCTGGGACACTGCCCCGCCTCCTTGGTGCTCAGGCACGGACCCTGACAGTGGGCTTGGTGTGGGATATGCTGAGCCTCTAGAGTCTGGGGACTGTAACAGGGATCTTAGGTCTGCCCGTGTGTGTGAGTGTGTGTGTGTGTGCGCGCACGCGTGCATGCGCGTGTGTGTGGTGTGGGTGAGGTTTTTTTTACGGGTGAATAAAGAAAGTCTGAAAAATCTTTCTGTGTGTCATCTGCTTTGAATCTGAGAGGGAGGTTGGAAAATCCCGGAACCCTAAAAAAGGAGGGTAGGGCTTCCCTGGTGGTGCAGTGGTTGAGAGTCCGCCTGCCGATGCAGGGGACACGGGTTCATGTCCCGGTCCGGGAGGATCCCACGTGCCGTGGAGCGGCTGGGCCCGTGAGCCATGGCCGCTGAGCCTGCGCGTCCGGAGCCTGTGCTCTGCAATGGGAGAGGCCACAACAGTGAGAGGCCCGCTTATCGCAAAAAAAAAAGGAGGGTATTCTTCCTGAGGGTACTCTTCCTGAATGAATGGATGTACGTTCAATATCCATTCAAAAAGCATTTATTGAGTGCCTACTGAGGTCAGCTATTGAATGCCAACTGAGACCAGCCATTGAGCTAGATGCAGAGGAACTACAAAGTTCACAAGACATGTCTGCTCTTGGGGAGTTCTTTCTGGTCGGTGAAGCAGGCAAGTAAAGAAATAGTTACAGGGCTTCCCTGGTGGCGCAGTGTTTGAGAGTCCGCCTGTCGATGCAGGGGACGCGGGTTTGTACCCCAGTCTGGGAAGATCCCACATGCCGCGGAGCGGCTGAGCCCGTGAGCCATGGCCACTGAGCCTGCGCGTCCGGAGCCTGTGCTCCACAACGGGAGAGGCCACAGCAGTGAGAGGCCCACGTACCGAAAAAAAAAAAAAAAGAAAAAGAAAAAAAGAAATAGTTACAGTACTATGTGATAAGTTCTGTGATAAACTATGTGTTGGTTATTAAGGCAGCATGAAGGAGGGAGTCAGCAAACAGTGAATGCTTACAGCTTGCGCTGGGATAAATTGGGACGATTGCAGGCATCATCACAGGAAGTGAGAACAATGATGATAGCCACAGCTGAGCACTCACTATGTGCCAGGCACTGCTGTAAGCTCTTTACATGTATCATTTAATTCTCTACCACTCTGAGGTACGTAGTACTATTAGCTCTATTTTATAGACTAGCGAACTGAGGTGCACAGTGCTTTAGTAAGTTGCCCAAAAGTCACAAAGTTGGTGATGGATAGAGCAGGTGAGAAGTCAGTCAAGGGAGGAAACGCATCCCAGGCAGAGGAACAACCTGTGTAAAGGCACAGAGGATTCCTTGGCCTACCAGGGAATCACTGGAATATAGGGGTAGGGAGGATCGGGCAAGAGAGAATGGAAAGGTGGGGAGGCACTGGTTTTTTTTTTTTTAATTATTATTTTTAAAATTTATTTTATTTTTGGCTGCATTGGGTCTTCGTTGCTGTGTGCGGGCTTCCTCTAGTTGCGTGGAGCGGGGGCTACTCTTTGTTGTGGTGTGCAGGCTTCTCATTGCAGTGGCTTCTCTTGTTGTGGAGCACGGGCTCTAGGCGCATGGGCTTCAGTAGTTGTGGCACGTGGGCTCAGTAGTTGTGGCTCGCGGGCTCTAGAGTGCAGGCTCTGTGGTTGTGGCGCATGGGCTTAGTTGCTCTGCAGCATGTGGGATCTTCCCGGACCAGTGACCAAACCCGTGTCCCCTGCATTGGCAGGCGGATTCTTAACCACTGCACCACCAGGGAAGTCCGGCACTGGTTGGTGATGCGCTTGAAAACCAGGCTCAACTGGGTCTTCTATCATCTGTGAAGAACTCCACTGATGGATGTAAGCAGGGACTCCACCCCAGAGGGACTGCTCAACTGAAGCCTGAAAACAGGGAGGAGGGAGCCCTCCTTCAACCCCCAAACGAGGCTCTCCTCCACCCTCAGAGACAGAAGAACTGCCAGTCTCCTCCTCCACTGAGGGTTCTTTTGATCCCTCCAGGATTAAGAAGAGGTGCCAGGTCATAGAGGAGGAAATGAAGGGGAAAGAAGTCAAGTCTGGGGACTTCCTGGGTGGCACAGTGGTTGAGAATCCACCTGCCAATACAGGGGATACGGGTTCAAGCCCTGGTCCGGGAAGATCCCACATGCCGTGGAGCAACTAAGCCCGTGCACCACAACTACTGAGCCTGCGCTCTAGAGCCCGCGAACGACAACTACTGAGCCTGCGAGCCACAACTACTGAAGCCCGCACGCCTAGAGCCCGTGCTCCACAACGAGAGAAGCCACCACAATGAGAAGCCCACACACCACAACAAAGACTTAACACAGCCCCCAAGTAAATAAATAAATTATAAAATAAAAAAATAAAATTGTTAAAAAAAAAAGAAGTCAAGTCTGAACCCTGGGTCCCAACGCTGATCATGCCTCTTGGGCCCTGGGCACAGAATCACCTCACTGCTAGTCTGGGGCTTGAAGAAGGTGGGGAGCAAGACCACCAAGACCAGGAGCTGTCCTGGCCTGCTAGCCCCAGTCCTGCCTCACCCTAGCCAGTTTTGTGTGTGTGTGTGGAGTGGGGGCGGTGAGTGTCTCCCTGTGCCTCCATTTACTTAACCACCCTTTTTAAACCAAGAGGTTTCTTCCCGTATAAAAACGCCCACAGTCTTGAGCTAACCTAGGCAGAAAGTTTCCCACTGGGGCACAAGTTTCAGGGCTCTGGAGTAGGGGTAGAGGTTCTCAAGAGTGGAGGCTACTGCCTCCAGGTCCTTTAACTCAGGTTCTTCTCCATTGCCCCTCTCTTCTAAGCACTGCCCTCAGCTTCTGGCCTGCGGCGCCTTTAAACACTCTCGGCCCTTGCCCCGCCCCTGGTCCGCCCCGTCCGAGGCGGGAGCAGGCTGAAAACCTCCGGCCGGGCCCGGCCCCGGCGCTTCACTCGCGCTGCAGACACCGCCTGGAGTGCGCAAGTCTCCGGCCCGCGTGAACGGTGAGCTGGAGGGAGGGGTCTCTAGAAAGCTAGAAGCCAGAGCTTGCGACTTGCTCCAGTGAGCTTGGTGATCAAGGGCTGGCAGGCAAGGGTCCGTTGACTGCTTTGCCCCTCCCCGGGCTGTCAGGTCTGTCCCCAGGCTCTGACCCCGCATTGTTGAGCAATGAGGTCAACCGCTGTTGCGAGTGCATAGACGGGGCCGTCCGTCCGGATTAGGGACTCGGGGACTGCGTCCCGCCCGCCGGCTCCAGCCCCGGGTCTTCGCTGGGGTGGGGAAAGGGGGGCGTCAGGGATTAGCTGGCTGGCCCCCAGTGATGGAGCGTACAGGGTCCCGGCGCCCACCCTGGCCAGCTCGGCGCCGCCGGGGCTTCCGAAGCGACGCTTCACTTCCTAGTTCCAGGAGCACGTGTGGGTGCTGCCTGCCCTCTGCGTCCCCGAAGCCGACCTTTCTGTTCATTCTCCTGCAGCTCGTTTTTCTGGGGATTCGGCGTCGCGGGTTGGGGCGAGGGGGCTCCGCGCGCGGGTCCCGCATGGCCTCGTCTTCCCGGGTTCGGGCGGGGAGTTGAAGCTCCAGTCGCCTCCAGGAGAGTCCCCCCGACCTGAAACATCTGGGAGGCTGCAGCCCTGACTGCGCCCCATCATGCCCTGTCTGTAGGAGGTGGTGTTGAGGGAGGATGGATGCTTTCCAGGCCTCCAGCCCCTACGGGAGCCGATGCCCCCACCCCTTGCCCCCTGCTGCTGGGAAAGTCGGTGGTGGCCGCGGGCGGGCGGTCGGGCGGGCTGCCCAGACCACTGCGTCACCCCAGCGGCGGGCGGTGGGTGATTCATCCCAGTAACGGACCAGGGTGTGGCGAGGGGGGGGGCGGCAGGACCGGAAATGGACTGCCACCTCCCTCCCCCACCCCCCTCCCTCTGCAGGCCTCCTGGAGTCTCCTGGAGCCGGTATCTGTGAAGTTCTGGGGCACCTTGGTATCTGTGAGCAGAAAGAAGTGGGGTAGAAGTGAGGATGGACTGGTGTGGGGATCCGGTGTAGGAGGAGGCCTGTGGCTCTCCTAGTTTTCTGACTCCAGAGCACCCGACAGAGGGACAGCTCCCCGTCTTTAACCCCACTCCCAGTTTCTTCTTCCTAGTCTACAGGGAAGACTGCCGAGGAGGCCAAGGTAGGGTGGGGCCGGCAGGGCCCTCCCCTTCCAGAATCAACAAATAAGTCTTTGTCCAAGTGCAGTTCTCCCCCCCCCCACCCCCCCACCCCCCCCACTCCACAGCCCGGGTCCCTCTTTTGCTCTCCGGGGATTGGTCTCTAATCCCTTCTCCCCACCCCCATCCCTTCTCCCACCCAGGATTTTCAGTTATGGGGCTCTCTAGCTCAGAATGTACCTTCTGTTCCCAGGACATTTCTTCTACTCCTGAACTATTTCCTTAAATCTACTTCTCTACCCCAAAACTTGTAATTTCCCTTCTCCACACGCCCTCCGTACCCTCCACAGCTGCTTACTTGAGGAATCCCTTGCACCTGTCTGTACCTGTGAAGCGGCCCCTTTCCCAAGGATCCCACTTCTGCTCCCCGCCCTCGCCCCGCCCCCGCTCCGCCCCCACTCGGAGCCTCCCCGCCACTCCTGCGCCGAGTGGATGTTTCTGCCTGGTGCCCCCACCCTGCCCCATTCCTGTGTTTGGTACACAGAAGCCATGGCAACGGCCCCCACCATACCCCTCCTCCTGCGCAAGCCTTGTGGCTTCCTGTTTGTATAACTTCAGCTTTCTCTTCTGCTTGCTGACTCTTGATACCAAGGGGGCTGCCCCAAGGTGGCCCTTCAATCATAGGTCTCCCATCACCCCCGCTCCCTGTGGCACTTCACTTTGGGGGCAAGTATCCCTGTTTTGCCTTTTCAAAATAGTCTTAATGCCAATTCTGGATTGGGAGGTTCCCCTGTGTCCTCTCTGCACAGTGAATGGAGAGTCCCTTTGTCTTTCCAGTTCAACACCCCAGCCAGGAGCCCTGGAATCCTACTCCCACCCCATGTCCGCTTTTTCTTTGGCGTCGGCGGTGCGGTGAGGTCAGCTTCCAGCCCAGGGTCTGGGTGGGGCTGAGGGCTGGAGTGCCTTTTGTGGCCCCTCCCCCTTTCTCAACTGTTGTAACCTTGTGGGTGGGAGTGAGGGCTGTTCCCACCGCTGTAGGCAGCTCTGGGGTTTAGGTTACTCACTGCCAATCCACCCCCCAAGCTGTGCAGCTGTTGTTTTCCCTTCGGACCCCCAGCTCTGGGCATCTCCCACACAGCCTTTCCCCACTGCAGTAGGCAACTGGCTACCTTCCCTCCTTTAAGGGAGAGCCAGGGTATGTCCCCTGAGTGTCACTAGCGTGGGCCACTCCAGCTCCAGCGGCCGCAGCCCCTCAGGCCTGCTCGTGGGGGTGGGGAGAGCAGCCGTGGGCAGGCTGGGCCCCTCTGGCCTGCCTCCTCCCAGAGCTCTGCTTTACGGCTCTGGCACCTCGGGATCTAGGGCAATGGCTCCAGAGTGGAGCCGAGACACTGCAGCTGGAGTCTGTGACCTTGCCAGATGTGCCCAGGCACCAGAGTTTAGGAGGGAGACCCAGAGGTGGCTCTGGGAGGCCGAGTCTGTCCTGCTCGTCCATACCGTAAGTGACACTGGAGGGGTCACTCTTCGGTCCTGTGCTCCCCTCCTAACCCTGGTGTCTGGGTTAATCATTCTCCTTTCTTTCCCTGGGCCATAGTGATCCCTGGGCCTCAGGCCACTTGGCTCCATGGAGACACAGCCCTGAGGCCCAGGTGACCACAGTGAAGCTGCTCCCAGAAGTGAGGTCTGAACACTGGGCTGGGAAAAGGGGGCTTACTGGTGGCAGCAGCCTCTGGCCCCCCTCTCCTTGCTTCTGAGCCTCCCAGCCGTGGCCCTGTGCGTCAGGGGTCACAGGCTTACGGAGACCGAGTGGCTCTCGGCTGGGCAGCTGGGGCTGGGCTGAGGGGAGAGAATCTTGTCTCCCTCTCTCCACTCAGCCGGCCGGCCTGCCCTCCCCCTGCTGAGTGTGTGCTGGCTCATGGTGTGGGTCAAGGCCCAGACTGACATTTATTTGGCCGGGCTTCCGGGCTGGGTGAAGTGGGGCTGGGTTGTCTTAATGAGGTTTAACAATAACTGGTTATGGGGAGGATCGCTGCCGGAAATGTGCAGCCATGTTGCAGTGGGGGGGAGGGGACAGGCCCGAGCCCCACCTCTGCTGGGGCTGAGAGGTGGGTGGACGTTTGAGGCAGCTGCTGTCCCTGTGGCCTGCCCCAGGCCCAGGGAGGGGGGTTGGGGTGGCTCAGCCTGCTGTGCGGGGGGGACCCAGGGAGCCAGAGTGACTCCATCCCTTAAGTCTGACCTGGCCTGGGGCCAGAGGTAGGGAGAGGCAGTGTTTCTCTTCCCTCTCTTTGAACAGAGGTGCCTGGCCTGGGGCATCCCCTTTTATGTACAGTCAGCCAGCTCTATCTCAGAGTAGAAAGAAGAGCCCATGGGGAGGGGATGGGGGCAGGAAATGGGGTCCTGGCTCCCACTCGGCATGGGTAGCATTCCTAGGACAGGGCTCTGGGTGTGGGACCTAGGCGGGGAGGTGGCAGGTGGGGACAGACTGCCCACTGCGAGGTGCTGTCAACCCAGGCCAGTGGTCAGGAAACCACCCAGTTCTTCCTAACAGAGGTCCTCCAACTAAGTTAAAGAAACCCTGCTGTGTATTTCCCCATCCCTCCCTCTCTTCCCGGGTTTCCCTAAAAATGCCACCCAAGGCTCCTGGATTAGTGCCCTATTCCTGCTGTAACAAATTATCACAAACTGAGTGACTTAAAGCAACACACATGTAATATCTTGCAGAGCTAGGTTTCACTGGCTAAAATCAAGGTGTTGGCAGGGCTTGCATTCCTTCCAGGGGACTTAGGGGAGATTCCATTCCTTACCTTTCCCAGCTTCTGGAGGCCATCTGCATTGCTTGGTTCATGACCCTGCGTCACTCCAACCTTGGCTTCCTTCTCACTTCTCCCACTCTGACTCATCTGCCTTCCTCTTTCACTCATAAGGACCCTTGTCGTGAGTACATTGGGCCCCCCTGGAGACCCAGGGTACTCTCCCTATCTCAAGATCTGTAATTCAATCACATCTGCAAGATCCCTTTTGCCATATCAGGTAACATTCCCAGGTTCTGGGAATTAGAACATAGACACCTTTGGGGGGCCATTATTCTGCCTACCACTGCTTCTAGAAAGGAAAGTAGAATTAGGTATTACCTCTTTTCTCACGGGAAGCCCCTTTGCCTGGTGAAATCTGTTAAGGACCTACTCAGACCTGCCTCTTCCAGGAAGCCCTCCAGGCTTCTTCTGCCAATATTCCTCTCTCAATTCCTCTAACATGTGGTCTGACTGTGTAGTTTAATATTCATCATGTACAACTCTTGCCCTTTCATAGGTGCTCACTTTGTCTCTCTGATGGCACTGTGGGCAACTTTAGGGCCAAGGACCTCTGTGTCTTCCACAATCCCCAGCACAAATAGTGGGTGTTCAATTAAAACCCAGTGGCTAATTAAGGGTAGATCTGTCCAGTCCCCTAGCTCCTGACATAGGTTTCTCCAGCCACTCCATATTCTTTCCAAATCATTCTCTTGCCCAGAACTGGAAAAGGCAGGGTTGGGGTTAGAATGACCAGTTTGCCTTTGCTAAAGCTGACCACCCCAAACGAGGGGCTGAACCCCCAATCCTGGCCTCATTTACCCTATTTTCTATTCCAGCGGGTTTTATACTTCATTGTAGCAGTGGAGCCATTCAAATGAAATCTAATGGGAAGCCTCAGTAGAGTAGACAGGCTACCTGTCACAGGGGTGGAAGAACCCAGAGGTGCCTTAACACCTCCTAGAGTTCTGAGCACTGAGAGTTAGCCCATGTCCAGGGGTTAAGGTGAGACTTCCCTCATTCGGTGGCTGTTCTCACCTCCTCGCCTCCGGGGCCCACCCTGGGGATATGGTGTGTGTCAGAATCCCCCACCCCACAGGCTGCAGAGGGCTGACCACAGGCCTGGATGTGTCCTCTCCCCAGCTTCCCCCAGACACCACCGCCCTTTGGGATGGCCAACAGGGGACCTTCCTACGGCCTGAGCCGGGAGGTGCAACAGAAGATTGAGAAACAATACGATGCAGACCTGGAGCAGATCCTGATCCAGTGGATCACCACCCAGTGCCGCAAGGATGTGGGCCGGCCCCAGCCTGGGCGCGAGAACTTCCAGAACTGGCTCAAGGATGGCACGGTGAGAGCTGGGCGCCTCTGACCAGAAGTGCCAGGAGAGCAGGGCTGGATCTGAGGGACCGGGGATTGTCTCAGCTGAAGAATGGAGGGCAGCCCCCTCCCAGCTCTTCTTGAGCCGGGATATCTTCATTGTGCAGAGGCCCCCTGCTTTCCTCCCTCCTGCCGAGGGAAGTGGGAGGGTGAACGTGCCTCCCTGCAGTGGAAGCCATGTGTGACAGAAGGAAGAGGAACTCTAAGGGAAGAGCTGGGGGAGGTGTGCTGTAGTTGGTAATCCTGGAATAGCACCGTTTACGCTCTGGGCTCAGAGGCAGGGGGCTGGGCAGGAAGGAGCCTGATGCTCACTCCAGGCAGAGTCAGAGCTGTCTTCAGGTAGGAGAGGCACCTCTGCGGTTCACTGTCTCTAGCGCCGAGCATGGTACATTCTGATCTGTGGTAGGCAGGGCCTCACTTCTGCACACCTACTGTCCTCACCCAGGTGCTGTGTGAGCTCATTAATGGGCTGTACCCCGAGGGGCAGGCCCCAGTGAGGAAGATCCAGGCCTCCACCATGGCCTTCAAGCAGATGGAGCAGATCTCCCAGTTCCTGCAAGCAGCCGAGCGCTACGGCATCAACACCACTGACATCTTCCAGACTGTGGACCTCTGGGAAGGTGGGTCAGGGCCAGGGCACTGTCATCCAGAAGACCAGAGGCTGGGTTGGGCCATGTCCACCAGGGAGAAGGGACAGGTTTCTGATACCTGAGGACAAAGAGTAGGGTGTGTGTGTGTGTGTGTGTGTGTGTGTGTGTGTGTGTGTGTGTGTGTGTTTATGGAGGAGTTGGCCATATTGGGGGTTGGGTTGGAGAAGGGTCGGGAGACCAAGAGTAAAAGAATTAGGAAGCTGGGCCTGCTGACTTAGTGATAGAGGTGGAAGCCTGGCATGCAGGACCCCAGACCCACTGAGGCCAACATACCCCCTCCCCCTTCCCAGGAAAGAACATGGCCTGTGTGCAGAGGACACTGATGAACCTGGGTGGGCTGGCGGTAGCCCAGAACAATGGGCTCTTCTCTGGAGATCCCAACTGGTTTCCCAAGTGAGTACTGCTGGGGCAGCCCAGGCCCCGGGCCGGCGCGGTGATCCTGCCCACTCCTGTCCCTAGGGAATGCCCTTTACAAAGCACTTTCACATTCCTCGTCTCACTTAATCCTCATGAGTCTCCCGGGGTGGCAAGGGACAGTCCCTTTTGAGAGATGAGCGGGTGGCTTCAGAGAGCTCAAGGCTCTCCAGGGCAGAGCTGGCACCAGTACTTAAGCCAAAGAAAGCCTGTGCTATGTCCATGGAGGACATTTACTGGGGCAGCCTCCACCCTCCTCCTAACCAACGCTCCCTTTCCACCCAGGAAATCCAAGGAGAACCCTCGGAACTTCTCAGACGACCAGCTGCAGGAGGGCAAGAATGTGATTGGGTTACAGATGGGGACCAATCGCGGGGCGTCCCAGGCAGGCATGACCGGCTACGGGATGCCGCGCCAGATCCTCTGATCCCACCCACAGCCCTGCCCCTGCCTGCCGTGAATGGTTAATATATACATATATATATATATATATATATATATATATGTGTATATATGTATATATATATTTTAGCAGTGACATTCCCTGAGAGCCCCTGGAGCTCTCACGCTCCCCTCTGCCAGGGTGGGGGCCTGGCCTGTCTCCTCTGGGAGTGCCTGACGGTGGCCTCCCCACTGTGCTTACTAATACATTCCCTTCTCTAAATCCACCAAAACTGGACCAACTGGCCTCTTTTCCCTGGGACCAAAATTAGGGGGGCATCACCCCCTCTCCCCACCATACCTCTTCTCTTTCTCTCTGGCCTCTCTTCCCCTGAGCCCTGTGCCCTAATCCATTCCTTGGCTCGGAGTCAGGGATGCTGCCTAATGGCCTTCTCCCCACAAGTACGCCTCGCCCACAGCTGTGGCTGCAGGGACTTAATTTATAGGGAGGGGTCTGTGGCGGCTGCCCCCCCAGCCCCAGCTGGACTGCACTCACCACACTTCTGAGGCAGCCTGCCCTGGCAGAGGCCTTCAGGCTTCTCATTTTCCATTCCCCTCTCTGTGGCTAACGGGTGGGGGTGAGGGGACCGGGGAGGGAAGGCTGCCCACCATGGGCTGGGGCTTGAAGAATCTGAGTTTGCTGGTTTAAATAAAGAATCTCTGTCTTTTTTTGGATGGACTCTGGCTGTGTCTGGGGCCACTGAGTCCACTGTTGGGAAGGGAGGAATGTGGGGGAAGGGCGGTGACTGGCTCCAGGGAAGAGGGCTTTGAAATAAAGGGTTACAAACATCTCCCCATCATCGATTTCCTTCCCATTCTTTTTCTCACTTGGTTTAGGGGTGGGGTTGAGATGGGACAGGCCCTCCCAGCTGCCCTTGGGCTAGAAGCCATGATGACAGCATACGTGGGCAGGCTCCACAGGGAGGGGGGGCCGTCACCTACCCAGGTGCTCCTGGCTGGGCCCTTCCCACAGCCAGAACAGTTCTCAGCCACTGCAGGAAGGTGGGGCCGGCCGTCCACACAGCCCTGAGTCCTGGCAGGTGTCTGGGTGGGAGGCCCTCAGGCAGGCTTGATGCAAGGTGACCTCTGGTGGCCAGACCAGTCTGGGGGCCAGGGGTAGGCTTGCGGTGGTGAGGATCTGGCGAGCTGGGGGATGAGTGAGCAAGAAGGAGTTGGTGGTGGTGGCTGGAGGCAGGAAGCCTTGGTGATCATCCCAGGCACTTGTGAGCTGCTTGCTGGTGAGAACCTAGCAGCATTCCTTCTGGACGGGTGGCCCTGGACCACAATAATCAATTTTGGGGTCAGGTTGTCCTGAGCTCCCAGCCCTGACCCAGGCATGAATGTAGTTCCAACCCCACGGCCTTCCCATCAAACCCTGTGTCTCCCTAGAGGCTCTGGGCCAGTCCCCCACTTCAGCTCCCACCTGCATCAGCCAACCTGGCCTCCACTGTCCCTCTCCCCATGTCCACTTCAGTGTGTCTCTATTTCCCGAGGATGGGAAAGCCACACGTTGTGCCTGAGGGTGACAAACTGTGCAGTGGTGGATAACAAGAGAGCTTCCATTCTCCTTTCACCCACCCCACTGTGGTTCCCTCTGCCAAGAAGCACCTACTGTGTGCCAGGCCCCATGCCACTGCTGTACATTAGCCGTCAGCTCAGGGGTTCTCCACCTTATCCGAGCCCCAGCCATGGGCGAGATGGTATTTGGTTGCCTGCTGTACTCCCTTGGGCTGTGGCACAGATAAGATAGGGTACAGCCTGTTTGCAAATTCCCCCGGGGATTAGCTGTCACTCCACCCCGTTATCTCCCATTCAGGAAGCCTCCGTGGAATGCCAGTGAGGAGGAGTGATGTCATTGCAGACGCAACATTGAATTCATTGATATTTGAACTGAAAAAAAAACAAACCGGGCTTCCCTGGTGGCACAGTGGTTGAGAATCCGCCTGCCAATGCAGGGGACACGGGTTCGAGCCCTGGTCTGGGAGGATCCCACATGCCACGGAGCAACTGGGCCCGTGAGCCACAACTACTGAGCCTGCGCGTCTGGAGCCTGTGCTCCGCAACGAGAGGCCGCAACAGTGAGAGGCCTGCGCACCGCGATGAAGAGTGGCCCCCGCTCACTGCAACTAGAGAAAGCCCTCGCACAGAAACGAAGACCCAACACAGCCTAAATAAATAAATAAATAAATAATAAAACAAACAAACAAAAAAACATCAGAGGGTACTCAAAGATTGAATCATAATAAAAAAAAAAACCAAAAAAAAACACAAAAAACCATTTGCACCCTTCTCTGATTTAACTATAGCTATGAATTATGGGCCACAGGCCTCACGACTTTCTGGGACCGGCACACCACAGAGCCAAGACTGAGGACCACTGTCTTCTCCCAGCAGATTCCCATGTTAGTCCACAAGGTGGATATGACTGTATTATTTCCCTCATTTTGTTCCCAAATGAGCGTACTGGGTCCCAGGACAAGAAACTCACCCAAAGCCATATAAGGATTTAGTGGGCAGAGAGGGGTTTTGAACCCAGGTCATCCTGGCTGGGAGCTGGCTGAGCCTATGCTGCTCCAGCCGGACTGGATTTGAGAGGTGCTCAGCCACGGGGACTCACCTCCCTCCTGGCTGGATCCACCACCCACCAGCAAGCTCTGGGAGGCCCGTCCACGTCTCCCCTTAATCCGCTTCGCTCCAGGTTCAGCTCCTCCCTTCTGGAAATGGCCTCCACTGACTCCTCAACATTTTGTTTTGCTTTCTGTTGGCTTTACAGCATTTTGTTCCATGTGAAATCACAGTTTCATCCCTAATTTGGCCCCTCTCATCTCTCCTGGCACTCCTTCAGGCCCTGGAGCCCAGAATGGGTCCCAGCCCTGGGAATAGAGGGAAAAGCTTCTCTGAGTGGCAGCCCCTTTTCCTGCCATCTCCTAGCAACTCATTCCCTGTGGCTTTCCACACTGGTGTTCCCTAACACCCTGCGCCGGCAGGACGGTTCCTGCTGCCCGGAACACTCTCCCCTTCCAGGTGTCACCGTGGCTACTTTCTCTCCTTGTTCAAATGTCACCTTCCAGTTCAAACATACTGCCTTCCCTGGCCACCGTGTTTAAAATTGCACACTCCACTCTCAGCCTGCACCCCGTCCTCCTTCCCTCCTTTCTCCTATCACTACACGATACTCAGTGTATTTTACTTTTTATCTTCTGTCTCCACCCACAGGATTCACACTCTGTAAGGGCAGGTTTGTGTTGCTTTTGTTGATGCACAGTATATTTATGGCGTGATAAATATTTGTTGAATGAACGAATGAATGAGTGAATATCACACTGCCCTCATGCTCCTGAATCCCCTGGCCTGGTGCCCAGCCAGCCCAGGGTCCCAGTGACCCAGCCTGTCACTGGATCTGAAATGAAACCAGTTTCCATTTCAGTTTCCAATGCTTCCTCATCTCCTGTCAGTTTCCAATGCATCCTCATTGTTCATTTCTCAAAGGTAAAAACCTGAGAAGCCGGTTCTCCCTATAGCCAGAGGAGTGGAGGTTCGGAAGGGGATGGAGGGTGGTTTGTGTGCTCTGGGCAAGTGGAAGGTGCTTGAGGATTTGGCAGAAAAAAAATGGGAAGAGGGCAGGAGGAAGGGGTAGGAGCCGGCATTGGTTCATTTACTCCTTGCCTTCAGCCTTGCAGTGGAAGATCACTGTGGAGGTAAAGGGAAAGTAGGCTTGGCCCATGGTGGCTGATGGGAAGGAGAGCTGGAGAAGGAAGGCAGGGAGGAGGGGAGGGGGAGGGGAGGAGGAAGAGGAGGGGGAGGGGAGGAGGAAGAGGAGGGGGAGGGGAGGGGAGGGGGAGGCTAGGGGGATGGGAGGGGGAGGAGGAGGAGGAGGAGGGGGTCACAGTGTGGCTGACCTGTAGGGGAAAAGTATAGTTCTGTGCGGTCTGTTCATGTGCACTGAGTGTGCGTCCAGGTGTGTGAGAATTCACAGGAGGGCTCAGGGGGTGCGGGTGGGAGGAGATGAAACTGTGACCTTGTGTGGAGGCTGCCTGTGAGTATGTGTTTACCAAGGACTGGGGACTGGGGGTGCAGAGAGGTGTGTGTCAGGTGTGTGTAGGCAGAGGGTAGGCATCTGAGTGTTTGTCCATGGCTCCCTGGAGAACAATACGTCCATTCCTGCCTGTGCAGCCCTGAGAGGCCTTTGAGAGCTTGGCAAAAGGCCCAAGGACCAGTGGAACAGGGAAAGGGCTGGACAGTAGGGCCCCAGGGAGGGAGCAATAAAGGGCCTGGGATTAAATTTGTTGAAGAGAAGGCTAAACGTAAATTAGTAACCGTCTCCTTGTGAAGAAATGAGTTTTAGTCCCAGTGGCTAGGGAGGTAGATTAAAAGAAAATGCACTGAAGTTGCACCTAGAGAAATTTAGGTCAAACAAGGAAAAATGATTCTCTTGACTCTGAGGTGTTATTAGCCTCTGGATTCTCTTAAGGGTCAGGAGGAAGGTCTTCAATAATAGGACAAATCTCATCTTAAAGTGGAAAATGAGCAATTCTGCCTGGGAACACTCATACACACCCATTTTTTCATTCATGTATTCATTCCTTCAACAATTATTGGGGTTCTACCCTATGCCAGGCCTTATGGGGCCGATATAGATTATTAATACATGATCTCTTTGCTCAAAAAGTACCTAGTCCTGTAGGGGAGGTAAAACATGGATAGGAGCCATGGTAATTCAGAAAGCCAGTGATATGTGCCTTTGGAGAAATGCAAGTAGGGCTCTTTGGGAGGATCGCTTGCCAGCCTCCCGCAGCCCTGGATCATTTCTGGGGTGGAGGTTGGTGGTGATGTCATGGTGAGCTGAGGCTATGTGTCTCAGGGATCCTCTCCCTTGATCTGCTGGGGGGAGTGGGGCTGCTGGCTGGTGGGGGTGGACTTGCTCCTCTGGAAGAAGGAGTAGTCACTGGCTCTGTGGTCAGAGGTCAAGTTTCAGTGGGGGGGTGGTGGGGGGGTGAAGGGGCTGTTCCTTTCCTGCCTGGAGTGGGGGTGGGCAAAGAAGCCTGAGTCAGGGTGAGAACCAGGGATTGGGTGGGGACAGATCAACATCACTGGGGGAGGGTAGGTGGGGAGTGGGTCATACAAGCATCTCCCCAAACACTGGGGCTGTCACACCATTTCACCCCGCTGTGGGCAGGGCCTGAATTCTGAGTTGTGTTTCCATGAGAGAAATGTAGCTCGGTGTGGGGCTGAACCATCACGGTGACGATGATGATTCACTACCATTTTTCTGTTAGTCACTCTGCTGAGAGCTTTACCTGTGTATTGTATTTGTTCTTCCATTATTTCAAAAAGTATTTATTGAGCACCTATTCAGAGCGAGGCACCTACTGGGTGTTGGAGGATAATGTCAATGAATAATTTTGGACCTTTCATTAAGGGCAGGGGAAGACATTGAAGGATTTTAAGCAGGGGGATGAGGAGATGAGAGTTGGGTTTTAACTTAGCCGATTTCCTGAGGCTGCAGGGTAGAGAATGGCCTAGGGTTGGAGAAGACTAGTGAGTGAGGCAGGCCAACTCCAGGAGGTTACTGCAGCAGTCACAGCAGAGGCAAGAGTGGCCTGGGGAAGGAGGACCAGTGGGGATGGAAAGAAGAGACTGGATTTCAAAATTGTTTAGTTCTCTGACTGTGCAGAGTTGAAGAAGGGGGCGAGGGATTCAGAAAGACGGGCTTCTGGATTCAGCCACTAAGCAAATGGTGTCTGTGGCTAGGATGGGAAATCCAGGAGAAGGGGCTTGACCACCACCACAGAATGTTATTCTCTCCTATTTTACAGATGAGGAAACTGAGGCTAAGTGAGCAAACGTAACTTGCAGAACCTACCTAGCGGGTGGCTGAACTGGGACTTAAAACTTGTGGCAGAAGAAGTCCAAGCTAATTGCTCACCCCATCGTGGAGCTCCCTGGCTTGGTGGCTGACCCTGGGGAAGGGTTCGGCCTGCAGCCAGCATGAACTGTGGTTTTTCTGTAGGTGGGGGCCAGGGCCACAGTGAGGAAGGGAGAGGTCTGGCTTAGGAAGTTCAGCTCTGCAGCAGCCACCTCTCCAAGGCAAATGAAGATCTGGCAGCCACAGAAAGGAACTAAGAAACCCTGAGGCCCAGCCCCTGACCTTGAGCCTTGGGGTTTCTGTCCTGAAGGTCCCCTGACTTTTTTTTTTTTTTTTGCAGTACGCGGGCCTCTTACTGCCGTGGCCTCTCCCATTGCGGAGCACAGGCTCCAGACGCGCAGGCTCAGCGGCCATGGCTCACGGGCCCAGCCGTTCCGTGGCATGTGGGATCTTCCCGGACCAGGGCACGAACCCACGTACCCTGCATCGGCAGGCGGACTCTCAATCACTGCGCCACCAGGGAACCCCAAGGTCCCCTGACTTTTTGGAACCTTCTGACAGCCTACCATTTCCTTCCAGCCATAAAGACTACCACAGCCCCCAGGAGAGTATCTGAGAGTTGTATTTTCAAGGCACTTCCATATCTATTACCCTTTGGGGAGAAGAGACAAACTGAAACCGAGAGACTGAAAGTGATGGGCCAGGGTCCCAGGGATCTTGAGAGTAGAAAGCACACCTTATGTGTGTTTAGGTGGCTCATGGTTCTCAGAACGTTAGTAGCAGGCCCAGAGGAGCTCAGCCCACGTTCATGGTTTTGAATTGGTTCTGCATGTACTAGAATCCAGGTCTCTGGACTCCTGGTCAGTCGCCGGGTGTTGAAAATACCCATGTCAAGCATCCCTGGGGATGGGCTGACTGTAGGCCCCATCCTGTATTTTCCCCCAACCCAGCTACCCTCTAAGACTGTGAGCGTTGGAATCCCCTGGGGTACTGGTTAGAAATGCAGATTCTGGTTAGTTCTATTAGACCTATTAGGCTGGGAATCTGTGGTGGAGGTGATGGGGGTGGTGTCTTGAATTTGCATTTCAAACTGGCTTCCCCCAAAATTCTTAGGCGGCAACACTGCCCTAGGGGATTTGGAGAGAGAAGTTTCTCCAACAAGAAAACTGAGGTCTGAGCCAGCCCTGGCTGCGCCTTGAACGGGAGTTGTCCTCTCCACCCCCACCCCACGCTGTACTGTTTGGCGTCTGTGGCTGGGTTGCCGGGGGAACCAGGCTGTGTAACTTCCTGGCTTGGGTGGTTTTCCCCTCCTTGGTCTTATCTCAGCATCCGCCACCCAGTCCAGGGCCGTGCTGGTCACGTAGGAGGGGAAGCTGGTGCCAGGTGTGTGGAGACGTGTGCAGGGCACCAGAGCGACACTGGCCTGAGGACCTGGGGCGGGCAGGAGGGTGATGAGATTTTGAAGAAGAAGCAGGGGTGGCTGCAGATTTGTTGACGACTTTCTCCTTGGCCTGAGGTTTATCTGCCCAGTGGGGATGTTGAGGAAATGGGGGTGTATGACCAGCATGGAGCTGTCTCTGTCACGGCTCTGGAGGTTCATCTCCTCACGCACGCCTCCTCCCGTGGGTGGGGGCACCAGTATCAGAGGGTAATGTTGCCCTTCTGGCCTGTGCCCCCTCGTATTTCCCTCCCTCCCCCATCTAGACATAGGGTCCCCAGCCAGGCACAAGCATCACCCTGTAGTCCCCGCTTCCGCTCCCACCCTAACCATCTTTCTCCCCCAGCTCCGCTCCACCCCAACTCTTTCCCTGGTGCTCACTATCTTTCTCCTTGGCCCCAAATTTCTTCTTGTTCCTCAAACTCTCTTCTCCATCTCTGTCCCTTGCCCAGTCTCTCAGGTTGTAGCAGGAAGGCTCTACAGTTTTGAAGAATGGGAAAGAGAGAGAGAGTTTGGAAGAAAGCAGGAAGGCAGCAAATTCCTGGAGTAAAATAATTCATGCATTTAAGTGTTTATTTATCTTTTAAGCCGTACTGTGTTTTAGAGAGACTTGAGGCAGTTTTGATAGTTCAAGTATTCCAGGAAGAAGGGGGCTGTGAAACAGTCTCTCAGGCATCCTTTGCAGCTTAGAGGATTTACAGTCTGACTCCTGGTCGTTTATACGACACTGAGGACAAAAGACATTCTTCCCACCCGCCCCCAGTATCTCCCTGCTCTGTGGGAAGGAAAAGGGAAGAAAATCACCAGGCACTATGCAAACTGATTTTCCAGCCTGGTCTGCTCTTCCCAGAGCCTCTCTTTTGGGCTATTACCCACTGCCCAGATGAGGAAACAAGGCCCAGGTGGTTAGACAGTTCACCTAAGGTCTCTCAGCTACAAGTAATGGTGCCAGGGGTCAAGGTCTGTTGGTCTGGCTCCAAAATCAGTCACTACTTTCCTTCTTCACTGCGCTGCCCCAGGAGCACAAGTCATGGGAGAGCATCTTCCAGGCTGCCTTAGATAGAATTGGGGGCTCTGAACAGCCTAGGAAATGATGATTTACTGAGACCTGACGGGCATCCTAGAGTTCCCATCACGGGCAGGTGTCACCCCTAAGATGGGAGTAGAAGCTGCCCAAGGAGGTGGGTCCAGAGGAAGGAGCTGGGGCCTCTATCCTGGAGAACTGCCAAGATGTGTATATACGGCAAAGGAGTTCAGAGAAAACAGGAGAGCAATAGACCACCACTAACCCACACCTCCATGCACTCAACACAAATTCTTCTGTGGGAATGTGGAAGCCCCATCTTTTTGCCCTTTGTCCATGTGGGACCCTGCTCCCCGCATGCCACATCCAGACTCCACAACTCTGATCCCTGTTCCTAAATGCATATCAGAGAGAGAGGGAGAGAGAGAGAGAGAGAGAAAGGGAATCAGTCTCCTTTCTCATGCTCTTAGGAGACATGCTCTAGTGAGAGGCCAGAGTTTTCATTTTAACCAAATGGCTCCTCTGGGTCCTCTCCCAGGCTCCTCCCATTTAAATGTGTTTGTTCATCACAGAGACAAAATTCCTATCCCTCCTGCCTCAGCCAATGTGGGGAGCATCTCAGGAGAACAGCAGGGTGAGGCCTGCCTGACCCAGCGCCCCAAGGCCCGGTAGGGTGAGGAGAAGCTGCGGGACCCAGCCCAGCCCCTGGGCTCTGCTCCCAGCTCCGAGGCACCCAGCAACTCTCTGGGATCTGGGCTCCTGGCTCCTGGCCAGGAATCCTGGGTTTACTCTGAGACTTCTCTGGGAGTGGCGACTTGGTAGGAAGCGTCAGGCAGCCAGAGGTGGAGTTAGGGTTAGGCGGATAATCTGGACCTGTCCTCTTCCTCAGGCGGCAGCAGCCAGCCTCTTAAACCTCCCTCTCCCGCCACCCGTTGTTCTCATCCCTCGGCTTGCTAGGCAATGAGAATGCTGAAAATGGGGCAGACAGAGCACAGGAGAGTGAAATGAGAGTTTAAGGATTGGGCTAGAAGGAGGAAGCCCCCAAAGGTGCACAGCAAGTAGAAGAGACGGGAAGAAAAGGAAGGGCAGAGGGGAGAAGGTAGAACAGGATGGTGAGGGGAGGAGAGGGCTGAGCGTGGCTGAGGTCGGGAGGTGAGAGCAAGGGCAATCCGCCCACACCCACCGGACACGGCTGGGCAATTGAGCTAATCGCTGAGACGGGAAAGGTTGCCTCCCCACTTCTCAGAGGTGGAACTGGGTTTTGTGAGGCCTGAAGCTTATACAATCTTGGAAGCTCCTTTTAAGAAAAGCAAAACAAAATTAATGACAGGAGTAAACATTGAACTAGAATACTGTCACAACAAATTATACCTTTAAAAAAAAAATCTGGCAGGGATTTCCCTAGCGGTCCAGTGGTTAAGACTCCGTGCTTCCACTGCAGGGGGCACGGGTTCCATCCCTGGTTGGGAAACTAAGATCCCACGTGCCGTGCGGTGTGGCAAAAAAATTAAAAAAATTAAAATCTGGCAAATACTATAAACATCATAACATCTGGAAGAGTGACATAAGATTCGTATGAATTCACTGCCTGAAACAAGTCTAAAATAGTTTTCGCCCTTACCTTTTTTTTTTTTTTTTTTTAATTTAGACTGTGCCGGGTCTTAGTTGCGGCACACGGGAGCTTTGTTGTGCCATGTGGACTCTTAGCTGCGGCTTGCATGTGGGATCTAGTTGCCTGACCAGGGATCGAAACTGGGCCCCCTGCATTGGGAGTACGGAGTCTTACCCACTGGACCACCAGGGAAGTCCTTCAGTAATTAATCTTAAGTGTTCTTTGAGTTGATGACACTCATTTACCTGATTGTCATAAGTCCTCATTTTAGTGCACTAATGTGAGTTTTATGCAGTCTCCATCAGTGTCAATCTTTTATATCAAATCAACAAGAAATTTAATATTTCCCCATATGTTCATACAATTTTCTTCCCCTTGTTAGTTGGATTATTAAACAATCCAAGTGCTTGTTTATTCTGTTCAAAATTTGTCTATTCCTCTTATTGAATTACCTTTTCTGGTAATCTGAAAATTTTTGTTTCAATTTGCTTCTCAATTTCAAAACAATTTCTACTGATTCATAGCTCATTTTTATTATTTGTGTTTCATAAACCCATTAATATATTTTATTGAAATATAATTGACATATAACATTGTATTAGTTTCAGGTGTACAATACAATGATTCAATATTTGTATATATTGTGAAATGATCACCACAATAATTTATCACCACACAGTTTTTTTCTTATGATGAAAACTTTTAAGATCTACTCTCTTAGCAACTTTCAAATATACAATACAATATTACTAACTACAGTCACCATGCTGTACATTATATCCCCAGGACTTTTAAATTAAATTTAATGAATTAATTTATTATTTTTTTGATATTTTGGCCATGCTGCATGGCATATGGCATCTTAGTTCCCCATCCAGGGATTGAACCTGCACCCCCTGCAGTGGAAGCACGGAGTCTTAACCACCGGACTGCCAGGGAAGTCCCGGGATTTATTTATTTTATAACTAGAAGTCTGTACTTTCTGACCCCCTGCCCTGCCTCTGGCAATCACCAGTCTGTTCTCTGTACCTATGAGTTCTTTTTTTAGATTCCACATATAAGTGATACCACACAGTATTTTTCTTTCTCTATTTGACTTATTTTACTTAGCATAATGCCCTCAAGGGCCATCCATGTTGTTGCAAATAGAAAAATTTCAGTCTTTTTCATGACTAAATAATATTCCATTGTATATATACACCACATTTCCTTTATCCATTGATGGACACTTAGATTCCTTCCGTGTCATGGCTATTGCTGCAGCGAATATGAGGTGCATATATCTTTTTGAGTAGTGTTTTTGTTTCTTTTGAATAAATACCCAGAAGTGGAATTGCTGGATCATATGGTAGTTCTATTTTTAACTTTTTTGAGGAAACTTCATACTGTTTTCCATAGAGACTGCACCAGTTTACATTCCCACCAACAGCGCACAGGGATTCCCCTCTCTCCACATCCTCGCTAACACTTGTTATTTCCTGTCTTTTTGATAATAGCCATTCTAACAGTTATGAGGTGATAGCTCATTGTGGTTTTGATTTGCATTTTCCTGATGATTAGTGACATTGAGCATCTTTTCATGTACCTGTTGGCTGTATGTATGTCGTCTCTGGAAAAATTTCTATTCAGATCCTCTACCCATTTTTCAATTTTTTTTTTGGCTGTTGAGTTGTGTGAGTTCTTTACACACTTTGAATATTTACCCTTATCAGATATATGATTTGCAAATATTTTCTCCCATTTGGTAGGTTGCCTTTTCCTTTTGTTGATGGTTTCCTTTGCTGTGTGGAATAAGCCCATTAATTTTTCAGTAAATTTTCCATCCTTTAATACATACTTGTAAAGTTGACAAAAGAAGAAAATGTACTCTTTCTTTCTTTCTGGCTGCGTTGGGTCTTCGTTGCTGCGTGCGAGTTTTCTCTGGTTGTGGCGAGCGGGGTCTACTCTTCGTTGCGGAGCGCGGGCTTCTCATTGCGGTGGCTTCTCTTGTTGCAGAGCACGGGCTCTATGTGTGCGGGCTTCCGTAGTTGTGGCTTGTGGGCTCTAGGTGCTCAGGCTGCAGTAGTTGTGGCTCACGGGCTCAGTAGTTGTGGCGCACAGGCTTAGTTGCTCCGCGGCATGTGGGATCTTCCTGGACCAGGGCTCAAACCCATGTCCCCTGCATTGGCAGGTGGATTCTTAACCACTGCGCCACCAGGGAAGTCTGTATAATTTAATTTTTTTTTTTTTTTTTTCTGTACGCGGGCTTCTCACTGTTGTGGCCTCTCCCGTTGCGGAGCACAGGCTCCGGACGCACAGGCTCAGCGGCCATGACTCACAGGCCTAGCCGCTCCGCGGCATGTGGTATCTTCCCGGACCGGGGCACGAACCCGCGTCCCCTGCATCGGCACGCGGACTCTCTACCACTGTGCCACCAGAGAAGCCCTGTATTATTTAATTTTTAAAGACACTTTCCAAAAGCAGTTTAGAAAGACATATGTAAATTGTTTCAACTTTTTGAGAATATATTATAGACCATTAAAATATCAGTGTTATGTAGCAAGGTGTGGGAGGCAGAACAGTGCACTACCTCCCCTCCTGCGAATGTCCACCTCTTAATTCCCAGAACTGTGAATATTTACCTACAGGCAAAAGGGACTCTGCAGATATGGTTAGATTAGGAACCCTGAGATGGGTAGATTACCTTGGATTATCCAGGTGGACCCAACCTAATCACAAGTCTAAAACTCAGGGAACCTTTCCCAGAACGAGATGCGACTAGGGTGGAGTGCTCAGAGAGATGCAATGTTACTGGCTTTTTAAAAAAATTTTTTTAAATTAATTAATTTATTTAGCTGCATCGCGTTTTAGTTGCGGCATGTGGGATCTTGGTTGCTGTGAGCGGGATCTTCGTTGCAGCATGGGAGATCTATATCCCTGATCAGGATGTAACCCAGGCCCCCTGCATTGGGAGAGCGGAGTCTTAACCACTGGACCACCAGGGAAATCCCACAATGTTACTGGCTTTAAAGATGGAGGAAGGGGGTCATAAGCCAAGGAACATGAGTGGCCTCTAGAAACTAGATAAAGGATTCAGCCTAGAACCTTAGTAAGGAATGCAACCCTGCCGACACCTGGTTTTTACCCAGTAAGACCCTTGTTGAACTCCAGAATTGTAAGATAATAACTTTATGTTGTTTTAAACCACTAAGTTTGTGGTTAAGTTGCTGCAGCAGTGGTAGAAAACGAATACACAAGGCTTGAATAGTTTTCAAATGGAAAGACCATCTCATTATACCTAGAAAAATCCAAGTAAGCATGTGTGTTTAAAATTATCTAGAAGTCGAAAAGAAAACCTATCACTGTTGGAAAAACAGAAGTAGTCAATGAGTTTAGGTCCTTTGAAGGCAGCTTTTTTTCTCTGATGAGATGCATACTGTGTTTATAATTACATATGTTGCATCACTGGGTCTCTTCCAGGCCAGAGAGAACTTCAGTTTGACCATGTCTTGATAAGAACAGAACACTCACTTACAGTTTTATATAACAGAGGCTTAGACTCTTTTCACAGAGGGACTTCTGGCTTTGTTCATTTCAAATCTTGTTTTTCCTCCACTTTGCAAATACTCTTGGCGTGAGCAGCGTAGCACATATTCCCATGGAGATTATGGCCAGTCCCTCCTGTCCTGACATCAGGTGAGGTGGCATAGTGGCTTGGTGGAAGGAGTGTTCCAGGCAGCCGTTCCTCCACCTGGACAGCTGGCAGTAACTTAACTATCTGTGTAAGTGGTGGAGAACCACACAAACCTGTTTCATTAAATGTATGTAAATGTAAAATGTATGCTTAGTTCAGCTTACTTTTTTTTTGGCCGTGCCACGCAGCATGCAGGATTTTAGTTCCCTGACCAGGAATCAAACCTGTACCCTGTGTGCAGTAGAAGCGCAGAGTCCTAACCACTGGACCACCAGGGAAGTCCCTCAACTTACTTTTTCAAGGGGCTCAGGCAAATGGGAGACCTGAAGTTTAAGCACTGATAGCTTTGAGGTAAATTCGAACAAAAGCCTGGGAAGCAATTCCCTTACCCTGCATTTGGTCATCCCCCTCCTTTCTGCCTCAACCTCACACCTTTCCTTCAGAGAGGCAGTCTGAGTTGAGAAAAGAACATAACTTTTGAGTTTGGACAGTTATCTCTCTTGGTCTCAGTTTTTTCTTTGGTGATGGGGATAATAACTACCCCATAGAGATGTGGCTGTGAGAACTGGGTGGAAAACATAGGGGAAGCATCCAATCCACAGGGGACTGGTTACTTCATCTTCCCTCCTCTCTGGGTTGCAACGAAGAGGCTGGGGAAAGAACGGTGCCAGGAACAGAAAAGCCCTTCCCTCACTCTCAAGCCGGGAGGATCGTGCCAGCACCTGTATGGTAGCTACCCTGGCTTCTCCCTTCCTCTGATCCCACCTCCAACACTTTCTGCCCACCCCACCCCCTAACTTGTCCTTCTGAGGATCCCAAAGGAGATAAGGCTGGAAAATCCAGGGAAGGAATGTGAAGCTTGCCAGAGTTAAGCCCTTTTAAAAACAACTGGAGGTGACCTGGTCTCCCTTCCCCCACTCCCCTGGAGCTTGTAAACAGCCCTCAACCACCCTAGCTCTGCAGCCCATCCTTCAGCCCTGAGTATGTCGGAGGAGGCAGTGACTGGCTTTACAACACAAAAGTCAGGTTGGAGTAAGCCCCAGAAAGGTGGGCTGTGGAGAGAGGTTTGGGCGTGGGAAAGTAGCTCAGAACCGAAGTCACCACTTCTTTTTGGTCTAAGAGTTCAGTTTATCAGCACTGGAGAAAAAAACAAAAGGACTTGGTCTTGTGGGAAGGCTTTGTGAGGCTTGGAGCAGGCACAGCTGTGGGGTAAGTCCAATCTTGTCCCTGCAGGTTGGGAGGTATAGGTGCCAAACCAAATTGGGAAAATCATAAAACTCCTAAAAAGCTTTCCAGAACAGTACATACAAACTGGGAAGCATTAAAAGGCAGGTTCCCTAAAGCTAGGTCCATAGATTTCGATTCAGATACTCTAGTAGGGTCTACATTTCATTTTTAATAAACTCTCCCAGGCGATTCGGAGCTGGAGGTCTGAGGCCCACATTTTAAGGAAATGCTCCTGAAACTACATACACATCCTCACGGCTGGAAGTTCTTTCTTTGGTCTAACCAGACTCTCTGCTGCTGTGAAACTTGCTTCGTCTGATCCCGATTGCTTCTCTGCAGACTAAATTCTCATCAGCGTTTGGCTTGGCCCCTCACAAGCACTGGGGCAACGGTTACCATGGTAACCTAGATGGGGTGTAGGGGAAAAACCGTGACCCTGGGCCTGGCTCCTGGAGTGGCTGCCAGCAAGTCAGACCCCCTGGGCCAATGCTAGGACCTTGAAGGTTTGGGTCCTGACCCAAGAGTTCAGCCAAAGCTAAGTGAAGAGCCGGGCGCGCCAGGGCGGGACAGTCTTTCAGAGCCCAAGTTCCCGCTCGAGCGCCGGCGTGAACGGTCAGAGGGTGGGGCTCGTGTTCCTAAAGCCACAGCGTGCTGCGTCTACCAGCCAGAGCGGATCAGAGCGGAGGGGCGGGGCCGGGGCCGGGAGGGGGCGGGGCCCGGGCCGGAGAACGCCGGCTCTTGGTTACTACGGTAACGCGTCAACACCTAGCGTCAGCGGTGCAGTAGGTGGCGGAGGCGGTGGAGGCGCGGAGTTAGAGAGTGCGGCTGAGATGGTGAGGTTCCGGGTGTGGAGCAGAACCTCGGATGGGGGCCTCATGTGTCCTCAATTGGGTTGGGGTTCTAATCTGGGAAAGTGGGCATCTGGGAGACTGACAGAAGTTGGGTCTGGGGTCAGGAAGGCCCAGGAGCGGGGATGACACCCCTGGAAGAGGCAAGGGAAGTCCTGAGGGGGGTCCAAAAGAGAAATTAGGGGTGGGGTCGATAGCGATTGGAAATGTGATCTGGTGCTGAGCAGAGGAGGTGGAGAGAAGGGCTGTCCCAACCTTCTTCCCCCTCCCATCGGTCTGGGGCCTCCATGGGCTGGGGATTGTGGGATGTGATGTGGGAAAACCATTGGTGAGGAGGCCAGATAACAGGTTGTGGTACGCGTTCTGCCTCTGACCAGCAGGGTGACAATGTGTAAGTCACCTAATGTCCTGAGCCTAAGTTTTGTCTTGTTACTGGGGCTCTGGGTCACTCATAGGTACTCAACAAACATTTGCGAATAAATGAATGAATGAATGAATACAGAGGGTACCAGATTTGAAAGTCCCTGGAGAGGGATTGGGACTGTCTAGCAGGCCTGGGGTTCCCCAGGATGGAGAGGACAAGGGTCATGAGGGTTGAAAGGGCAGCAGGCCTGGGAGGAGGTATGAAGGTGATATCTGGGATCCCATGAGGAGGGTGTGGTCCCTGAGGAATAAGTGAGAGGGGCAGAGGATAGGTGTTGGAGCCTTGGGTTACTGGAAATAACCTTAGAATTTCTGGGTGCACACCCAGTGGCAAAGGAGTCTCTGATGTACCTGTGGACACACTTCATGTTCAGAGGTCACACTGCTTTTCTGGGACTCAGTGGTTCAAATTCAGGGTCCCCAAGTCAGGATTTCAAGAAGAGCCTTGTTAATTACAAAAGAAACAAATCTCCCACAAAGAGCATTTATGCATTTTACGATGCATATTTATCTCCAGCTTTCCTGGGTGATTTACAGGCCCAGTGCTGTGTGTCTGTCTCTGAGGGCCTAGCGTCACACTTGGCATCTAAGGGCACACAGTAAATGTTAGTTCTCTTTTCCTCCTGTTTCAAAAATGTCATATTTCCAAGTCCAAATTAATCAGTGAGTTGCACCTGGGCTAGACTTGTGGGCTTTGGCTCATGCAAATCAGGGACTCCCCACCCAAGGGCCACTCAGGGAGGGGTTTTGGTCTGTTGACTGAGCCCTTCTGAAGTCCCTTGGACAGGACTGGGCATATGAGCACCTTTGAGAAGCAATGGGTCAAGTTAATGATCTCTGCCTTTCTGTGAGACCAAGAGTGTGTGTGTGTGTGTGTGTGTGTGTGTGTATGGTGCTACTTACTAGCTTTTGAGAGTGTTTGGAGGAGTGGGGAGAGGTGATAGTTGCGGGGAGGGTCACAATTAGGCAGACCTACAGGATTCTTACAAAAACAATGAGTAACCTCCTCCAGAAGGAGGGACAGGGCCTCAGTACTGAGTAGGATGTCATCTTCAAATGGTACTCCACAGATGGGCAACCCAGTCTTATTTGAAGAAAGAGGTGACCTGAATGTATAACTCAGTGGAAGGTAAGGTACCTGGTTCATGGGCATCCCCACCTTCTTAGTAACCAAAGTCTACAGAAAGCAGGAAGAATCAGGCTAAGAGCTCAAAGCCTGAATTTGCCAGCCTGCGGTGAACCTATATGCAAAAGAGACGCTAGGTCCCAGGTGGAGAGGACATCCAGGAAAGGACAAGCCTTTGTCTTTGTTCAGTTGACAGGTGTTACAGTTACGTCATGGAAATTCCACACTGCCCTGTTTCAGCCCTGTTCGAGATCTGTCTTGTTGGATTTGAGCTGAACATCCTGGATCTTGGGACATCTGGCACTGCAGCTTTTTTTTTTTTTTTTTTTTTTGCGGTACGCGGGCCTCTCACTGTTGTGGCCTCTCCCGTTGCGGAGCACAGGCTCCGGACGCGCAGGCTCAGCGGCCATGGCTCACGGGCCCAGCCGCTCCGCGGCATGTGGGATCTTCCCGGACCGGGGCACGAACCTGTGTCCCCTGCATTGGCAGGCGGACTCTCAAACACTGCGCCACCAGGGAAGCCCGGCACTGCAGCTTTTTAAGGGCTGCACTCTCTGTGTTCAGAGTCAGGGCACCAGGTCCACTGCTTTGTTTTGTAGTCAAATAAAAATAGTTCCCCCCTCCCCCTGCCCCAGTCATAAAGAGAGTTACCTACTCAGTGCAGAACATTATTCAATACAAGAAACACCTAAGATGCTAATACTCACATGCAATTACTGTTAAACATTCTTGTGAACTTTCTTTTAGTAACACATTCTGGATGAATACCCTTCATATGAACATTTTTACTGCTGTACTTCCATGTTTCTTATAATCTGCTTTCTTTAACACTTAGTATGGGGACTTCCCTGGTGGTCCAGTGGTTAAGAATCGGTTTTGCAATGCAGGGGTTGCCGGTTCAATCCCTGGTTGGGGAACTAAAATCCCACATGCCGTGGGGCAACTAAGCTCGTGTGCCACAATTAGTGAGCCCACGTGCCACAAGGAAAGATCCCACATGTGGCAACTAAGACCCAACGCAACCAATAAGTAAATATTAAACAAAAAAAAGAATTGAAAGCAGGGACTAGAACATGTATATAAACTTAATATGTTAGGGAGATCATCCTGTATCTATAATGGAGTGAAAATCATCTTCTGAATGACCAGTTAATCTTTCTGCATCAGTCTCTCCCAGAGCCCCCAGCAATGGCTGAATTCTTGTAAACCTGGGATGGAATGGTATTTGAAGAGACAGGGAGTCAGCTAGGTCACCAAAAGGAAAATATCAAGGCAGAGCTGGCATCTTTTTCTGTCCCAGTCCTCGTCTTTGCCGATCATCCTTGTCTCCTCAGCGGTCTTTCCTTGCCTTCAAGAGCTGCCTTGGGAATTCCTTGGTGGCGCAGTGGTTGAGAATCCGCCTGCCAATGCAGGGGACACGGTTTTGAGCCCCGGTCTGGGAAGATCCCACATGCCGTGGAGCAACTAAGCCCGTGTGCCGCCACTACTGAGCCTGTGCTCTAGAGCCGCGAGCCACAACTACTGAGCCCGTGTGCCACAACTACTGAAGCCCGTGTGCCTAGAGCCCGTGCTCTGCAGCAAGAGAAGCCATTGCAATGAGAAGCCCGCACACCGCGAGAAAGAGTAGCCCCTGCTCGCCACAACTAGAGAAAGCCTGCGTGCAGCAGTGAAGACCCAGTGCAGCCAAAAATAAATTAAAAAAATAAATAAATAAAATAAAGCTGCCTTCCCCCAGGGAAGACTAGCCGGCTTCTCTCTAGGTACGGCTCAGCTTCTTGGGGATATTTATTTGGTCATGCAAGAAATAAAACCAGCCCTTCACCTCCTGAAAGAACCTCGTGGCTATTGCCTCTAGCCCAGAGGGATCTAACTTTCCATTTCTACTTGGTTCTTCATTTTTTTCTAGTACTTTTACACAGTGACCTCCTTAACCCTTCGTGTTGCTTTTGGCAAAACTGGTTATTCTAACCCTGGTGTAAGGCTTGTGGTTTCAAAGTCAGCATTTCCCCAATAAGGTTTTTCAGCCACCCAACCCCAGAGCTCAAGGCTTCCTTCTGCTCTGCCCAGTGGCCGCTTTACTGTGGTCATTATCTGTTTTCCTTCCTATGTTCTGACTTCGAGGCTCAGGCAGTCGAGTATCTCTTGTGCGACTTCCTTTTGATCTGGGTATCAAGAGCATAGGAGAGAAGCGATGCAGTCCCAGCCCTGGAGGAACCTACAGTCTGGTGGACACCCAAGGCCAAGGGAAAAGCTTGTAGGAGCCCTTGAAAAGAAACAGGAAAACAAATGCAAAACAACAATAATGCTTTCCATCTGTGCTCCGAAGCCCTTTCTCATACATTATTTTCCACAGTGCAGAGCACATCCGTGATATGGAAAATGTGGAGTGGTGGCATACTCGGGAAAGGCTTCCGTCTCAATCTGGTCTGCAGCCCCCAAGAGGTCGTCTTGTTTGAATTCATTCATTCATTCTTCCTCAAATACATATCGAGCTCCTACTACGTGCCAGGCACCTCTCCCCTTAGTTGTCTACAGAATTCACACCATCTCTCATGTTCCATTGCCCTCCATCTTTTCTGCTTATTCCCAATGCTTTGCCTCAATCCCACCTATAGTGGTTTCTGTTCATTTCCTCTTATTCTATTTTTGGTGGAAAGGGGAGCTGTTGCTCCCCAGTTACCATATAATAACCCTTCAGAGTCTGTTATTAGGCATCCTTGGGGCTGCTGTATTTACCTTTTAATAAAGCCGAGTTTCTCTGCTCTACTATATGGGGGCTGACCGAGGCTGTAAAGGGAGGCGCCCTCTGTAAGCCTCTTGCTGGCTGTGCCAGGCTGGGAGGGAAAGGGTGTACACAGCAGTGCTCGTTGTATGGAACAGAGCCAGCTGGAGGATAATTGCCCGATTTAGTGTGAAAACCTGATTCAGGTGGAACAGGTGCTGCCGGGGTGGGAGGGTGTCTGTGTGGTCACAGCAGATCAGAGAGAACTTTCATAACACACTGTCCAGTGTTTAGGGACCTGGAATGCATCTCCCTGTCCACCGTGTCCTCTTGATAGCTGCTCATTCCCAGGCTTGGTAGACCTGACGTGCCCAGTCCATTCCCCCTAAGTGTCCCAGATCAGGGAACTGCGGGAGATGTGGGCTCCTCCAGAGTGAGATTTGAATCAGCTTTAGATTAAGCCTGGAGTTGTCCTGCAGTCCTCACAGAAACTGCGTCCTGGAGATAGACTTCTCCTCTTGGGTGTGAGCTGAAGCTGGACTGACCTTGGGGAAAGGAGGTTGTATCAGTCAGGGTTTTTGGTTATAAGCAACAGAGCCAGAACTCGAATATAAGGAGAAGGGAATGTATGGAGAGGATTTTGGAGCACGCACAGACTTCACACCAACGCTGGGCAAGTAGGCTTGGAAAATGAGAACAAAGGAGGCACTGCAGCCAGAACCTAGGCCTAAATCACAATCCAGAAACGGTCTGGCAAAGACCCTCGATGTACTGTTGCACCTCCAGCACCGGCAGCTTTATTGTGGGCAGTTGCCATTGGTACCCTCATCAGCATTGCCCCAGACACGGGGTGTGGCTGCCTCTGTCAGAAGGGGTTTCCATGTTCTCCTTCTTGCATCACTGGTTCCCTATTTATTGTCAGGCTTGGGGCATCTGATGGCTCAGCCTAGGGGTCCTTTGCCCAGGCTTGGAAGACAAACATCTGGTGTTTTCAGCTTCTACATTCAGGGATGATCCTTGTCACTCTCACCTCATGAGATGGGGAACTCCCCCAATCTAGAAAGTACTGGATGGTTAAAAGCTGACTAATGCACATTGAAGGGGTCCTGGGAGTGAAAGAGCATCATGGTGGATGCTCTGAACCGGTCTGCCTAACCGTAGCTGGCAGCTGTTACAAAACTGAAGTTCATCAGGCACCAACCACCCGCCAGCAGTGGGAGAAGTGCTTTTCCATCCTGAGTGCCCTCAGGTCCCCACCACAACCTTGTGAGATGGTGGGGACATGAAGGAGGGCAAATAGTAGTGTCAGTTATGAAGGGGGTTTGGCACTCGGGCTGAGGAGTTTGGAGGCGAAGAGGACACTGCACATATTTGGGCAGGAAAGTCCACATGGCCTCACAAGACTGTGCTTGTGGAAAACTAGAACCCAGCTGACACTGAGGTCATCCTCCTGCCGTCCTGTGTCCTTTCTCCTTCCTTCCCTGCCGCACGGCATCTTGGCCGTCTTTAGCTGGGGAGCCTCAGGAGTCCTTCTCACTGAGCTGGTGTGCCCGCCTCTGCTCCTGTGGGGTGTCCCCTACGTTTCAGGGCTTACCCAGGGGTTTTCCCACATGCCCATCCAACGTCCCCCCGGCACGGGCTGGCGAAGTGTCTACCTTGCCTGGGGTCCAGATGGCACTCAGTACTGATGACCCCAACTCTCTGCCTCTTCCTGCAGCCCTTAAGCACAGCCGGCGTCCTGAGCTCCTCCTCTACCACTTCCAACAGGTTAAGGAATAGGCCTTGCTATCGGACCAAAGCCCTGAACTCCGAGGTGGATGAGAGCCTCTTCAGAGCTATCAAGGTAACCCTCACCCAGCCCCTCCAGGGAGCGGCCACTTGGAGGCAGTGACCCAAACTAGCATTGCTCAGGACAAAGCTAGCTCTGGGCAGGCCACCCCCTCCCAGATAATTCTCAGACTGAAGACTGGGAGGGGTTCTGAGGCTCGAGTGCACGAGCTCGGATGCCTAGTGGAGCCCAAGCAAACAGGGCACCTGGCTTCCTCCACCATGAAATCCTTAGGTCTTCACAGCATTTAAAAATCTGTTATAACGTTGAAGGGAGTCTCAGCTGCAGAGCACCCAACATTTGCTCTTTGCTCAGTGAGCGCCCCGTGATGGAAATGTTTGAGGGCCACTGGCCCAAGCTTGCAGATACAGACCAACATAATTCCCCCTCCATCGGAGAACAGCATCAGAGTGAAAAAACACAAAATCAATCTTCTTTCCCCGTTGCTCAGCTAAATCAGTTACTTTCGGCTTCCCTGGTGGCGCAGTGGTTGGGGGTCCGCCTACTGATGCAGGGGACACGGGTTCGTGCCCCGGTCTGGGAGGATCCCACATGCCGCGGAGCGGCTGGGCCCGTGAGCCACGGCCGCTGAGCCTGCGCATCCAGAGCCTGTGCTCCGCAACGGGAGAGGCCACAACAGTGAGGGGCCCGTGTACCGCAAAAAAAAAAAAAAAAGAAATACAGTAGGACAGCCAGAGTGTAACTTGGAATAACCTTGGTACACGTGATGTTCAGACGGTAAGAAGGAAGAAAGGCAAGGAGAGAAAGAGGATGAGACATGGAGAGAAGGGTGGTGAGAGATTGAGAGAGGAGAGGGACGCTGCCTGTATGTTATCTATGAAAGTTGTTAGAGTAAATGCTAAGAGCTCTCAACACAAGGAAAATGGTTTTCTCTATTTCTTTAATTTTGCATCTATATGAGATGGTGGGTGTTCCCTAAACGTATGGTGATAATCACTTCATGATGGATGTAAATCAGATCAATATGCCGTACACATATACAGTGCTGTATGTCAACTACGTCTCAAGAAAACTGGAAGAAAAAAAGAAAAAGAAAAAGAAGCAGAGAAAAGCGAAAAAGAAGAAAGATACCAGTGGTGGTGTGAATACTAGTGTGAATAGCTCTGGCTGCAGGCACACTGGGGAGACGAGAGTTGATGTCTACCCCTGCCCCTCACTCTCCTCACTGCGGACAAGAAAGGACTTTCCAGAGCGTTCCAGATGGGCATCTTTATCCATTTAGAAGATGCCCACTCTGTAGCAGTTTCCTATGGACAAGGGAAAGAATCAAAGCAATGCAATTTCACTTGCAGACATGTCGTTTATTTGTTTTGAGTCCATGGGGAGTCTTCTAGTTAAACTGAAGATAGATTTGGAAATGGCCGAGTTCTCCAAACTGAGTCTTGCTGACTTGCAAGAGTGTGCAGGCAAAGTAATGCCTATTCCTGGCCTGTTCTTTGGCCTTTTTGCTGGGTGAGAGTCCCGGAAGTCTCCCAGCCGGCAGTAGGGGGCAGAAGTGGCCTGTGGCCTGACTGAGTTGTGCCACTTGGAAGCAGAGATGGGCACCAGGTGGCGGCAGCACTCCAGGGACGGGTGTGCAAAGCGGGCTTCTCCAGACTGGGAGGACCTCCACCGAAGCCATGCGCCTGCCTCTACTCAGGACCACAGATACTGCGTTCATGACAAATGAAATTCTCTCCTGTGTTCAAAATTTCCTGAAAAGTGATTTCATTTTCTTATTATGTTACTCCTTCATGGTCAGAGCATTTCTTTTAAAAACCTCATATATCTAATTTGTATTCGCCTTGCTGAATTCTAACTCACTGACCCCCTCACCCCATTAGATTTAAGGGCAGGTCTCCACCAGGGCCATTTAGCTATTTCTAACTTCCTCCATATGGCTTTTTTGGGGGATGAAAGTAAACGAATCATTAGAAAGGATTAAAAATAACAAATATCACAGATTGGATGAGTCCATAACAAATTGTAGGCTTGAAACCCACAGTGTGGTCAGGAGAGCTAATTATTTTTTTTTTCGTAAACCACGGCGGGAGGAGAACTTAGAGACCCCAAATTTTCATTCCTGATGGTTTTAGGTTAGGAATGGACGTACGCTAGCAACCCTCCCCCCGCGCCCCCATCCCTCTGGGAGTATCTGTACAAGGTATAAAGAAGGCTTGCTCTCAGAAGAGTTGGTCGGTACAGAGCACATCTGGCCATGTTCAAGGGCAGAGTACCCTGCTGCTCTCAGTGCCCTGGCTACTCTTGGTGGTCCTGCAGTCTGGGCCCCAGCCAGCCTCCCCTGCCACTGGATGGGGTAGAAGCCCCAGGAGAGGGGAAGGCTGCACTTGAAGTTAGGGCTGACCAGCAGGAAGTGTGGTGACCAGCTTTTAAGCTGTCCTTCCTGACACCACAGCCTCTGACCCAGAGCGACAGCCCCATCGTGCTGCTCCGAGATAAGCATGCCATTCGGAAAACTCTCACTGCCCTGGCCTTGGACCACAAGCCAGAGACCGTCCAGCTCATCACCCGGGACATGGTCCGGGAGCTCATGTGAGTACCTAGTGCCCAGAGCCTTTCCGCTGAGGACCTCTGCGTAGAGATGGGGAAACCCACCTGGTCTCATTCTGTCATTGCGGACCCCACCTCTTTCCTATTCATTTCCCCCCTTTTGTTTCTTGGTTCTCCTTTTTTCTCCAGTTTGGTTTCTTTTGTCTCTCCCCACCTTGTATCTATTACTGCCATTGCCCTTGATTCCCAGCTTCTTTCTCTTCCCTTTCTTCTGGCTGCCGTGGGTCCTATGGGGCTGGTAGAGGGGAGTTGCTTAGGGGTCCTCTCTGAGCCCCCATTAGTGCACTTTCCCATTGGTAAAGGGAAATGTCCAGATGAGTCACTTCCCTTTGGCTGCATCAAGAATAGGAAGCAAAGGGAAACTGACCAGATGCCTAATTAGCCCCTTGGCTTCTTCCCAGGCTCTGAGGCCAGAAGAGGAAATTCCCAAGGGCTCTTGGGTTCCTTTGGGATTAGCTCAGCATGGCTTCCTGACTGGAGCAGCCCCCTTGCTGGGGCCCCTCCTGTGGGGTTTAGGCCCAGCTCAGCCATGTGAAATGAGCCAACACCATCACTCAGTGGTTTAGCTCTTGTGCTAGTGCTTCATTCTCCAAACCATTCTTCCTACTCTGGCTCCACTCACTAAAAACTTGAATTCCCAGAAAATGCAGCCTGTGTCACAAGCTGGGGAGGCACGGCTGGGACACAGCTCCAGGAGCACTGTCTGGTCAGCTCTGGCATGAAATGGCCAGATGTGGTAGCAGCCCTGCAGGTACTCCTGGGGCCCAAGAAATGTCTCCTTCTTGGACTGGTCCAGTCCTAAAAAACACGTTGGAGGTGAAGTTGCTGGTGACTTGTCAGGGCTGCTGAGAGCAACGTGAGATGCTGTCTCAGATTTAGATCATTTTTTGTTATTCCAGATCCCAGATGTTTGGGGCCACGCCACCCAGTGAACCACAAGATCTTGGCTAAGCCTCAAGTCCACTCGCTCATTTGTCCACCTCCTGGACACCTCCCCTACACCAGTTTTTTTTTTTTTTTTTTTGCGGTACGCGGGCCTCTCACTGTTGTGGCCTCTCCCATTGTGGAGCACAGGCTCCGGACGCGCAGGCTCAGCGGCCATGGCTCACGGGCCCAGCCGCTCCGCGGCATGTGGGATCTTCCCAGACCGGGGCACGAACCCGTGTCCCCTGCATCGGCAGGCGGACTCTCAACCACTGCGCCACCAGGGAAGCTCCCCTGCACCAGTTTTATTGGAGGAAGTTTAACTTCCTGCCCCCTAGCCATGTACCTGTTAAATCACCTCACCCAGAAGCATCTTTATCCCCACCCCTCTGCTCCATCTTTAATGTGTGTCATTTGTTTGTAATCTTTATAATTATCTATTGGTTTGTTGAATGTGCTGGGCAGTTAGAAATGTCTATAGACATGTCTCTGACTATTGTTGATCAGAGAGTTTAATTAATATTTAGGGTTCAAAGCTTCTCTCTGGGCTGGATGCACAGGGATGCTTTTGTTTCTCACTGGCATCCACTTCATCCTTGTCTGGCATCCCCTTGCTCTTTTTATGTCATCCTTGAGGAATCATCTATTTTAAAATTTCAATTCAACAACTTTATTATGAGTCCTCAGTCTGTGCCCAGCACTGTGCCAGACTCTGGGCTGCCTGTGGGGTTAAGACAGAGTCCGTATCCTGGAGGAGCTTGTGATCCAGCAAGGGAAACAGAAGTTGCCCACAACACTGGCAGGGAGAGCAGAGGGAAGGAGGTGGTCTATGTATGTATACATGGGGGAGGGTCATACATGGCGACGCAGAGAAGGTAGCATATGAACTGGACTTTTAGCAAAAGTCCTTAAACTGTCCCTTCTTTAGCCCGTGACGCTACTCCACCCTTGCCTGGGACCGCTTTTCCCCAGTGGACCCGTTGCGCAGTTGGCTGTCTCTCCTGCCCTTGCCCGAGTCCCTGCAGGCGGGTGGGCAGTGATGAGGGGCGGGGAGGAGAGCCGAGCAGCCTGCAGTGTGATGCTGAGAGCTTGCCCTTCCCTCCCCTCCCCTCCCTAATTTTGTTCAATCCTTGTGTCAGCATCCCCACCAAGGACCCCTCCGGGGAGTCCCTTATCATGAGCCCTGAGGAGTTTGAGCGGATCAAATGGGCATCCCACGTCCTGACTAGAGAAGAACTCAAGGCCAGGGAGCAGGCCTTCAAGGAGGAGAAGGAAGCCATTGTGGTAGCTACCCCCGTCCCCCATCTATGCAGAGGGGGGTTGAAGAGAAGGGCTGGGGAGAGGCCAGCTTCCCACAAGACTGGGAGCTCTAGTTAGGGGACCCTGAAATGGGGCGTGAACGTGCTAAAGAGGACATGTTGTAGAATTAAGAGTGGGTGTGGGGAGGAACCGCAGGGTGGCGGGAAGGGTGAGGAAGCCAGGCTGAGAAACCCCTGGGCTCTGACAGTGCGGTGGGGTGAGGCGAAACTCATCTGGGGTCAACCGTGGCAGCCGGGCTAGTGCCCAGGGCACAGAGCACAGGGAGTAACCCCCCACTAATCCCGACGTGGCTCCCATAGGACGCAGTGACCACACGCAAGAAGATCATGAAACAGAAGGAAATGGTTTGGAGGACCAGCAAGAAGCTCAACAATCTGGAGGAGGTGGCCAAGGACAGGGCCCAGAACCTCCTTCAGAGAGCCAGGCAGCTGCGGATGGAGCAGGTAGAGGAGCTGAAGGACATGAGCAAGGTGAGCTCTCCGTTCTCCCTCCCTCCTCCTATCTCTCTTTCTCTCTCTTTATTTTGTTTTTTTAATTTAATTTATTTATTTTTGGCTGCATTGGGTCTTCGTTGCTGTGTGCAGGCTTTTCTCTAGTTGCGGTGCTTGAGCTTCTCATTGCGGTGTCTCCTCTTGTTGCAGAGCACGGGCTCTAGCCGCCCAGCTTCAGCAGTTGTGGCTCACGGGCTCTGGAGCACAGGCTCAGTAGTTGTGGCGCACGGGCTTAGTTGCTCCACGGCATGTGGGATCTTCCCGGATCAGGGCTTGAACCCGTGTCCCCTGCATTGACAGGTAGATTCTTAACCACCGCGCCCCACCAGGGAAGTTCTATCAAGCTTCCTTTTTTTTTTTTTTTTTCCCCCCGTTGGCCGTGCCACACAGCTTGCGAGATCTTAGTTCCCTGACCAGGGATCAAATCCATGCCCCCTGCAGTGGAAGCACAGAGTCTTAACCACTGGACCGCCAGGGAAGTCCTCCCTCCTCTTATCTCTTATTCACACACCTGACAGCATGGGCTCCAGCTGGAGACAGGGTGCAGGGGTGAAAGGTCAGGGTCTGGCCTTGGCAGGGGAACGGGGTGGAGAGCTGCACTTGCCACGTGCCTGCTGTGTGACCTTCGGCAAGTCACTTGCCCTCCCTGAGCCTCACTTCAGTTGTAAAATGAGGGTGGTGAAACTACTTAGCAGAATTATTGGCAGGATTAAATATGCTAATATATGGGAGAGGCTTTGCGAACTGTGGGTCGATAAATGCATGTGAGGATGTTACTTGTATCTTTATCCTGCTAGTTCAATTCTGGCCACATATGGTGGTCCCAGGCAATTGGGTTCTTTTTGTCGTGTTCAAAGTGCTTCCCTTAGCTGAGAGCGTAAAGACCAGAGGCTCATTTGGAATTCTATTGTGTAACTCAGTTGCATGTGGCTCACTTCCTGGCCAAATGAAAAATGCTGACTCCCCAGCCCCTTCATCTACAGTTTCTGTCTCTCAGGTAAATCTTCTCTACTTCCTTTTATTTTCCAAAGCTTTTACTCCATAGTTCCTATTGATGGCTCATGGTTTTTCATTCCATTATGTGTCATGTTGGGCTCTTCTAGTTTAAAAAACTAGTGGCTTGGCCTCTGCAAGAATGTTTGTTTCCCCGAAGTGTAGAACAGCGGGTCTTCACTTGGGGTTCATGGGTCTCTAAGGGGGGACCATGAACTTCTGAAGTTTTATGGAAATTTTGTGTGTACAGATGCAAATGAATTTTATGGAGGAGAAAGCCCATAGCTTTCATCATATTCCCAAAGCGTGATCCATGACCCTCCAAACACTAAGATCCAATACCCTGAAAGACGCTATTGTTTTGTTTTGTTTTTTTTTTTGCGGTACGCGGGCCTCTCACTGTCGTGGCCTCTCCCGTTGCGGAGCACAGGCTCCGGACGCGCAGGCTCAGCGGCCATGGCTTACGGGCCCAGCCGCTCTGCGGCCTGTGGGATCCTCCCAGACCGGGATACGAACCCGTGTCCCCCGCATCGGCAGGCAGACTCTCAACCACTGCGCCACCAGGGAAGCCCCGACACTATTGCTTTTCTGGGCTTGTGAGCACACTCAATAGGATTCTGCTCCCATTTCTCCCCGCTCCCACTTCCATATCCCCGTGATGCATTCCCGCCCCCATCCTTACTCCCAGGCCTAGTACCACAACTTTATTTCCACTCCCCAGATCATCCTCAATGCCAAGTGCCATGCCATCCGGGATGCCCAAATTCTGGAGAAGCAGCTGATCCAAAAAGAGCTGGATGCAGAGGAGAAACGGTTGGATCAGATGATGGAGGTGGAGCGGCAGAAATCCGTTCAGAGGCAGGAGGAGCTGCACAGAAAGAGGCGGGAAGAGAGTATCCGGTAAAGAGATGGCTTTGGCACCTTCCTCTCTTAGTCATTTCCATGTGTCTTTAGGTCCATATAGCCTTGCAAAGGGGGAAGACATGAGAAATGGTCATTATCCTCCTCTGTTATCATCTCAAAACCTTTATGGAGTGATTCAGAGAACCACAGAACTTCTTAAAACTTATTTCCAAGATCACAACAGGTGCTTCATAATCTGGCCCCAATTCAGCCTCATTTTGCACCATTTTCTGCCATCCATTCTATGAGGCTTTCCTTCATTTCCCCCAACATGCCAGGTCTTGACAAAAGCTCATGACTTTTGTTGTTTCCTCTCCTTTGAATACCCTTCTCTTTCCTTTCCCCCCGAAAAACGCGCTCTCATCTTTTAGTATGTAGCTTTGCCGTCTCCTCCCCTGAGAAACCTCCCTCACTTCACCTGACAGGCTTTAGGGCTCCCTTCTCTGGGTCCCGCCACACCCTCTTTATACTCTGGCACACCCCTCCTTGCACTGTGGCTCCCTGACCCTCACCAGGCTGTATGCTCACTGAGGACAGGGTCCCTGTCTTATTCATTTCTGTAGCTTCTGGACCTACCAGAGTGCTTGGACTGTAGTAGGTGCTTAATACGTGTTAGAATGAATAAATTCAGTCCCCTTCATTTTGCAGGAAAGGACAAGTCCCAACGCAGGTAAATTATAGAATCATAGTATCCCGGATTTAGAACGCCAACTATATAATTGAAGAATTACCTCTATAAATAGTCCTTGTAAAAAAATAGTCATTGCACCACACTGAGTGGCAGTTCTTTCTCCCCATCTGTATTCCGTTCTCATGTACCATTCATCTTTGTACTTCTAGTAGGTACCTGGCTCACTATAGCAGGCTCCCAATAAAAGTTTATTTCATGGCCAAGTGGCTCTTCATTTTTTGCATAAACAGTTCCAATGAAAGGAAAATCCCTGCCTTTTCAGCAGCTCTAATGATTTGACCTGGCCCTTATATTGAGTCTAAACCTGCTTCCATGTAACTCTTTTACTCATTGCTCTAGTGTATTTCATCTGGAGTCATTCAAGAGGGCTCTATCTTTATTTATTTATTTATTTGCGGTACGCGGGTCTCTCACTGTTGTGGCCTCTCCCGTTGCGGAGCACAGGCTCCGGACGCGCAGGCTCAGCGGCCATGGCTCACAGGGCCAGCTGCTCTGCGGCATGTGAGATCTTCCCGGACCCGGGCAGAAAGAGGGCAGGAAGGCTGGGAGAGTGGGAGAAGACACAGATTACGATAAGAATCTACGGGAAGGAGTACGAGATTGACATTCAGATAGAGCTCTTGGGATTCCCTGGTGGCGCAGTGGTTAAGAATCCTCCTGCCAATGCAGGGGACACGGGTTCGAGCCCTGGTCCGGAAAGATCCCACATGCCGCGGAGCAACTAAGCCCACGAGCCACAACTACTGAGCCCGCGAGCCACAACTACTGAAGCCCGTGTGCCTAGAGCCCGTGCTCTGCAACAAGAGAAAAGTACAATCTATGAAAGAAAAAAATCAATAAAGTAGACTGCATGAAATTAAAAAAAAACCAAAAAACAGTGAGCCCCAGAACCAGGAGTTCAGACGGAAGAGGACCAACCTGCCAGGACCCTCTGGGGAAGGACTTTGGTCTGGGTTCGTGAAGCATAGCCATGTTTAGGGGGCACTTGTCACATTGTTCCTACGATGCCTCCCATCTTGGGGGTTATTTGGGTGGAGGTTAGAACAGAGAGACACAGACCCTTGGTTTCTAAGACACCGTGGCACTGTTTCTTCGCAGAGGAAGACGGCACATTGTGGAACAGATGGAAAAGAAGCAGGAGGAGCGATCGCTGCTTGCCGAGCAGCAGCAACAGGATAAGGAGCAGATTCGGGCGTATATGGAGCAGCTCCAAGAGGAGGATCTAAGGGTAACAGGGCTGCACAGATAATGCCAAGTTCCACCGGCAACAGCAAAAAAGCCCTCCAACACTGTGGGGCTTGAGCGTGTGGGCTGATGTGCCGTCAGGTACATGCTCATTTCACATCGTCGTCACCATCAATTTTTAATTGCCTTATGAAACATTTGTTTGGCTGTGGAGTCATGCTGGGGGAGGAGCAGTGATTTGGATACCGTCCCTGCCTTCCTGGGACTTGGGGTCCAGGACTGACATATCCGTGTGAATGGACACATGAAGGAAAGATATGGCTACATGCTTTGCACAGATAAACATAGGGATGTTTTATTGTCTTCCCTCAATTATCTAGGGATATTATAGACTTTGTAGGTGAACAGAAGCAGTGTCTTAGTTCTAGACTCGCTGCTGTTGCCTCATCCCAAGTACATTGCATCCCAGTGTCATTAATTGTGTTGAGGAGTCAAACCCTTTTTTCCTGTTAGCCTAACTAAAATTAGTAAGCATATCCATTGCAAAAGTAATGATGACACATCTGTTCAGACCAGGTAGACTTAAACAAATCTTCTTCTATTGGCCTCATCTGATCTGTTGCAGTATACAAAGGCCCCTGGCATAGCGAGGTACATGGCAAGCATTTGGGGCATTTATTCTTTTTTCCCCTCAATTTTTCACTTTAAAAAAATTTTATACACACAGACAAGTTGAAAGAACTGTACCACACCCATCAATGCTTCACCTAGATTTAGTGGTTGTTAATCTACCTGAGCCGCTTGTCTCTTTTAGATGTATATACATATTTTGATATTGTTAAACTATTTGAAAGTAAGTTGCCAGCATCCTGACACTTTGCTGCTGAATGCTTCAGCCTGTATCTCTGAAGAAGGACATTTGCTTACAAGTCAACAACACCTTTATCAACAAAATTAGAATCCAATGATTCTATAATATCATTTCATATTTACTCTACACTCAAATTTACTCAGTTGTTACAAAAATATATTTTCTTTCGTCCAAACCAGGATTCAATCAAGGTTCACGCATTGCATTCACTAAGTCTTTTAAGTCTTATTTTGATCTAGAAGAGTTCCCTCACTCATTCATTTTCATAGCACTGATACTTTGAAGCATCCAGGACATTTGACTTGAAGAATGTCCCACATTCTGATTTGTCTGATTATTTCCTCATGGTGCCATTTAACTTGTGGAACACGTATTCTTTTATTGTTCTCCTCCTTCCCCATGTTTATGGGTGATTGAGTTGTCATCTCCCAGTGAATTTGATGGTGAGGAGTGACAGGGGGCCCTGAAGGATCTCATGGGGGGCCTTGTAATTATGAGGGCTTCTCAAGCACTTGCAGTATGAGGGTCTGTGTGAGGGCTGGGAGGCTGATAACCAGATGGTCAGGGAAGATGAGGGGCAGGCAGCCTTGTGAACTGCTTGAGAAGGGGAGCAACAGGGCCACGAAGACAGACAAGACCTGGCCAAGCTCCTGGCTCAGGAGAGAGAGGGAAAGGGACAGGAAGGACAGGTCTGGGGTAGATATGCAGGAGACTGGAAAATCCAAATTGACTGTGGGGAATGGGCATTGGTGGGTTCATTGAGAAAGTTCCAGGTGTCACTGAGTCAACACAATTACTCCAGTGTTAGGTCATTGTCCTTTTCTCGTCCTTCTAGGCACTCCCTGAGTCTCCAGGAAGTATCATTGGGCAGAGGTAGAAACCTCTGCCTCCCCAGCCTAGAACTGCATCATCTCCAGGTGATGCAAGGGCAGCTTTCCCCACCTTGCTAGCAAGATGGAGAGAGCGAAGGGAGTTTTCTGGGGTTGCTTCACGATGGCTTCAAAGATGAGAAGCCGGGGAAGTCCTTTGGTTTCTTGGAAATGAAATGAACCCACAAAAACAACAAACCAAAAAGTAAATAAATAGGCAAAGAAGTAAGTAAATATATGATTATATGTATGTCATAGATCAGAAGTCAGCAGCTTTTCTAGCTTTGAGGGTCAGTGGGATTAAATACTGCCTGGGGTACCAATGGCACGTGTAAAACTGATGGGGAGAAGGTAGGAAGGAAAGGAAGAAAGGGAAAAGGGGAAAAAAGAGTGTGGGAGTTGGAGTGTCAGGAGGGGAACTGTGGCGTAAGCAAGGAGGCAGGTGCTTGGAGGGTGAGGGGATGCTGGCGGCCGTGACTCAGGCACCACGTGGACCTTGGGGGAGGCACACAGCACTGTGCTGGTCTGGTTCAGGAGGCTTCCTGGAGGAAAGAGCCCTGAACTGGGCAGTGAGCCAAGCTGGGGGAGGGTCAGCAGTGTTGCCTGGGATGCATCAGGGCAGAAGCTGGGCTGAGGAGGAACTGGGAGGCCAGGTAGCGGTTAGTCTTTGAAGAAATGGAAGGAGCGGGAAGCAGTGTGGGAGGTGGGGTGAGTTGATGGGTAGGAGAGTTTGAAGCAAGGAGTCCAAGTTTGAGACGGTAGGGAGGCCACTGCCCAAGGTCCCAGTGCCCCTCCACATTGGGACCTGAGGATGTGCTCAGAAGTGGTCTGATCATTGGGAGCTTTCAAAGGCTCAGGCTCATTCCTCAGAAGGGATCTTGTCACTCAGGGAGATTGGGACTCTGATGTCCATCACTCATTGTTTTTCTCTCTGAGGTTTTTTCTCTATCTCACTCGCCACTCACCTTGGCCCCCTCTTCCCTGCCTCATTATTGAGTATTTGCTGTTTCCCTCTCAGTATTGGGAAAGAGAAGAAGTGTTACACATGGTCCCTGTCCTCTGGCTGGGACAGAATGAACACACAGGAAGCGAATGGGATCCTCACGGCAACGTACGATCAAGTCCGAGGAGGTGTGGCACCATCTTAAGTGCAAAGGGAATTCAGAAATGCAGAGAGAATGAAAACTTGGGGCAATCAAGTAAGAGCTCCAGAGAAGATTGGAACTTTAGTTTAGACAGACCAGGTTCCAAAATTCTGACTCTGGAGTTCATTAGCTGTATGGCCCTGGGCGAGTTGCTTAAACTCTGAGCCTCAGTTTTTCCACCTGTACAAGAAAGATAACAAGGACTACCTTTCAGGGTTTTTGGGGTACATTTAGGTGCTAGAGGTAGGTTATATAAAGTGTCTTATGAATAAAAAGTACTCAATTAGAGCAATACTCTATTTGTTTTTAACATCTTTATTGGGGTATATAATTGCTTTACAATGGTGTGTTAGTTTCTGCCCCATAACAAAGTGAATCAGTTATACATATACATATGTTCCCATATCTCTTCCCTCTTGCGTCTCCCTCCCTCCCAAATACTCTATCTATTTTAATCATCACTATTGAACAGAGACCAAAAGTTTGGGTTTGAATAAGGGAAGGAAATTGAAGGCAGGAGGAAAGCATAATGAACAAAGGATAGGATTTTGCCTGACATGGGGGAGACGCTGAGTAGAATTTTAAGAGCCTCCACTTCCTGAGAGTACATAGAGATCCCCAGTGTCAGGGGCTGCTGCAAAGTCAAGGTGAATGAAGACTGCAAAGGGCCATTTGGCTGGAAGAGGTCATTGATGACCCTTGAAAGAACAGCTTTAATCAAGGGCAGTGACTGGAGCTAGACTTCAGAGTGTGCATCTCTCTCCCTGCCTCCATCTGTGTCTCTCCATCCCGAGAGGCCAGTATCTTTTGATCTTTCCCCTTCTACTCTGATGCTCTCTTCCTTCGGTGGCAGGACTTGGAACGAAGACACCAGCAAAAGCTGAAGATGCAGGCTGAGATCAAACGCATCAATGACGAAAACCAGAGGCAGAAAGCAGAGCTACTGGCTCAGGAGAAGCTGGCAGACCAGATGGTGATGGAATTTACCAAGAAGAAGATGGTAGGGACCTGCTTACCGGTGCCTGGGACTTCTGAGCGGGAATGGGGTGTCTGTCTCAGGGATATGCAGGCATGAGAACTACGCTAACGCAACAGAAGGTAGTTACGTCATCATCCTAAAATTCATGTCCTTAGTTCAAGGGCCTGGCTTCGTTTTCTCTTCAACTTGGCCAGTCCCCTTGTTCATTACCAGAGAGTAGCCTGGAAAGGACACCCCAATTAGGGTATTATTGTCCTTGTTAACACCTTTGATCAGAAGTTGGGGTGAGGGTCAGGTGCAGGCAGGGAAGAAAATGAAAACTATTGGTGAAAGTAAAGTTTTCGTGGATTCCTCATGACCTGGATAATTATATCTTCAGTAATCAATCATGGGTCAGCTGCCCCATAAACTTCTTGTGAAAATTCCTATATTGGGCATCCATCCTATACTGGATGGCTCATCCTATACTGAAGGCTCAGAAAATAGAGCCTTCAACCACCACCCCCTGTAGTACTTATAAGAACAAATGCACCTTGGAACAGGGAGCAATACCCTTGAACAGTTATAGGGAGATGCAGCTCATGAATGTGTGGACTCATTCTGGGGCAAGAATGAGTAATGGCATGATTGGGGTCTGTGAGGAATGGAGGGCAAAAGAAAGCTTTTAGGCATGGTTTGGATGGAGTGAGCATGGATTTCTATAAGAAGAGAAGGAAAGACTTGAGCTGGCAGGAAAGTTATTCAACTCCTCATGCGTGGGTCCTGCCTTCCCTACTAGGTTTGAGGTTCCATGATGATACCATACTTCTCTATGGTAGGGATTCTTAATTATGGGCAGGGGGAGGGTGTGGGTGCAATTGGAAAAGGCATATTTGATATACCTCTATACTGCAAATGCAAACGATAGAAAATGAAGCTCAGCAAAGCTCATTTATTGGCTTTGGCTTCCTTACTGGATGCCAGGGATATGCAGGCAACAGAGTGAGAACGCGAGACTGGGGACACGGGGGTTCCAGCATAATAACAATCACACAACTACCATTAATCAAGCATTTAGTCTGTACACAGGCTCTGTGCTGAGGGCTTTGTGTGTTGTCTTATCTAGTCGTTACAACAGCCTTGTGAACCTAGTCACTGACTGATTGAAAAGATCCCGAATGCTTCAATGTGTGTCCAGCATCAGACAGGCTGAATGTACCTAGAGTAATGCTATGTACAACGTACGGAACTCAGCAACTGTTTCTCTGAATGGGCGAAGGTGGTGATAATAAGCCAGTCACGTGTAGGAATTGGTGAACAGTTTCACTGGCTGCAGCAGACAGTCTCTGGTGGTTGTGATGGGAAACGAGGTAGCGAGATGATGGAGAGCTGAGAGCAGTTGTTGGGAATGCCTTGGATCTTGAGCAGAGCTGCAAGTGTGGGATGATGAGGAATTGCCATTGATTTCTGAGCGGGAGAGGAATATGTCTTGTCTTCATACATGAAAATGTCATTGGCAGGAGAACCTGGGAGAGGCAGGAAACTGGCAAAGGGATCGGGCACTTGGGCATGCCCACAGCCCACCAGAAGAATCCAAGTGTATCACAAGCCCTTCCCTGACCTCACAGTGGTCTCTGTTCTTACAGCCGGGGCTGCCGCCTTAGAGCTAAAGGCAGAGATTGGTGGTGGAAGCCTCCAGAGTTCCCTGCCCTGCCATCTAGGGCAACGTGGAGCAGAGAGACCAGCTTGACACACAGCCAGCTGTGCACAGCTCACAAGCTGACAACTCATTGGGTGCACAGAAGTCTGGAAAGGTGGAACAAGGCTAAGGAGCATTCTTTGTGGGATGATCACATTTCCACCCAACCTAAGCCATTATTAGTCTTATGACTAACCAAGAATCATAGTTGGGAAGCGGTGTATAGAAAGCTTTTAGGGATATGTCTGCTTTTTCAGAGAAGTGGCAAAGGGAGCTAATTTTGATAGTTCATTCCTTAGGTATCTGCTAACCACTGGGGGGCCGCACATCGCACGGTTGGCCATTTGCCCAAAAGGACTAATGAGATAACTTCCACCTCCTGTACTTTACAAGACAGACAGGAAGCCACAGTTGTTATTTCTAGAAACTTGGCCCAGCAGCCTTGCAACTTGGAAATTGTGAAGTAGCGGAGAGAGCATGAAGGCTGGGCTCACCTGCATTTGAATCCGTTTGGTAGTTTACTAGCTGTGCCATCTTAGACAGGACCCTTGAATTCTATGCACATCAGTTTCTTTATAATATCAATCTAATGAGATGTTGTGAGGACCACCGGGGATATTACAGGAGAAGGCATTTTGTAAGCAACGAAGCATCTTACAAATGCTGATTATTTTCATGTCAATGCATTGCTAGTCATTTTGCCCTACCTTAAAAGGAGTCAGGAAGGGGCAGGGGGGATATTGAATAGACAAGGGTCTCAGTTTCTCTCTGCAAGCCTGGGGCAATGGGAGCCATGCTGTGAGGCCTTTTCTTCCTGGCAGGCTCGAGAAGCAGAGTTTGAGGCTGAGCAGGAGAGAATCCGGAGGGAGAAAGAGAAGGAGATCGCCCGCCTGAGGGCAATGCAGGAGAAGGCCCAGGATTACCAGGCAGAGCAGGTACCTATTCAGTCTCAGCTTCTCTCGGCCTCTCCCATCCCCTTAACTATTCCTTTGACAGCCTGTAGAATGGTCTCAAGGGTGAGGGTATAGAAGAGAGGATGCAAGTTATCTCGACTTCAGTAGCTGGAGGACGGAGAGATGGGCCTGCTTCCAAGCCCATGGCAAGCAAGGATCGAGAAGTGTATTACGTGCTTAAGGTCCAAGAGAAAGATTTTGGCTGCCACATAAAGAACTTTCAACCTTAACTAACCACTGAAATGTGTCACCAGAGGAAACTGTGCCATCTCCATCATTAGCAGTCATTAAAGTTAGAAGCAATCGCAGGACAGCCGGGAGGTGTTTCATGTATAGGGAGAGAACTGGAATGAGCTGGGGGTGGGGGAAGGACAAGATGACCCCTCAGGGTATCTTCTGACCTGAAAGTTCTATGACAGGATTCCCTTTATTCTTTCCTAGCATAACCCTGCTGCTAGAGAAATTCGGGGGGCTTCTCAAAGCAAGCTGGGGCAGAGTCCGAAGTAGGTGTCTTCCTAAAGGGACCTGAGGTTACTTTGCATCCTCACTGGTCTCCCCGCCCTCTCCTTTCCCAGGATGCCTTGCGGGCCAAACGCAACCAGGAGGTTGCCGACAGAGAGTGGCGCAGAAAGGAAAAGGAAAACGCACAGAAGAAGATGGAAACTGAGGCCAAACTGCGAAAAAGTCGGCAAGAACAGGTGGCTTTCAAGGAGCACGCTCTGGCCGTTCAGGTGCAACGGGACCGGGATGAGTTCGAGAGGATTCTTCGGTAGGAGGAGCTGGGAACCTCTGCTTCCCTTCCTGGTACTGTGGCAGGGATGGTCCGTACTGGGTGGAGAGGCAATTTCTGGCATGTCCACGGACAGGTGTGCATCCACCTTGACCAGGTTGGTGGGGTCATTCTAACTAGATGGATAATTGAAATATTTCAAAGACACTTGAGCCAAGAATTTTATTAAAGAATTGGAAAATAGCACCTACCTGGAAGTGATTAAGGAATTGGTTATTATAGGGATTATTTCCCCGGGAGCATTAAAAGTGTAAGTAAAGGTATAAATCTGGTCTCTTCTGCCCTCCCCACCTCCATGTCCCTCGACAAGTTTGGGCTGAAACTGCAGCAGGGGAGGTTGAAGAGAGAGGGAGAGAAGAACTCACACGCTCAGGGTTGCGAGTCATCAGAGCAGGGCTTTGAGGGAGGTCTTTTGACAAATATGTACTGAGCACGTAAAGTCAAGGCTCTGTGTTGGATGCTATGGGAGATATTAGAGATGAATAAAACACCATTCCTGCCCAGTCATCTAAGAAGGATGTCAGAGACTCGTATTTGGATGGGCTTCACCTGTATTTCTCCATCTTTCTGGCCTTGTCAGCTCTTTATCCTTTTATTTTTGTTCTCTATGTTGGCTTAGTTATAATTCCAACACATAAGTGGAAGTTAAGTGTTCACATCTCTCACTGTCTGTCTCCCTTCTCCTACCCCAAAGCAGTGAGCAGTCTCAGTAGTTCTACTTTCTACCAGTTAGATCTTCCACCACCAGACCTGGCCCCTGGGACGTTCTACTGGCTCTAAGTGTTCTGGCCTAACTGGGAAAGACTCTCTTCTTGCTCTGGTCCAGACTCTATAACATCAAAAACATTTTTAAAGGAAACAAACAAGGGAATCCCCTGGCTGTCCAGCGGTTAGGACTCGGCACTTTCACTGCCAGGCCCATTTTCGATCCCTGGTTGGGGAACTAAGATCCTGCATGCTGTGCAGTGCAGCCATTAAAAAATAATAAAATTAAAAAAATCATAATAAAATAGGAAATAAACCAAACAAAATTTTAATTAGGGTGGAGGGCTACAAAAATTACAGAAGTTATGCTCAGATAAGTAGAGATTGAGTGAGGCAGCCTATCTTTCTTTTTTTTTTATACAGCAAGTTCTTATTAGTTATCCTTTTTTTTTGTTTGTTTGTTTTTGTTTCTTGCGGTATGCAGGCCTCTCACTGTTGTGGCCTACTCCCGTCGCGGAGCACAGGCTCCGGACGCGCAGGCTCAGCGGCCATGGCTCACGGGCCCAGCCGCTCCGCGGCATGTGGGATCTTCCCGGACCGGGGCACGAACCCGTGTCCCCTGCATCGGCAGGCGGACTCTCAACCGCTGCGCCACCAGGGAAGCCCAGTTATCCATTTTATACATATTAGTGTATATATGTCAATCCCAATCTCCCTATTCATCCCACCACCACCCCATCCCTCTGCCACTTTCCCCCCTTGGTGTCTATACGTTTGTTCTCTACGTCTGTGTCTCAATTTCTGCCCTGCAAATCAGTTCATCTGTACCATTTTTCTAGGTTCCACATATATAAATTAATATACAATACTTGTTTTTCTCTTTTGGACTTACTTCACTCTGTGTGACAGTCTCTAGATCTATCCATGTCTCTACAAATGACCCAAGTTTGTTCCTTTTTATGGATGAGTAATATTCCATTGTATATATGTACCACATCTTCTTTATCGATTCCTCTGTTGGTGGACACTTAGGTTGCTTCCATGACCTGGCTATTGTAAATAGTGCTGTAATGAACGTTGTGTCTTTTTGAATTATGGTTTTCTCTGGGTATATGCCCAGTAGTGGGATTGCTGGGTCATATGGTAATTCTATTTTTAGTTATTTAAGGACCTCCATACTGTTCTCCATAGTGGCTGTATCAATTTACATTCCCACCAACAGTGCAAGAGGGTTCCCTTTTCTCCACACCCTCTCCAGCATTTGTTGTTTGTAGATTTTCTGATGATGCCCATTCTAACCGGTGTGAGGTGATACCTCATTGTAGTTTTGATTTGCATTTCTCTAATAATTAGTGATGCTGAGCAGCTTTTCACGTGCCTCTTCGCCATCTGTATGTCTTCTTTGGAGAAATGTCTGTTTAGGTCTTCTGCCCATTTTTGGATTGGGTTTTTTTTTTTTTTTAATATTGAGCTGCATGAACTGTTTATATATTTTGGAGACTAATCTTTTGTCCGTTGATTTGTTTGCAGATATTTTCTCCCATTCTGAGGGTTGTCTTTTCATCTTGTTTGTAGTTTCCATTGCTGTGCAAAAACTTTTAAGTTTCATTATGTCCCACTTGTTTATTTTTGTTTTTATTTCCATTATTCTAGGAGGTGGATCAAAAAAGATCTTGCTGTGATTTATGTCAAAGAGTGTTCTTCCTATGTTTTCCTCTAAGAGTTTTATAGTGTCCAGTCTTACATTTAGGTCTCTAATCCATTTTGAGTTTATTTTTGTGTATGGTATTAGGGAGTGTTCTAATTTCATTCTTTTACATGTAGCTGTCCAGTTTTCCCAGCACCACTTATTGAAGAGGCTGTCTTTTCTCCATTGTATATCCTTGCCTCCTTTGTCATAGATTAGTTGACCATAGGTGTGCAGGTTTATCTCTGGGCTTTCCATCCTGTTCCATTGATCTGTATTTCTGTTTTTGTGCCAGTACCACATTGTCTTGATTACTGTAGCTTTGTAGTATAGTCTGAAGTCAGGGAGTCTGATTCCTCCAGCTGTGTTTTTTTCCCTCAAGACCACTTTGGCTATTCGGGGTCTTTTGTGTCTCCTTACAAATTTTAAGATTTTTTTGTTCTAGTTCTGTAAAAAATGCCATTGGTAATTTGATAGGGATTACATCGAATCTGTAGATTGCTTTGGGTAGTATAGTCATTTTCACAATATTGATTCTTCCAATACAAGAACATGGTATATCTCTCCATCTGTCTGTAACGTCTTTAATTTCTTTCATCAGTGTCTTATAGTTTTCTGCATACAGGTCTTTTGTCTCCTTAGGTAGGCTTATTCCTAGATATTTTATTCTTTTTGTTGCTATGGTAAATGGGAGTGTTTTCTTAATTTCTCTTTCAGATTTTTCATCATTAGTGTATAGGAATGCAAGAGATTTCTGTGCATTAATTTTGTACCCTGCAACTTTACCAAATTCATTCATTAGCTCTAGTAGTTTTCTAGTGGCGTCTTTAGGATTCTCTATGTATAGTATCATGTCGTCTGCAAACAGTGACAGTTTTACTTCTCCTTTTCCAATTTGAATTCCTTTTATTTCTTTTTCTTCTCTGATTGCCATGGCTAGGACTTCCAAAGCTATGTTGAATAATAGTGGTGAGAGTGGACATCCTTGTCTTGTTCCTGATCTTAGAGGAAATGGTTTCAGTTTTTCACCATTGAGAACGATGTTGCCAGCCCTAGCTTTAAGTTCAATCTCACCTTTTTCTAGGTTAGCATCTGGACCTAGGGTCTCCAGGGCCGTGTGACCACCACAGTGGGCATCTCCAAGTGCTAGGAGCATCTCTTCCATGGCCAGCATTCCAACTTTTCTTACTTCAAGAGCATGGCCTCCTCTATGGCCTATATATGGACTTCCTGCTTCTGGACAGAGGGATGCCTTTAACTGTCAGCCTGTTGACTAAGCAGAAATAGCTGACCTTCCCTACCCAATGGCTCTTAGAAATGCCTGGAAGCTTTCAAAGAGTACTGGTGCCCAGGAGCCAACTCCAGAGATTCTCAGTTAACTGGTCTGGGGTGAGGCCCAGGCATCAGTAGTTTTGAAAGCCCCGAGAGGATTGTAATGCAGCCAGCCTCCAGGATCCCTGCCCCAGCCCTGTGAAATTACCAGGCCCTTCCCTGTTTAGATTTCCAATCGCCTGCCACCCCAGGGGCTCTCTAGTGACACATACAGTTTCCCCATTTCCACCCTGTTTCACATAATGTGAAACAATAAAAAAACCTGTTCTCTATATAGGAAAATAATGGCAAGGCAAGGAGGAGAATCTTTCTGCTTTCACAGATGTGTCCGAGCAGTGGGGATTTGGTGTATAAGTACAGAGGGGCAAGGAAGTCAGCAGTTTTCTTCTGATAAACCTGGAAGGTATAGAATTTTAGGAGGTGTCTACATGGTGTAAAAGAGCTGCTGAGCACCGAGAGGACATGCCATGCATGGTGGAGCTTGGAAGATAGCTAGAGGGAAATGAGTCTGTGAAGTGGTGCTTTTGGTTGGGGTATGAGTGACCCCAGCTGAGAGGTCCTGGCCTAAGGTGATTTTACATTTAGTTTTTGTTTTTGATTACATTGAGGAAGAAAGAAGGAGTTAGCTCAGGATGGCCTATGACTGCATTTCCTCTGAGATGTGAATACATTTCATCTGAGTTTTTTTTCTGGGAACATCTGGCCTACGTTAGCCGTTTTCCTTCTGATGTCAGGGTTCGTGAAGTTTTCTTGTGGAAGAGGCTCCTGAGAGTAGTAAGAAAAATCAGAGATAACAGGCTAAGTTCCTTCTTCTTCCAGCAACTAAGAACCAGCATTGCAGATTTTACAACTTCTTTGAACTTCCTAAACATCCTCTTTGTTGGTTTTGTTAATGTGATTATTATTGTTAGTGGAAAGGAAGGAAGAGAGAGAGAAAGAAAGCTATCTCAGAGCAAGCTGGAGAGGAGTTAGGCATCCTTATAGGAGAGAAGAGTAGGAACAATAGCTTCCAGTGGGTGACATCCTGGCCGTAGGGCCAGTTACAAAATTTGCAGGGCTCAGTGAAAAACGAGAATGTGGTGCCCTTTGTTCAACAATTAAGAATTTCAGAACAGTGACAGCAGAGCCTTAGCTCTCCGGGCCCAAGCGTTGGGCCCTTCTAAACATGCCCATGGCATAGAGTCACAAGCCATTAACCCGGGCCTGGCTGGGATCAGCCTTTGGGGCTGATCTCTGAGCCGCAGAAGTGAAGGGCCTGAGTGTGGAGGGCCTTGGTCTCTGCAGCGTGTCCTAGGACGAGCCTACCCAACAGCTGCCCCAAAGACTTCCCTGGGCTGGGACAGCTCAGCCTAGCCCATTCGACCGTGTCCCTCCTCTAGGGCTCAGAGAGAGCAGATTGAAAAGCAGCAGCTGGAGGAGGAGAAAAAGGCCATGGGGCGCTTACAGTATGCCAATGAGCTCCAGCGCCAGGTGCGGGAGAACCAGCAGAAGCAGTTGCAGGACCGGATCGCCACCTTCGAGGAGGGCCGGCGCCTCAAAGAGGAGGCCCAGAAGTGGCGTGAGCGCATTGAAGGCATCAAGAAGAAAAAGATAGAGGAGCTGAGGTGTGCCGGCATCCCTTCCTGCCCAGCTCCTCTCCTCTTCCCCAGGGAGGTGGGCTGGGAAGTGTGGGATTAAGGGAATGAAGGGATGGTGACAGGGGTGTGGAGAGGGCCTGACTCCAGGCCCACATGGGCTGTGGCCCTCTGAAGGGGGCTCCTGGAGAAAGTTCTGGGATGGGGTCTTCCTGGCTCTCTGGGAACTCCTTGGCAGGATGCTGGAGCCTTGACAGGGATGTGTTTGGGGGATGGATTGGGGGACCAGGGTTGGGGTACACATCCCAAGGTTGTGTAAATGCCTGCTTCTGCTGCCTTCTCTTTGGTTTCCTTCTCTATCCCTACCCGTTACACCCTTTCCAGCCCTTACACCTGTGTTTCTCCTGCAGAGCCACCGGCCTTCCTGAGAAGTACTGCACTGAAGCTGAGCGCAAAGCTAACATCCTACCCGACACCTCTGTGGACTGAGGGTGCCTCTCTGCCCCTCGGGATGCCTTCAGAGGGCAGCTTCCTCCCAGGCTCTCGGTGTCCATAACTGCAGCTAATCTAGACACTTCTGAGCTACAGATTAAATCTATTCTACTTCTCTAAGGAACAGTCCAGCTTTCTTGCTGCGGGGATGTGGCTGCCACGGGCACTGAACGAGGAGCAAAATAGGTCATGGGAGCCCCAGGTTGTGGGCCGTAAGATGCTCAGAGGCAGAGAATGGAAGGATGCTCTCTCACGGTCAGCCCTCCTAAGCCAGATGGTCCCTTTGTCCTGGTGTCTCCTGGCTTTTCTGTGACTCTCTGGGATGCTGTCATCATGTCCACTTTCAGCTCAGTCTTATCTCTGTCCCCATTCCACGCCCAGCTCAGAGGCACTTTAGGGCAAGGAGCTAGAGATGCTCTCTCAGGGTGGGGCTGGGGCAAGGGCTGAGTTGGGTGGTGCTGGGGAAGGAGGTGTCAGAGCTCTTACCGGTTGCGTGCCTGTGACCCAGATCATGAATGTGGAGAGGGCGATGTTTGAACCTGTGGCTCACACTCCTGTCTCAACCCTCTCATGCCAGAGCCCTTTCAATGCCAGGCAGTGTCACGACACAGGCACCCACTCCATCCTCCATCGGGGCATGACCAGGGCCCAACGTCTCACCCTGCCAGCCTGGTCCCCTCACCCAAACACAGCCCCCCGCCCCACTCAAGTGGCCGGCTCTCCTTAGTCCACCTCTCTCCAACAAGTGAGGCTCCCCAGAGCTGTATCCCCAAAGATAAAGATCTGTGCGGCTCCCATCACTATGGCAGCCTCCTTCCCCCTCGGTTTCATTTCCCAAATCCAGAGCCGAGTCTTGTCTCCTTCGGTGGGTCCTGCACTAAGAGGAGGCAGAAGATAGCTGCTGGGCGCTTCCCCAGTGTTTACAATGCCAGGTTACAAGGACCTCCGGCAAGAGTCCTCTTTTCACAGGGCCCAGGGAGAGTGGGCAAGCTGCTTCCTGTGCTTCCTCTGCCTCAGGACAACTGCAGCTTCCCCAGGCACCTTCCTCACCTTCCCCACCACAGAAGACTGCAGCCCCCTTTTCCCCCAAACCAGGTGGGCAGCCCCACCAGCTGCTAGGGGAAGAGGCTTTCTCACCTTCCCTGCTCCATACCCCTAAGCGCATACCTCCTACCTAAAGAAGTTAATCCCTTCCTCCCTAGGGGTCTTGGGAAGATGTGGTACCCAGCCTGGGATGGGAGAGAAGACATGGCAATGCCACTGAGGCAGCTGGCATACTTGCTTAGCTTCTCTCTAAGCATTCCTATTGCACGATTAAGAATACCTGCAGGGACCAAGGAGTGAGACTTGACTTGTTTCAGGGGACCCTCTTCCCAGGAAAGCCAGAAAGGACCTCAGGTGCCTGGAGCTTGCCCAGCTCGCTACTGATCTCTTCCATCTCGGGGCTGAGAGGAACAAGCTCCCTTGGAGTACGGGCCAAGAAGTGGACCTCCCCCCAGCTGCCCCCACCTGCCCTGCTCAGGAACAACCAGCCTCAGACTTGTTGCTAGAGGTTGGACTTTTGGGTGGGCAGTGTCTTCTCCTAGGGATGGCTTCAACTTTCCCTCCTAGGGCTCAAGGGTAGAAATAAACTCTGTGCACCCCTCCAAGTTGCTGAATCATCTTCGGGGTATCTAGGAAGCTGCGAGGTTCCAAGCTGTAGAGCAGCGCTGGGGAAATCTGGAGATAAGTAAGAAGTGCTGTTTGGTGCATTGTCTCTGTTGATGTAAGGATATTAGAAGCTTGCAAAAAAAAAGTGTCCAAGCTACTAACTTTGTCGTTTGTGTACCTCATTGACTTCCCAGCTCCCTTCCCAGTTTCTTGGGTCTTCCGGTCCTTTCAATGTCAGACTGGACTGGTGCAGCCTGGTCTATCCAGTGGCTGGGTGCCACCTTGGAGCACTGAGTCAGGTCTGCAGGCAGCTGCCTCCCAGGAATGTATGCCCCAGCTCCTGGCTGGGCTCCATGCTCTCCCTGCCCATGTGTACGTGTTGCCTGAGTCACGCTGCACTGGGGCTTGGAGGCGGTCTCAGAACCTTTGCACCTGCTGCAGAAGTGTGAGTCAGCAGCCCACCCTGGTGGCCCAGCCAGGCTGTCCCTGACTCAGTGGGGGCCTGGGATGTCCTCCAATACCCCTGAAAGCCTCAACATCCCTGTCAATGACTCGGGCCCCCCGCTGGGCATTAACTGGTTTCAGTAAAATCACTCGGATTAAGCTCGAATGAAAGGGGCTCAGGAGATTTCAAAGCTAATCAGGGCTTCTGGGGTGAGGAAAAGTGGCAGCTGTTGAGGTGACAGTGGAGGGGAGACGCTTTAGTCTCAGACAAGAAGTCTGGGTGTTGAGGCCATGGAGCGCCTCACTGTTTTCTCACTCATCCGACCCCACTGCTGCTTCTGAGGAGCTTGGGGCCTTGGAGAGGACTGCTGGGGAGGGGATGGGTCACTCCAGACCAGAGGTCTCTCCCCAATTCTAGGCTGCCGCCAAGGTGACCTGCCCCCCTTTCCCTCCCCCTCCCACACTCTGAGAGATATCCTGGCAAATCACACCAAGGTTACCCGGAAGAAGCTCATGTCCAACATCACAGAAGTCTAGAGTCCCAGAAAGGGCTAAGTTATTCTTGATTTGACTGGCTTTAAATAGCTTAGACTTTCCCTCTGCCTTAGCTCCCAAAGCTCCCAGCCTCCCAGCTCTGCGTTTCTTCCTGCATTTTCCATGTCCTCTTGGGAGCGGGGTAGTCATCACCTCCCTGCCCTTTGATGACTTTGACGAAGTCAAAGCCACACCCAAACATACACGGTTCAGGATGGTCAATCTTAGCCACCTAGTCTATCCCGAGGGTCTGGTTCTGACCCCAGTGAGCACTCAGGAGGTCCCAGAGGTTCAGTTCTCAAGGATCTTCCCTCCTCAGTCCAAAAATACCCATCAGCTGTCTATCCTGACTTCACTCTCTTCTCTGCTGTGTCTGGCAGGGCCCTGGTTTATTTTTCAAGGACTGAGGTACTCTTCCGGCCACCTCTCTCCACTCTCAGTCCTGCTCGACACATCCTTAGTTATCCTTCAGATCGCCGTTTAAAGGTCATTTCCACCAGGCCAGGGGGTCTTGCCAAATATCACCATAGCTCAGCAGCCTGTGACGAGGGGCTGGTGCCCCTTCCCTCGTCTGTCTCCCCCTCCACACTGGGTGCTCTAGAAGATAGAGTTTTGTTAACCGCTGCTTCCCCAGGGCCTAGCACAAGGCCCCGTTGGTTTGTTGAATGAATGAAGGATATGGTTGATCTCAGCCAGGTGCAACATCTTTTATCTTCAGGGTCTCTTAATTCTTCTTCAGGGATTCGCATACTCTTTAAAAGCAAATTCTTCTTTCCTCCACGGTTCCCTTGATAACAGTTCAGTTTATAACATTTAATCAGCCGCCCTCTGCTAAGATGCTTTGCTGATAAGGTAGGTTAGGCCACTCCTTTTAGGGATGGCAACCATTTCAGGGCTGTTTGCTCCTATGAGTCTGGGTCAGCTCCAGGATATCATCACCCGCTGGGAGAGAGCTGGGCATATCCAGGCTCCCTCGTAGGGTCCCCCTTCTTCTGAAGTGGACCAGCAGGAATCACCGAGGCTTGGGAAGCCTAAGCCGAGACCCGGGGAATCCCTGGGTCTCACGTGTCAGAAGCTCTGTCCACTAGCCTTGATCTGGGCCTCAGTCCTTAAACCCCAATCCCATTCCTGAAACTGAACCCCACACGTGGATCTTGTCTTTCTCTCCACAGCTAACTGTAACCCTTCGTCGTCTCAACGCAATTGCTCCCATCACACCACCTGTACCACCTCTAAGCTCCACCACTCTTGTCGTCCAAGCCAGGGCCTCACCTGGGGGTCCTCCAACCCCAAACCTTCACTGAGAGCTGGTGGAAGGGCAGCAGCTGCTGGGGCTCCCTGACTTCTCTGTGACTGTGTGTGCCCTGTGCCTCTGTCCGTCCTCTCTAAGCATGGCGTTGTCAATCCCATGGCCCTCCTACTCCCAGACCATTTCCTCTGAGGTTTTCTCTACATGGCCACTCCAAGGGCTGCTTCTCACTCCATGGATGTTGCAGGGGTGAGCCTGGGTCTACAGGGGGACTTGGGAGAAGGGCTCGGGAGCCTGCTGACTCTGTGTGTGAGGGCTTAGAAAGGGTCAAGCTGCAGATCCGGGGCCCTGGAGGGGAAATGGGGAGCTTGAACCTGAGCCTGGGAGGCCTGGGGAGAGGGGTTGGGGGTAGGTCCAGGCAGGTGAGGGGAGAGCCTACAGGCGTTGTGCAGAGTTGCTGTGAAGGGCACTTTGGAGGAAGAGTAGACGGGCCACATCCTTGGCCTGTCCCTCCCCGCGATGTTCTGGGGTTGGGCTGTACCTCCTCTCAGAAGCAATCTCTGGGCTTCTTTGGGTCCTTGTCTCACCTCTTCTCTCTGCTTCTGTACCTCTGTTCACTCCTTTCCAAGCTTCTGTCTTTGTGTTTCTGCTTCTGCCTTAGAACAGAAGCTAATACAACCCAATCTTGGGGGGGTATGCTGAAGAGAGGGGCCATTCTGCCCCCCGGGGAGCTATGGATTACTCAGGGAAAAGCAAGGGGCCTTTTTGGAAATTGGTGTGCTGGGACCCTGACTGTAGCCTGGGCCCTCTGCCTCCTGTCTCTCTCTCAGCCTCTCGTTGGGCCATTTGGATGGCACATGTGTTTCTCTGCTCCTTTTCTAACGACTGCCTCTCCCAATCTCTTTCTCCCTGGGGGCACAGAGGCAATCCCAATAGTCTCTGAGATCTGTCCAGACCTTTATGGGACCTGAAAAGGAAGTGGATGGGGCAATGGGATGTTTGGGGCTGAGACTGGTGGGGAAGAAGAGAGGGAGGAGTTGGGGACGGTGGCCTCCCAGGAATGGGCCCTCTTCCTCTGCTGAGGATGAAGCCCACAGAGTAATGTGAGCTGTGGGCTGGTCCCAGGGGAGGGGCCATGGGCTGGACTTGTGCTATGAAAACTGAGCTGATGCCCCAGTGCCCTCACTCCAACACTGCCCCCTCAAAACCCTTGCAAGGGTCAAGGCACAGGGCAGGAATGCGGACAGTTTCTTTAACGGGCCCCAGATTGCAAGGAGGTGGCAATTAGACGTAGGTGGATCAAAGGAGAGCAACAACGTGCCCCTGTATGGAGCCCTCAAAAGTGGCTGTTCTTCCGAGAGCATCTAGGCCCTCAGTCTTCCCCAACTCCTGTCTCCTAGGCTCCAAAACCAGGACTCCCCTCCTCTCTAGTAAAACTGCCTCTGATGGACCCCATCTTCCAATTCAATTTGGTGTCAGAGCCCCACTCACTGCTGTACGTTCCTGCATCCCCTCCCCAAATATCCTTCTGAGAGCTTGACCAGGTGGTGAGCTTAGGTCGTGGAGCAGAATTTCAGAGGTTACATTTGTTGTGGGATTCAGTTGCTTCATACCTCTGAGATAGGCTCATGTGTATCTGGAACTCGTGCCAAAATCTTGGGACCCCAGTCAACATGTACCATCGGTATTCTCCCAGAGCAAAGGGATGAAAATTCTAACCAAACTTCGATTTAGTGAATGGAGGCTAAAGTCTTTCTATATCATAAATAAAACCTAAGTTTTGATCCCCATGAATCCTCTGTCCATAAATCTTTAACCCAAGTTCTAACCCTAACCACAGCTTATTCTAACTCAAATCCCAGACTAAAGTCTAACACAGTTATAAATCCAATCCTAAATCAATCTCCCCAGCCTTCAGTTTAGCTCTAACTGTATTCCCAGGAAAAACTCTAAATGAAGCTGAAACACTATTCCTTATCATAACATGAATCCCAGCCATAAACCCTAGCCTCAGTTCTAGCTGTTGTTCTAGGCTTAATCTCAGTGTTAACTCTCATCCCAACCTCAAATCTGACCTCAACCTCATGCATCGTTCCACCTAACTAACCCCAACCATAATCCCAGCTCCAGGCTTCACTCCAACTCTAACATTAGCTAAAATCCAGAACCCAGTTAAACTCCAGCCTTATACTTCAGACTAATGCAACCACGAACTCACTCCTCTCTTTTCAGACTCCCTCTTCCTGGTCCCACCTGTTCACCCCTCCACCCATCACTGACTTTCCCCATGGGTGGGTCTGGTAACACATAGGGTCACCATGCCCTTTTCTTGGTGTACTCTGGATTGAGAGTCAGGACGCCTGCATACCCCCCACTTAGGCCCCAGCAGCATCACCTGTGCTGAATCCTCATGTTTCTCCAGGCTTCTGTTTCCCCATCTGTGAAGTGGGGATAATGATCCCTGCTCTCCTGAGTGCGCAGGGCAACCCCATAATCCTCAAAATAAATTAGGAAATAAGGATCTTCATTGTGTATATTTTGTGGGTCCCAGAGCACCCTGTTATTGTTGGGAGTGCAGCTGGGGGGCTGGAATGCAGAGATGCACGGAGTCCTTGTGCTTCCTTATTGTTCTGTCTTATTTTTTCCTGGGGGTGGGCCCTGGCAGCACCCTGAGCCCCCCCACCCTTCTTGTGCATCTGTCAGCGACGAGGGCAGGTCCTTGATTCCTTTGAGAGGGCTGAGCTGTTGAACAAGGCAACTCATGACCAGACCCCTACCACTGTTTATGGGGCAGTCCTAGAATCCAGGGGAGGCCCAAGGCCTGTTCTGGGACCCCCTGGACCAATGAGCAAGGGCTGGCCCTCCATCTTCTCCCTCTGCCCAGCAGGACCTCCCCACCCCAGCTCCAACCTGCCCAGAACTGTGATGGCTTAGTCACCTGATGCCAGTCCAGGTTATGAGGTTCTTGGTTTCCCTTCCTGTGCATAGAAGCCAGGGCACCAAGCGATTGCTAAAAGAGGGGCACGTAGAGGGGCTTGGCGCTCCTCAACAGAGATGCAAGGACACATCCTGGTGAGGGGGTATACGGGCACTCAGGCACACCCCTTTCCTGGCCCTCCTGGCGCTATTCTTCCTAGCAGCCCCTCACCCACCTGTCCACTCACCTCACTCACTCCACACACCCTGGTCCCTCTCCTCTCAGGCCTCACTGAACTGGTTTTAGATCTGTGTGGGAGATGGGGGTCTGGATCCCCTGTAACACCCCCAGATCCCAGGGATCCCCTGCACCTGGAGGTGACCTCACGTCAGGTATGGGTGGGGGGCACAGTTCCAGAGGGGGCAGCCAGGGGAAGACCCTGTTCCCCTACACACCCCTTCCCTCCTTCTTTGAGATCAGGAGGCCTGACTCCCTTTGAAGTCTTGGGGCCCTTTCATCATCCGGGACCTCCCTTCCAGCCCCAGTGACCCCTTCCCTGGTGCCCTTTCCCACAGACTTTGACCTGGGTGGGAGGGGGTCTGGAGGGTCAGGGATAGGAGGAGGGGACAGCAGTTTGAAATGCTGGAGCCTGCGCTGGGCGGGCGTGTCAGACACCAGTGTCCTGGGGTCAGTGTGAGCCCTTCAAGGCCTGACCACCCTTCCATCCCCAGCTTGGCTTCTCCTTCCTCTTCTCCATTTCCCCTGGGGAAGGAGGCAGTAAATGTGTGGAGAGGGGAGCCCCGTGGACACTGTACAATTGGGCAACTGTCGTCACCCCAAGGCTGGGGCCGGGAGGAAGTGAACGTTTAACAGGTGCCTAATTACATGTCCCGTTGGCCGTCTTGCAGTACTGTCAACAGAGGGAAGAACGTGGGGAAGGGCTGGGTAACTCCTGTGTAAGCCACTCTGTCACCCTGCTAATTAGGGCTCCTGGGACTCCTCCCCAAGGCGGGGACCAGGGCCCACCCCCCACCCCCCCGCATAGTAATAACTGGCCGCTCCCCGGCCGGGCCTTCACTGCACCTTCCTGCCACTCCGGGCAGCATCTGGGCCCTCAGCTCCCCCTCCGTCTACTGGTCCCTACAACACCGCTGGCCGCATAACCACCGGCCCCAGGGATCCCAGCCCAGGAGGACGAAACGCTGAGCCTAGAGACATGAGAGTCCATGGAGCATTCCACCTTCTGCTCGTGTGCCTGAGCCCAGGTATGGGGCTGGGGAGGGGCAGGGGGGGCCTGCATGATGCCGGATGGGCAGGAAAAGGGCAGCAGGAAAAGGGCAGCGAAGAGGAACCTGGAAGGTGGACTGAGATGTCTTCTCACCCTCGCCCTGCTGCTACCGGGGTTTGGATGTTGTCAAGGCGGCCTCTCCCCAGGAGAGCCCTGCACCTGAAAGTTTGGGGCACGTGTTCTTGTATGGCTCTTCATGGTGTCTGTGAACGTGTGGGGCTCATACATGTATGCACGTGTTGCGAATGGGAGCATAGGGCTCGCCCTGAGTTACTGGGGGATCTGGGGGTGGGGTAGGAGGGGCAGGTGAGCAGCAAAGCTGGCTGGGGGTTGAGGAAGAGCCTGGGAAAGATTCCCTTTCCATTGGTCTCTGTGCTTCCAGCAGGAGGGCCTCTCCCCCAACCCTGCTTGCCTTGAGAGGGCAGAGCCTCAGGCTGGTGGAGTGTGAGTGGGCCAGGGAGAGCCGGGGCCTGAGACCTCTGCTCAGGGCCCCAGTGCTGTGAGAGTTCCAGGGTAGCACCCACCCCCTCTCGAATAAGCCTGGGAGGGTGTGGAGGGTAACTCCCAGAGCCCCCTCCCTGGGGCACGTCTGGAGGGCAGGGCTCAGTATTGGACATCATGGCTGCCTGCCTGGGATGGGGCAAGTCCCAGCAAGGGCCCATCTGTGTGGGTATTGCTGGAAATGGCTCTGAGACCCTCCTGGGGGTCTGGGTTCAAGCAAAAGGGGCCTGGGGGAGGAGCTCAGGAAGGGAGGAGTATTTTCAGCCTTGGTGTGAGAGTGTGAGTATGTGTGAATGACTGCATTTCTAGCAGGATGCCTGCAACACCCTCTCTGTCTGGCAAGAGCTGGCCGGGCAGAGCTCACTCAGGAGCTGTGCTGTAGGGACCTGGGACATCTCTGTGTGTAGTGTGTCTTAATATCATAATGCACCAATACCTTCTGTGGGAGCCACCTTTTCTCCCCTCCCTTTTCTTCCCCTCCCTTCTCTTCCCCTCCCTCATCTGCAGAGGGAGGGTTAGGAGCTCTGGAGGAAGCTGAAAAATTCACAAAGGACTTACAAACTTAGAGTAGACATGACTATTGAGGTGTCTCCCTCTTCCCTGGTGAGCCTGTTGTGATTTCCTTCCCTCCCTCCAAGTCTCTGCGCCCACCTCTCTCTCCCACTCTGGTCTTCTTCCCTCCCTCCAGCCTCTCTCTTCTCTCACATGCCCTGGAAATACTTCCTCAGTGCCACAGAAAGACGAATGAAGGTGAGACACCAGGGACGACTTCCCCAGGAGAGCGAGGGGTGCAGAAAGGCTGGAACCCTTGGCAGGAGGTTGAGAAAGCTTTTAGGGAGACGGAAAGGCCAGGGTGAGGCTCCCTGGCCTGGGACAAGGGCAGACACTCTGCCTAGTGCAGGGTGGAGGCACTCTCTTCCAGCCTGTCCTTCCTTCTCAAGCCCCCTTCCCGGAATACTTACCTTCCTGTCCGGCTGGCTCCCAGGGCATGGAGACCATTCTCTTGTTGTGGGTTGCTTTCGGCAGTCCTTCCCCAGGGTGGGGCCTCTGCTCTCTGCTGAGCTCTGGCTCATTCGTGGTTTGCCTTGTGACAGCCCAGGACCTGGCAGATGGCATCAGGATCCTTATCTCAGGAGTGGGCTTGTGTTAGCTTGGCCTGGCGCTGGAGGAGGCATCACCAGGTCCCGTTGAAGCCCCCAGCAGCTAGCCTGCCTGCTCTGGGTTAACCTGGAGCCTAGGGGGGTTAGGACGTGGCTGACGGCCCAGCCAGGATTCCGAGGGGCAGGTTCAGTGATGCCTGAGTTGTTAGGGGTGTTGAAAGGGTGCCTGCTGGCTCTCTAGAACCAGACTAAGCTTCTGCAGGTATGTCTGGTCTTGCATGAATACACATGCGGGGCTCTAAGTGTGCACAGCGGGTGTGTCTTCTGGATTAATGCGCACTTGTGTTTGTGTGTAGATGTGTGTCTGTATGGATTCGACAGTGTGTGTGTGTGAGAAGGTGGGACTGCATAGGTAGGTATCTGCATTTTGAAGGCTTATAAGAGTGTGTCTATGTGTTGATCTCTTTGGCTGTGACAGCGTGCAGCTGTGCGTGTGAGATGCTCTCCAAGTGTGAAGGTGGTCCCAGGAGAGAGCCAGAGAAGGGCAGAGCACAACGGGTTGCTGAGACCAAGGGCTGGGGCTCCAAAGGACTTGCTGCCTCTCACAGGAGGAGAGTGAGCCAGGCTGGGGGAGGGGCCGGCAGAGAGAGGATTGCAGGAGGCTGGGAGGTGGCATGCTGCCAGCCCAGCCAGGGTTGGGGCCCTGGGCACACCTCCACCTTCATATTCCTCTCTAGGTCCAACCGGTTGGGGCTAGCACTTGCCTGGGGCTTCAGGTTAGGGAGGGAGAGATCAGTCCTGAGATTCCAGATCCTGGCTCTTCATCCCAGGCTGACTCAGTGCGACTGAGGCTGGCAGTAGCGGGAGGGGCCCCAACTGGAGCGATCACGTGGAGGTGGCCACACGATCACACAAGGGGAAGGACGCAAAGCGCACAATGCCACACGCCTTCACACGAGGCTCACCAGTCCTACAGATGCGTGTGGCCGTGGTCCCAGCACCATCGTTCACTATCACACACAGACCCAGCTAGGCCTCCGGTCACAGTCACGCACAGGCACGCACTATCTCTCAGAGCACGTACACAGCCAGGCACTCACTGTCACACGGGCATACAGCCAGAGACACACGCTGTCATACACAGACACACAGAGACATAGGTATTCTCCTGCTCCTTGGGCTGGAAAGGGACTCCAGGGGCCACGGTGTCCATCCTCCTGCCTCTAGACACGATCACCTCACTTGGCCCAGACAGAGGTGGCTTTTAACCAACGAGCCTCTTCCATCAGAGCATTTAACAACTCTATGTGCTCCATGTGCCTGTACACACACACACACACGCACACACATGCGCTGTCATGTAAATATATAAGCAGACACTCTACCTGGTCATGTGCATGAATCTCCCTACAGTACACTTAAGCAGCCACAAACACTCGTAAACATGAACATATGTGTACATGTGTACATATGCAATGTACATATGTGTATACACCCATACATGGATACACAATCATGCAAACGTACAAGCATTCTTTTTTTTTTTTTTAAGATTTTTTTGATGTGGACTGTTTTTAAAGTCTTTATTGAATTTGTTACAATATCGCTCTGTTTTATGTTTATGTCGCGGTTCCTTGGCCGCGAGGCGTGTGGGATCTCAGCTCCCCGACCAGGGATCAAACCCGAACCCAATGCATTGAAAGGCGAAGTCTTAACCACTGGACCACCAGGGAAGTCCCCCATACAAGCATTCTTAACAGCTATATATATATACAAACTGTATAGATGCAACCCTACACAATCATACGATACAGACATGCTTACACAAGTCTGCATAGACATGCGTCTATCAATTCACGCACACACCTATGCACACGCTCAGAGCAGCCCCTCCTCGTTGTGGAACCCTCACTGAGCCCTGGGTTGCCACTGACAGCAATGGTGGAGGGAGGGGGGCTGAAGCTGACCACCCAAGCCCTGGTCCTGCTCCCCTTACCCCATCTGCCCTGCCTGTGTCCTAGCACTGCTGCCCGCTGTGCGGATCAGTGGGGATGATAAAGAAGTCCTGAACCTGGCAGAAGGTGACAGTGTGAGACTGAACTGCCCCTACATCCTGGACCCTGAGGACTCTGGTTCTGATGCTCTGGGCATCGAGTGGATGCAGGTCAACCCAGAACCCTCACGTCAGGAGAAAGTGGTAGGTGCTGGGCACAGGATTCCCCTTACTCTACACTTCGTGGTATCCACCTGTTGGGCAGCCAGCACCCTAAGGGGAAAAGCAGGGCAGATAAGAAAACCGAGGCCTTGAACTTCCCCCAAGACTTCTCAGAGAATGAGGGAACAGGGAGGAGCTCTGTAATCACCGATCAAGTCAGCCAGTGAGTCAGATTCCTCCCACCCCACTCCAAAGGGAAGATGGGGCACTGTCCTGGCGCAGACAATAGACTTCCAGCTCTGAGGACAGTCTTTGATTTTGAGTGCCAGCCAGCTGCTCTGTGTGCCAGCAGCTTTATACACCTCATCCCGTTTAATCCTCACAGGCCCCTGGAAGGTAGACGTTAGGTAGAGAGTGCTTGATCTCATCTGATCTCACACATTCTGTTAAAAGTCAGTGGATCAGGCATCATTGTTCCCATTTTTTCAGCCGAGAAAGCTGAGTCTCAGAAAAGTTCAGTGCATTGCCCAAGACAGCCAAGCCACAAGGCCTTCCTCGGCTCTCCCTGTCTCACCATCTCTGTTTTCTTCTCTTCACAGTTCCTTAGTTACCGGGACAAGAACATCAACCATGGCGACCTCCCCAATCTGCAGCAGAGGGTCCACTTTGCAGCCCCAGATCCCAGCCAGTACGATGCCTCCATCAACTTCTCGAACCTGCAGGTAGCCGACGCAGCTATCTATGAGTGCCGGGTGAAGAAGACCACCGTGGCCACCCGGAGGGTCATCATCACTGTCTCAGGTATGACCAAACTCCTCTGAACTCCTCTTCCCCAGGCGTCAGAGCCGAGGGCGGCTTGGCCACCCTGAGCCTGGCTCTGCCTCTTGGCTGGACCCTGGCTCACAACTGCCCCCTCCTCTGCAGCACGGCCTGTGGTGCCCAAGTGCTGGTTTGAGGGCCACATGTCATACGGCCACGATGTGATACTGAAGTGCTTTGTCAGTGGGGGCAGCCCGCCTTTCACCTACAAGTGGAACAAGCTCAGGGGGACACACCACCCCTACCGTGCCAGTTCCTACCAGTCCCAGGACACCTTCCAGTCTGAGTTCTCCTACGACGAGTCCTTCAGCTCCATAAGTCAAGGTGAGGGGACCCGGGGAGAGGGGAAGATTGGGACGCTGGGTCCTGCTGGGGCTTCCCTGGTTCATCAGTGGCGCCAAGTCAAACATAAAACCCCTGTGGGAGACCCCTCCTCTGAGCCTGTTCCAGAAGCTGCTATTGAGGGAAGAGGAGGCAAAAGGGGAGAGTCAGTTGAAAGCAGTAATGGTTAATTTGGAAAGAGCATGGTCTGAGATAGAGCTGGGCTTGAATCCTGGCTGGACCGTAACTGGCTACAAGACCCAGGCAAGTGGCTTCACCTCTCTGTGCCTTAGTTTCATTCTACAGTATATGAAAAGAGAATGATAATGTCTATCTTCCAGGGGCATGTACGGATTAAATGGATGAGGTGTATAAAGCTTCTGGCACAGGCAGAAGCTGCCTAGTACTCACAACCAAAGACTATCGGAGCTGGAAGAGACCTTAGACTTCCTCTGGTGTGACCCTGTACTCGCTGTACAAATGAGGAGACCAAGGCTCAGGGAGGGGACATATTTCCCTAAGGCCACAGAGTGAATTCATGGTTTCTCTCCTGTTGCTGGGAAAGGGTCCCTTGCTTGCCTCTCTGTTTCAGCAGGGAGAAGGTGACTCACCTGGAGAGTGGGGTGGACCTGTGTGTGTGCACACACCCTTCCCTCCTTCCACGCCCCACCCTGCAGTGGCCTAGGCTGGGGTGAAGCTCTCAGAGACCAGGCCCCTCGGCCTCACCATAGCCCTCTGATGTTCCTTCAGTTTCAGGCATGAGCCATGGTGATTTGATGTTGCTGCACCTCTCCCACAAGGATGATGGGCTGTATCAGTGCACAGTGGCCAACCATGCAGGCCACAGCGTATGTGTGGTGGAGGTGAAGGTCTCAGGTGGGTGCAGGGGCAGTGGCCCTGGAGGCCCCGTGGCTGGGAGGGTTGGACTGGAGAAACTTGTGCTGTATATTGGAGCCTCAGCTGGCTCTGCCTTCCCACTGCCATCAGTGCATAGCTCTGCCAGGGGCAGCTGGGAAGCCCTGGGAGAAACATGCAGACATGAGGGGTTAACTTGCATCTCTCCATATATTCCTCCCTGTGTGTCCAGGGGCCCTGAGATCCCCTGGGTCCCCCATCCTCTTTCCCACAGACACCCTGCCCCTGCAACTCCTGGTTAGCCAGGCATCTGCCAGTCTGCAGAAAGCCTGACTAATCTTTATTTCTCTCCCCAGGAGGCTGGCACATAGGAATAATCATTGGCATAGTGCTGGGCTCTTTACTCTTGCTGGGCTGCCTGATGTTGGGCATCTGGGGGCTCGTCTGCTGCTGCTGCAGGCGGCCCCGCGGTGCCTTCTTCTGCCGTGGCCCGGTCCGCAGAAATGCCTGCTGCGACTTGCCTAATGATATCAGGTAAAATCTGATGCATGCTGCAGGGGGCTGGCGCCCTGCCCCTTCTCACCCCTGCCTGCCACCGGCTGGCTGGGACCCCCCCACCCCAACCCTGCCTGCCATCGCCGTGGAGTGCTGGGACCCCAGCATGTTGACCGGCCACTCGTCGTATGTTTTTTCTCTCTCCCCCTTCCCATGTCCAGTCTTCACTTCTGCTTCCCTGCCCTCCATCTCCCTCCCGTCTTTGCACCTGTCTGTCTGTCTTATCTAGACTGTAAGCTCCTGCAGGGCAGGGCCTGTATGTATTTTCTCACTTTTCCCCTGTATTGCACCGGTGAGAACCCTTGGACATGCTTACTTAAGAAGAGTTAATTAATATAAATAATAGCGCTAATAACATATTAGAAACAAACTAGAAATAAAAATAGAACAAGACTAGCAGTGCTAATGATTGCAATGCCCTGGGTATGGAGGAAAAGAGGGAGACGATTAAGAGGCAGGTGAGAAGAGAGAGAGAGAGAGAGAGAGAGAGAGAGAGAGAGAGAGAGAGAGAGGGAGAGGGCAAGGGCAAGGTTAGTTAAGGAAAGGACAGGGAAAGCAGCTCCTTCTGGATCTCCAAGGTGACCTCTCTATCCGAGCCGGTGGTCCTGCGAAAAGATCAGAAGGGGAGTGGAGGGCGCCTAGATGGGGCTGCCTGCCTACCGTGGGCTGTCCGGACACGTGTGGACAAGCCCTGTCTGGAGGGTGGGGATGGTGCCCCCGGGAGTCCTGCGGGGTCGCTGGCCCAGGAAGAGGCAGAGAAAAGAGTAGGTCGAGGCTGAGGTTGAGAGGCGAAGGAAAGCGGAGGGAGGCGCGGGAGAGGAGAGGTTGCCAAGAGCCCCCGGCTCTGCCCAGGCCGTGCCCACGCCGCGCTGCGGAGGAGCCCGCTCACCCGCGCGCCTGCTGTTTTCCACAGAGAGGACGACGTGGCGCCCGGGTGCAAGGCCAAAGGGCGCGGCAGCAGCGTTACCCACATCCTGGGGTACCCGATGCAGAAGATCAGGCACTCCCTGAGCCTCAAATTCGCGCCTGCTCACTGCGAAGGCCCCGAGGACTTGGCCCTGGCGTCCAGCGCCGCCGCCGCCGCTCTAGACTGCAAAGCGGACCAGTCCCAGGTCTACGTCAAGGTCCAGAGTGCAGAGCCAGCCGCCTGCGCCGCCGAGGGGCCGCTGCCGTGCAAGGATGGCCTCCTGGTGTGAGCGCGCGGCGCCCGGCTCCTGCCCGGCCAGGAGGAGGGTGCGGGCTCTCTGCCTGCAGCTGGGGACGCGCTCGGGCCGGCGCCGACCTCGCCTGCCCAGGGCCGCCTGGCGGCAGGGGGCCTGGAAGAGTTTCCCTCGGGAGCTGAGTTGGGCGGCTGCGCCTCCTCCCCTAAAGTGGGAGGGGGAGGAGGAGGGAACAGAGGCCATCTCGGCCCTCTCCGCATCCCCGCGGACCTGAGGCTCGGGCAGAGGGAGGAAGGAGGAAGTGTCCGAGAGCGCTGGAGGCCGGAGACCAGGTGTCCCCAGCCAAGGCAGAGAGACCAGGGGGCCGGGTGGGTGGGGGTCTGGACTGAACTGTGCGTGTGAGGCCTGAGCTCCGAGGCGGCAGTGTTAGCACAATAAAGAAAATTTAAGACTCGAGACTGAGGTGACTGTGGTTCCACGGAGGGTTGGGCATGGGGTCAGGGTGGTGGGCCCTGCTCAGGGATGTGGGGGGGCGTTGCTCCCTCTGTCGTCTCGCATCATTTCTGCACCATTTCCCCCCTCCCCCTCCTTAGATCGGGACCAGCAGGCTTTTTCTTTGACATTTGGATTCCTTCTACTGCATTCCTGACAAAAGATATTTTCTTGACAAAAGACCTCTTCTTGAATACCTGCAGTGGCATCTCACTACCTCCCAAAGCAATCCATTTGGCCTCTGATGGTCAGCGATATATCCGTATTTCTCCTATTCAACCCAATTTTGGACCCCACATAGTTTTTTGTTTTTTTTTTTGTTTTTTTTTTTTTTCATTTATTTATTTTTGGCTGTATTGGGTCTTCATTTCTGTGCGAGGGCTTTCTCTAGTTGTGGCAAGCGGGGGCCACTCTTCATCGCGGTGCGCGGGCCTCTCACTGTCGTGGCCTCTCTTGCTGCGGAGCACAGGCTCCAGACGCGCAGAGCTCAGTACTTGTGGCTCACGGGCCCAGCTGCTCCGTGACACATGGGATCTTCCCAGACCAGGGCTTGAACCCGTGTCCCCTGCATTGGCAGGCAGACTCTCAACCACTGCGCCACCAGGGAAGCCCCCCCACATAGTTTTTATCCCTTGGTCCAAGTTCTACTCTTAGGGAGCCCTAAGCATCACATTTCCAATTCAGCTGCCTCTAGTGGACCGAGTGGCTGTACTCCATACAGGATGACTGCAACAGGCAAAAAAGTGGACCGATGCCTAGTCTAGGGGTTGAGGGTCTTCTGAAGAGCATAGTACTTGAAGGTCACTCTGTTCTACCTGCCTCTGCCCTGTTGCCATCTGCCTGTTGAGAGCCCAGGCACTTCCTTTTCTTTTTGCCTCTTCTTCTCTTGAGGAGAAGCTGGGCTTCCTGATTCTTTCTGCTTCTACCCTGTGGCCATGTGAAGTGTGGGGTATGGATGGACAGAGGAAGCCCCCAAACCCTGCTTGGTTGTACATAACTAGGAAACCCTTCTGGTTGGCTTGGGTATTTGCAAAAGCGTGATGGCATCTCTGGTTCTGCCTTGATAGAGCTTGGGAAGAGAAAGTAGAGATGATGATGGGACAGAGGGAGCCAGGAACAAATGTCTTGGAGTGAGGGTGGGGAGGTGGGGATTACTGAGGATGGATGGGGATACAGCGGGTAAGGGGATTAAGCAGTGAGGGGAACAGAACTGCAGGAACCATCCATCCCCTCACTTATTTGGAAACATTTATGAGCACGTATAGGATGATTTGTTCGTAAATAGTTAGAGCTTTTGGGCTTCCCTGGTGGCGCAGTGGTTGAGAGTCCGCCTGCTGATGCAGGGGATGTGGGTTCGTGCCCCGATCTGGGAAGATCCCACATGCCGCGGAGTGGCTGGGCCCGTGAGCCATGGCCGCTGGGCCTGCGCATCCGGAGCCTGTGCTCCGCAACGGGAGAGGCCACAACAGTGAGAGGCCCGCATACCGCAAAAAAAAAAAAAAAAGTAGTTAGAGCTTCAAGCAGGGCGCTGGGCCTGGCACACTTTTGCCCTAAGGCAGGGGATTGAATAGGGTGACTTGGGGAGGTCTCTCCCAGTCTGAGGAGCCTCCATCTCAGCTTTCTGCAAGGAGGTGAGGGACAGAGTCAGTCAGCTGTACAGGTTGTGTTGAATGACATCATTTTCCCCATTCTAGCAACCAGGGAGCTGGGCTCAGACTTAGCCTTCCTTTGGAAGGTGAGAACATCGAGGCTCTGGCAAGAAAAGCTCATGAAAGAGCCGTAAGAGATTTTAGAGAGACTCTGCAAACAACTTTTGGCAGAGTGACTCAACAGAGAAGCCAGGGGAGGTCCCGAATCCCTAAATAAATTATCACTGCACTTATCACCTCTGGGTGAGGAGGGAGGGAAGTTTCTGCTTCTAAGGTTTTGCTTCAGGGACACCTTGACCTTTTTTCATTTCTCCCACGTGAAACCTTGTCAGTGTTAGAGGAGAACAATTTCTGGTGGTAAATGTTTACCAGCGGCTTTGGGAGCGAGGTTGAGGGTATAGGGGGCTGGGAAGCCCTGATGTGTATCATGTACTATTCCCCTGAAGAAAATTCTCCTATCGTGGCTGCTTTCAGGCTACCCGCGTGATGTCCTGGTGTGGAATCGTGAGAAACGTGCAGTATCACACCATCCCTGCCGAGGTAAATAACCTCAAGAACTGAGACAATCATGAACTATAGAAACTAATTAGGAAGGGATGAATTTTGAGTACTTATCTCCTGTGTCTCAGAAGAATTCACTTAATTGTAAATTGATATAGTTTAAATTTTAATAATGGTAGCCTTTAATGATTGGCTTGCAAAACTTAGGCAGACCATGTCACCAGGCAGGCAGAAGGCTGTGTACACAAATGTTGCTTCAAGAGAGGGAATCTTGGGGCTTCCCTGGTGGCGCAGTGGTTAAGAATCCGCCTACCAATGCAGGGGACACGGGTTCGAGCCCTGGTCAGGGAAGATCCCACCTGCGGCGGAGCAACTAAGACCGTGCGCCACAATTACTGAGCCTGCGCTCTAGAGCCCACGAGCCACAACTACTGAGCCCACATGCCACAACTACTGAAGCCCGCACGCCTAGAGCCCGTGCTCCGCAACGAGAGAAGCCACTGCAATGAGAAGCCCGCACACTGCAACGAAGAGTAGCCCCAGCTCGCTGCAACTAGAGAAAGCCCGCACGCAGCAGCAAAGACCCAACACGGCCAAAAATAAATAAATACATAGAGAGGGAATCTTAAGTTCAGTCTTGATTTTTCTCATTTTTCCAGAGAGACACAGTCAGCACCAAGTCAGTTGTCTTCATCCCACTTCCTAGTTCTGCCTTTTTGTGTCCCAGCCTTGCGGAAACTGAATCCTAGTTCCTCTGGTCGATGAAAACTTATTCAGATAATTTATATGTCCTTGGTAACCATCAGAAACCTAACTTGGCATCCACAGAATTTCCGTGAATGGGTCTCCCAGGGCATCCAACCCTGGAAAATCTACTCAAGGGACATTCTGAGTCCTTCTTGACTCAGTTCCTTCTCTAATCCTCTTGCTTAGGTTTTAGGAAGTAATTCTCTAGTCATCATCTCTTAAACCTGAAATTCTCAAGAGCATGACTGTATGGAATCCCGGTGGTTTTTCTTCTGTGCTCCTAGTAGAATAACTATCCTTGCTGCCCTGTTACATTTCAGTTACTCTAGACCCAGTCACATTGTGTGACTCTGGGGAGGGATTAATTTTTTTTTTTTTTTTTTTCCATGCTTCACTAGAAACAAAGGAGTTTTGAGAATTCATTACCCAGTCACAACTCAGGGAGGTTTAGCCCTGTAGCCTCTGCTCCAAGGGAGCCTCGGGTGAGTCTCTGGAGCTTACGCTCTTTGTCTATCCAGCCCACCTGGAGGAATCATTTCATTTATTCCTGGTGTATGGAAACAAAATTGTTTCCATTCAGTTCCTTGCAGTTAGATTAGGAAAAACATGGCAAAGGGAAAGAATGTTGAGAGATGTGGAACTGTACAGGCAGGGAGATGGTGGCTGCTTTGGAGAATCTGGAAAAGCAT